>NW_024359832.1:2519887-2946402 GCF_014805655.1 Passer montanus | reverse complement strand
TCGCGCCGCCGGCGTTACCCGGCAGCGTCACCCGGCGGCCGCGAGCCATCCACGCGCCCCGCGAGGCGGCTCGCTGCCCCCTCATTACCGTGGCACCGGCACCGCCGCGCCAGCCGTTGCGACACCACCGCGGCTGCAGAGGCCCTCGGACGCGGCCAAGCCCAGGGAAGGGGGCCGGGCTGGCATTACCATCTCCATTACACCTGCGCCGCCCGAAGAATACTCCCGGAGGGACAGCAGAGCGAGCTGACATCTAGCCATGGCCAAAGACTTAAAGAACCTGGTGGGCGCGGGAAGAGCCCGGGAGCTGCAGGAGAAGCTGGAGAGCTGGCAGCAGAACTACGAGGTGAGTCCTGCCACTGTCCGGGGCCAGAGGCAGCGGCACTCGCTCGGCGTTCCACACGCCGATCTGGGACGCTGCCCGGCACGGGCGTCCAGTTAGCGGAGTTTTAACACCTGTTGAGCTCCCACAGCCTCGGTTTTTAGCTTTTTGTCCGTGACAAGGTTCCCTGAAAACAAGGGTTGGAGGTTAAAAGTGAGATTTGATCGCTACCGGCTGTGCTTAGGCGAGAAGGAACGTTGAAAACGGCAGGTGGAAGGAGCACGGTTGGGCTTGTGCTCAGAAGGAACGGTTGGGGCGCAGGAACGGTCAGGAGAGCGTGAGGAGAAGGGCTGCTGAAAGTGAGAAGGGGTTTTTCCAGCATCCCATCTCTTCTGGATGGGGAAACCTGTTCGAGTGAAAGGCTGAGGGAAGGCAGCATGCAGCACGGCCGCCAATCGGCTTCAGAACGGGGGGCGGGGGGAGGAGTGTCCGTTACGAGCAGGAGGCTGCCGGTGGCTGAAGCGGGATCCGTGAAGGGGTAACGGGAAACTGAGGGGGTGAAACAGCGAAGCAGCAGAGAAGGTGTAAAATTAGGGAAAGATGAGACTTCGCAGCTGTGACTTTGCTCAGTGGAAAAAAATCTTGACAGTTTTCTGTCCCGCATCCCCAAGTTTCTGTGCCCTCAGGATGCAGATAGTTGGTCACGACGAGTCGGTAACCACCTACTGCGTGTGCTGTGGTTGGTGAGAAAAGAGAGGCAGTCTTTTCAGGGGAAATCAGTTTTTTTCTTTTACTTCATGGTTGAATAGGAGTTACAGTTACATAGCCGGTGTAACTCTCTGCAAGGTGGCAAAGGGCAGTTTTAAGGAGTTTGGGAATAGCTGGTAAAGCTACCACAGAGGAGGCCAGAGGAGGAACAGTGTCATGCATTTCAAAGTCTCGCAAATGGTTGTTGGAGGTAGACCTTAGGAGGGCTGAGCAGCAGTGGGAGCTGACCTCTCCATCATAAGTTGGTTAGGAATAGTCTTTACGGTCTTGAGAAATGAACAGTTTCAGGCTACTGATGCAGAAAAAGAGGAGCTGCTATGTTGCTGTAAAAATGGAACTGGAAAAATACATTTTGCAGCCGTGTTCTTGTGGAAGTGGGCAGGTTTACTGCGCTCCCCCAAGGCCTGAGGAAAGCATGTTGCAGCAATCAAAAGACAAGCTGATGGGGGCATGGGTGGGAATTTCAGCTATTTTGGAAGCTTGTAAAAACCATATGGAGTCATTAAAATGTAAAAACCATAGAGTCATTAAAACCTGAAGACCTAGAGGGTGATCTATGTGGAAAGTGATACACAAGTTATGGGTAAAGATAAGGAAAGCAGGTACAAAGTGTGTATTCTTCTGGCAGGTGCAGTAGTATCCTGAACAGATTAACCCCATCAGCTCCTTTTCAAAATTGCATTTACTGAAAGTGATGTAGTTTTGCTGTTTCCTAGGCATAACGCTGGGTTTTGCTCCTTCAGTAGTATATGTTTCAGTTTGTAACTCTTATAAATCAGGTGAAATTGCATGGAGGCTTCATGTGACTGCTGACAAAGCAAGATAAGAACCTTATATGCATTATTTCAGCTAATATGGAAAACCAGATTTTTGGCTATTTTTAAAAATCCAACAATCTACTAGATTATTATTTTAAAAGATTTTAACTCAACTTCAACTTGTAGTTGCATACTCTTTATGATGGAAAAGGAGTACACTTTCTCAAGTAGTGAATGAACTGAGTCATAGAAGTCCTGATGTTTTGCTCATTTGCTTATTAGAAATGAGTATTCAAAAATGAGTATTCTAATGGATCCAGTAAGAAAAGGTTGGGAAGATGTAATTATGGGGGAGTACATGCCATGATTGTAACAGGAATAACTAAGTAAGAAAGCCCACACAGATGTAATAATGCGCATTAATTTACAGGGGAATTCTGCTGATGAAAATCTGAGCCGATGCTGTGAAATATTAGAACTGAACAGTGCAATTCAAAAGCAGCTCTTCTCAATTCTCAATGAAACATCTCAAGGAGGTAAATTGGTGCCTTGTGTAATTACTAACATATTTCACGTGCCATTTTTTCCAACTCTAGCTTTTTCTGTAAGTATTCTCACCATTTCTTAATGTGTTTTCTTAGATGAATGTGCAGCAAAATTAAAAAGCTGTCTCCTGCCAAGTGTATGCTATGCTTCAGGAAGTGACAACCTTACTCAGGTATGTAAGAAACTTATTTTAAGGGACTAGAACTATGTGAATTTATACCTGCGGAAGCATTTTAATGACTTTCTGTGAATATTAGCCTCCCTCAGATTTTACTTAATTAAATATGTCCTTAGTTGTGGAGACACCTATGGAGACAACCATGCTATTATGGAGGAATTTGCTTTGTATGAGAAGTCTGTGTTGTTATACTGCTTTCCTTTTCTAGGTACAGATTTGCCATTTACATTTGTAGAGACATAATAACAGTATTTATGCCGTATCTCTTTTAGAAAAAATAACACTGTGAAAATACATGTGTAAGCTGAAGGTGTGCATAAACTCCATGCATTAATATGTGAGCTCCTTTTCCTATTTTTTTTTTTAAGGAAAAAAACTCTAAGGATATCTTAACATTATATGATTTCCTAGAGAGTTAAAAAAAAGAAGTGTTCATGTGTGTCATGATACCACCATGCTCCTGCCATGATATTTGGAGTTCATATGTATTTGGTATTTACTGAGGGTGTTGTAATACTAACAGTTTGATACTAACAGAAAAGACAGATCTTTTCTGGTTTGAAAGAAAATAAGAGAGTTGGCTAATTCAGGCTAGGAGAAGATCTTCAAGATCCTGAAATTTGACAGTGATGTCTCCATGTTCTTTGGTTTCTCCTTTTTACACCTGCTCTGTCAAAATATTTCACAATTAAAATAGGACAAATAAAAAGGGATATCCCTTAAGAGTCAGAGTCTAGTATGAAGCAGGAGTGGTGGTGTGCCGAAACCCCCACAAAATACAAAACAACAAAGTTATTGAATGACAGTACACCAGGAATACCAGTTACAGATTTGTAATTCAAAATTTAAAGAAAACCCTGTTGCACAGTTACTACTTTAATTCCAGTAGTAGCTGGCTGTTCTATGGGTTGTTAAAGGCAGCTGCATGTATAGTAGTGTGCTTTCTGGAACAATACTTGCCTTCTGTGTTCTAATAACTTTTTCTGTTGTTTTGTATACATGAATTCCCAAAAAATTTACTTGAGTTGGTGATTTAGTCAATCAGAAGTTGACTAACTGAAAAAAACCAACTATGCAACACATCTGCAAAATGCTTTGTTCTGATGATTCAGGCACTAAATCTGCATATGCTGATCTTCCATATTTCTACCATGAGGTATAAAATAAGTGAATATTTTACTTTCTGTAATTGAGTCTTTCTTTGATGTGCCTGAAAGGTATTGCTTATGTCTCAGAGAGAATGCAATAGCTTTTGTTCTCAGTTTCTTTAGGAATGGTTGTTACTGAAATATTTAGAAATATATCTGCCATTATGCTCTAGTACTTTACTGAAGAAATCTATAAGGTAGAACATTCAAGCAATGTGACTTAATTTCCTGGTAGGATTCAACTGAAGGAGAACTACAGCTGAGAGATTTGGCCTGCAAACCAAAATGTGAATTTCAAGACCTGGAGGACAAACTAAGTGAAACCCGTGCGCAGATCAACCAGATGGAACGAGAGTAGGGAGATAAACTGCAGTTCTTTCTGTTTGCTTTTTGGTGTTTTTCCTTTGATGTCTAAATATTGATGGAGATTTGTAAAATATTTTATTTCTGGCCTAAAAGCAGAGTTGCAAAATGCATCTGAGCTCTATATCATGTGTATACATCCAAAGTGGTGTACAAATGATACAGTCACACCCACATTAATAAATTGACTTGGTAGGTTTTGCTTTTGGCAGAGGTGTTGAAAAACAAGCCAGTATTCTACATAAAAAAGTTTTGTATAGTCCATGACAATCCCTTGTGGAGATATAGTCTATGAGATGTTGCATGCTGAGCAAACCCTAAACAAAAAATTGAGTAGCTACAGTGTAAGATTTATTGAAGGACCTACAACATGTCACAATTAATTAGACAATGTAATTGATACGTAAATACCCGAGAAGATAAAAGTCACTGACATAAGACGGAGGAAGAGAGTTGTATTTCCAGATAAGTGACTAGGCCTGAAGAGTTTTTGACTAGTTACATAAAACATATTTTATGGAGCATTATAATATAAAAATTACTAAGTTGCTTCAGATACAAGTTTGTGCAGTTATTACCAGTTCCATGGCCATTTAAGAGGTAGGTAGCACAAAGTGGCAGACACATTCTCATGCATCCTATTACCATGAGAACAATGAACGTTCCACAAGTCTTGGGTCAGTACCTGAAGTCATATAATTTTATGCCCTTACTAAGTGAGTCCAAGAATGTCGGGTTTGGATTTTCCCCATGCCTATTTCTAGAGCTCATCTTCCCAAATCTGCTTTTCTTTCCCAGTTGTCCCTTATAGTAGAATTTTTTTGCCCTCTTTTACTACTGTTCTGCTAGAAGTCCTTCCTGAAGGAGCTGACTTAGGATGGAACTGGGCAGTCTTTCCTCTTAGCAGATGTTGCTGGCCTTATTACCTGTGGTCATCTCAGTCAGCTTGTTCCTTAAAAAGGTGGAACAAGAATCCTGTCAATTGATAAGTGTTAGAGCTTTTATTGATTCAGATCCTCAAAAAAATCTCACCAGGGTCCTGCAGTAAAGAAAAGGAAGGACAGAGTGAACACCAAAATAAATAGAAAGCATATTTTCTTTTTTCCTTCCGCTTTTGGTAAGACACAACAGTAACACTGGTGTTTGGAGGGAAAGCAGAGATGTTGGGGTAGTTTTTAATATTAACTAAGAGTAAAGGACAGAAGATAAATTTGCTTCAGTGGTTGTCGGCCAATCTTTAAGAATCATTCCTTCTTTTGGGGACAGCAGGAGAGGAATTGTTAGCTTTTGGTATTATTTGAATAACATCTGAGATATCTTTTGACTGACTAATATATTTCAGCAAAGAAAAGAGCCCAAGAACCTGATAGAAGACAATACATAGGTTCTTAATCCATGGGAAAGAAAACTGAGATGGTTTAGTTAACATCTTAAATATGAGAAAGAAATTATTTTCTTTTAGACCTGATCATCTAAGCTAGCATAAGGATGCTAAATGTTAACCAGTGATTTTTCCTATAGCACACAGTGCTATATCTACTTCCCTGACACAATACACTTATACAATTTAAAGTAAGATCAAGGGTCTGCTTTGTTTCATTTGTTTTCAAACTCTGGATTTTTCCTGTATTTCAGCATAAGGAAAGCATGCTGAAATTATTCAGCAAACATAAGGAGCTTGCTCAATAATTTTCCTATTTTTTCTGCTCCTTTTGTTTGATGATGAGGATTAATTGATAGATAGTTTACATTGATAGAAGGACATCTTGAGACTGACTGTTTTGTGTGATTAAGTCTGAAGTGTTCCCGTGCTGAACCATGCAGCTTAAAGAGATTACAGCAACTGGATGAGTACGAGCAGAAGATTGAGAACTTGCGGGATGAGATTGCTATGCTGGATTGCAGAAAGTCTGTCATCCAGAGCAGGTAGAGGCCTTACTCAGAGAAGTCACCGAATCATAGAAATCGGTCGTGTTAGGTAGCATGAATTTCTTCCTCATTTAAAACTGAAATATGCACAAAAGCCAAGTTTTTTCTACTTTGTTATGAAGAAACATAAACTCTTTAGATTATTTGTTCTAGTGCCAAAATATTTTATTTTAAAGCAACTATGTTAGGTTTGAAACAAAACAGCAAATAATGCACCTTTACAAAATACATGGAGAGCAAATGCATGAAATAGAGAGTTTTTTTCTTAATGAGTCCTCTTTTAAAGAGTTCTGCTCTGTAGCTGTAGCGTTAAATTTTTACTTGTTTGACTTCAGCAGTACTCTTCAGTGCTACTGAAAAAGGAACAAATCTCCAAAATATTACTAGTTAAAAGTGTGTTTCCTAGGAACAAAGTGCTTGGCCTTACATGCTTTACAAGTTACTTTACTTTTACCATTTATGCTTTAGGCTATAAAACATATTATGAAAATGCCTTCGTATTAGACTAAACAGCTGTAACTTCTTTAAGTTCTTTGGCTCAAAACTCACCTTACCCTTGCAAAAATTAAATTGATGAAGAAATCTGCCATAGGGAAAAGCATCAGAGGATGGTAAAGTGACATGAAGCTTCTTTGCACATGTATCGTAGGCTTGCTTGTGGTAGGACCTGCTCTCCACCGTGCCGTGTGAGGGCCTGCTCGCCTCCACCGTGCCGTCCAAGGGCCTGCTCTCCTCTACCGTGCAGTCTGAGGCCCTGTATCTCTCCTCCACCATGCCCTGTGAGGGCCTGCTCTCCTCCACCTTGCCGTCCGAGGGCCTGCTCTCCTCTACCATGCCGTCTCAGGGCCTGCTCTCCTCCATGCCGTCCGAGGGCCTGCTCTCCTCTACCGTGCCGTCTGAGGGCCTGCTCTCCTCCATGCCGTCCGAGGGCCTGCTCTCCTCTACCGTGCCGTCTGAGGGCCTGCTCTCCTCTACCGTGCCGTCCAAGAGCCTGCTCTCCTCTACCATGCCGTCTGAGGGCCTGCTCTCCTCCATGCCGTCCAAGAGCCTGCTCTCCTCTACCGTGCCGTCTGAGGGCCTGCTCTCCACCATGCCGTCCGAGAGCCTGCTCTCCTCTACCGTGCCGTCTGAGGGCCTGCTCTCCACCATGCCGTCCGAGAGCCTGCTCTCCTCTACCGTGCCGTCTGAGGGCCTGCTCTCCACCATGTCGTCTGAGGGCCTGCTCTCCACCATGCGCTTTGAGGGCCTGCTCTCCTCCACTGTGCGGTGTCCGGCCCTGTGTGAGGCCCTGTGTCCGGCCCTGTGTCAGGCCCTGTGTCAGGCCCTGTGTCTCTCCTCCACCATGCCGTGTGAGGCCCTGTGTCAGGCCCTGTGTTAAGCCCTGTGTCCGTCCTTCCAAGTGCCGCGCCCTTTGCGTGAGGCCCTGTTCACCTCCCCGGATCAGGCGGGGCAGCGCTTCACACCGCGCCTGCCTCATAGCTCGCTATAACTTCATTTATGCTAAAGAACGCTTGGAGGCAGAGGCCGCTTTGAGGCGATACTTCTGTGACTTGGAGACGGTGCAGAGGATAATATATGTTGCAGCTGTGGTGAGAAAGAAATAATTGTTTCTGCTTTTACAGGGGGTGTGTTGTAAAATACTATGTCTGCATTGGTTTAAGTTGTAGGTAAAATAGCATTTCTGTCAAGTGCAGAGAAGAAAAGCTTTCCTTTTTTATTTTGATTTTTCTTTCTTCCCCCCACACATCTACATTGAATTCTCAATGTAGTGTCCTGCCTGACCTGTCCCAAGATTGGAAAGGGTCAATGATTTATTATACAGGTACTAAAAGAGTGAAATTTGGTCTGAAATTGGTCAAATTATCTGGTCTGAAAAGTACATGGTATCTGCAGTGATCAACATTGCCTTAGTTAGAAAAATTCTTTCGGGAATGCTGCATTAAATACTGCAACACTACAAAGCTCAAAATCTTTCCATATCATGCTTTCCTTATGCTTGTAGCTATGTGTTTTTTTAGATTAATTGGGTCCCTTGAAACCATGTAGATATCCCACATTTACCATTAACTCAGTTTGAAGAAAGTCTTCGTTTTTTCTGTATTGAATCTTCTTTTCTATAAAAATGGTTTAACACATACCTGTATTAGAGAGGCAGAATCTCTTAAAGTGTGTGATCCCAAGACATTTTGCTTACTGAAGATTTTTTCTTTCAACTGTCATTCAGTTTACACTCTCCAATTCAACCTCTTTTCCCAACAAAGGAGGTGTTCCTGTCTTACATGTTATGCTGTGGCACATAAAATGCTGTTACTCATATCTTTGGATGTGACTGCATTGATCATGGGTATGTGATGGAATCCTGTGCAAATATAGAAGATTAGGAGGGAAGCTTTTCAATCTTCTGCAAATAAATTACACTCAAAGAATTCCTTTCTCCTGAGTTAATTTTCTTCTTTACACAGTATATTATATTCCTCCTTATTTTGATGATAGTGGGTTAAATTCATTTTCTCAGATAACTGATAAAAAATTAAACTGGGCCTCTTGTATTTAACTAGATGTTCTTTATGTTTGCAGGAATCTTTCCGTGCGGCAAAGATGGCCTTCTGGAAGGTCAAAATAAATGTGAAAGACACTTTGACTGTATGTTACAGAGGGGCACCTACAGCTTTTGAAGTTGCTGTCCTGGATTATATAGCTTGCCACAAGGATCTGTATGACGTTTGTTGCAGTGTCCATGTAAGTCAAGGGCAGTGGGGAAGTGATGTGATGATCTGTTTCAGGAGCTAGTAAATTCAGAATATGTAAATTAGAAATGCACTGTAACCTGAAGGAGAAAAGAGTTACTGTATGGACTTTTGTAGCAGTTTACTTTCTAGAACAATATTGCTAGGACTAGTATATGTATGACTTAATAATAGCTAGTTTGGTTTGTTTATAGCAGCACATTCTTTCTGGAGCTGTTGTTTTCTGGAATAGTCCAGGGCAACATTACTATAAGCTTTTCATACTGATTTTTAAATGTAGAAAGCTGAGAGGCATATTTAGGGGGGATTTCTATACTTGCTCGTGAAAAAAACTTGTTGGTGAGTGCAAATTACTCATGTATGTTTATTTTCAGGAGGTAGTTTGCTCCTTGAACAAGAACCCAAAGCTTCCATGTCCAGGAGAAGTTGATTTCGTTGTCATCAGCAATTTGATTCGAGAGTTGTGCTGTTTGGCTTTTTCAATGCAGACACTCATTCCTCCTCTTGATATTTCCTTTGGTGTTGATGGAGAATGCTTCAACAGGAACATGTGAGAAATCTTTATATTCAGTCAGACTTACCATTAAAGGTTTTGTAGTCTACTTGTTTCCTAATTAATATAGCAGTTCAAGATTGTGAATTTGGTATGTCTTTAAGGCTTAGGATAGTGTGTAAATACTAGCATGTACATAAGCATTAAAATTTTTTTTTTAATTGAACAGCAGAGCAATTTTCTGGATAAACTTCAGTCTCAAGAGCATATGAAATTTATCATTTAAGAAGAAAATGATCATCAGCTTTCCCTGCTTAGTCTCTATCTGCCTTTTTAAAAATGTTTGAATCTTTCTTCCTCCTTACTGGCCTGTTCTGTAAAAGTCATGTTTACTGAGATCTGGCAGTTGGTGTCATTACCAGGATCATCAGCATGTTTGCTGCAACCTCAGGCTGTGGCTGCTGTACAACATACAAGTATTAATATGCTCCCATCTCTTCTGGTTTAGAGCTGGGCAAAACTAAAATGGCCTCTTAAAAATGGGAATTTTGTTAATAATTTTTCTTTTTTCTGTAGGGTCAAGCTGCTTTTTTAGCAGACAGAGAGCTGTAGGGTGCTTCCATGTTGTCTAGAAAATTAATGGGATTGATAGGTCATTAAAAATTACTCTAAAAAGCAAAACACCTTACATCACTAAGGAGATTTCTAGAAATAATTCAGAATAGAATGGAACCCAGGTCGCAAAGGGCTTGAGAAGTCAAGGAGAGAAGTAGAGAAGATGAAAGTAGACTCTCAACAGGAGAGTACAAAATCATTCAGGACTACTCAATAATGCTATCCAAGTACAGGACAGTTAGCTTTTGACACTCAAAGCTATTGGCTAAATTAAGAAGCACCAACACTGTGGTGTAGTCTTGAGATGCTTTCTCCACCTACTTGGTTTGTATGGCCTTAAGAAACCACATGTAATATGTTTTATTGTGCTGCTGTGGGAGACACATACATGTGTCTATCTAGCTAGATAAATGTGGCATATGTATATGTTTACATGTATGGCATGTATATGTGGTACACACAGATGGGGTGAATTAAAATTGTAGAAATTAAAATATCTCTGTTTATTACATGTGATAGCATTCTACAAAGAGCCAGCCAAACATCGTTGTTCCCTATGCCTTGCTTTGTGCCTCTGGTTATGACATTGTTTTATATAATTTGCTATTGTAATACATTACTAAAGTATAAATGCATTGCTTTTAATACAATTTCTGTTATTTGGTATTTGTTCTGAGTTTGAATCCATAAAGCCAGATGTGTTATTTATCCTTATAGGGGGCTTGCTCTAGCAAGATATTCCAGAAAGAGGGGATGACTGTGTCTGCCAAATTGCTGCTCAGAAGGTTTAATCTGTCAGTGGACATAGAGGCCCTGGCTTGTGTGGGGCTTATGCAAAAATTAAGGTCTAGTGGCCTTCTGAAGTGTGAAATGGCTTTATTAGAATGTCTAGCAGTATAAGTAAACAGTATATTCTGCTAAGTCTGTCTTCCAAGTCCATTTCTTTTACAGGACCACATAAAGAATACATACTTTTGTTATGTGGATAGATATTAGAGCTGTAGCTACTTTTTATCAACATTGATGATTTGGAACATATTTGTCTTTTGGCACTTATATGCAGACATTTCTTGCACTGTTTGTTTCAACAGGTACTATCGTAGCTTTGACTCAGATTTCACAGCTCCCTTTGTGGCCTATCACGTCTGGCCTGCTCTGATAGAAGATGGTACTGTAATTGTGAAGGGAGAGGTAGTCACTAAAAAAATGGTTATGGTACGTATTTTGTTCAAGAAATATTGAGGGAAGGGAAGTCAGTAGATTTCAACACAGTTTTTAAAATTTAAGAAGACAAGTTTTTAACTGTTCCCTAGATGGATGGAGTAGTATATCAAATATCAATTAGGTTTTAGTGTCTCATCCTGTATATAGGATGAATAGTTCTATTTTCCTTAATATATTAATTATGCAGATATATGGCTGTTGTCAGAGCCTGTTCTAAAGGGAAAGCTTACTGTGTTTCCTCTCTGTCCTCAAACCTTGTCTCCAGCATGGCAAGTCTGTCATGGCTTGCAGAGTCTGTCTTTATTAAAACTCTCTGAGAAGAGGTTTGTCAAACTTTTCTCTTGTAGTGTCCTCGCAGATGCAGAATTAGGAGCAGAAGCTGCAGCTGTGGCCGTCCTCTGCTGTGTGGTCCAGTAAGCCTCAGTTGAATGTTTATAGTGTTAACAGCATCAAGTATTTTAACTAGGAATGTAGGCAACCTGTTAAAAATGCTGATGTGCCACATGTACATTTTAACACTGGAAATAAGTGCCTTTGCTTGATGGTCTCAAATGAAGTGAAGCTGAACTGACAGGTAGTTAATGCCTGGTATAATGATGAGTGGAGGTACTGTATGAGAAGTAGATCATAGTTAAATTCTCAGAAGTATCAACTGTGTATCTTGGAGTGCTTTGCCCCTACTCCCATTGCTTTAGTGCCCTTCTGAGTAAATAATTGCATCATCTGGAAGTGTTTCAGTCATTTTGGAGTACATATACAACACATAGTTCTGCCTCCTGGAATTAGTAACCTAAATTTACTCCTAATTTACAAAATGCATCAACAGGGCAAAAAATAAATGTAAGGTGAGCAGGAAGGGAAGGTGGTACAAGTAAGATATATGAAACTTCAGTGGAGTTCTGCATATTGTATGGTTACAAAATGTTTTAAATTATTTCTGTTAAATATGTGTACATTTTTCTAATTGTTAGCCCATCTTATTAAATGCCATAGGTGCCGTCAACTTAAAATGTGAATATTGAAAATGTGAGAGGCTTTTGGTAGGACTCCCTTTTTTTTTGTGTGTGCAGACTGTGGAAAAAAACTAGAAAGCTGTTGAACTTGACTTAGTAACAGTAGAGCTGCACTGATAAATATGCAGATTTTCTGAATGTTGATGGGTCCCCAGGTGGCTTTTTTGGTTACAGTTCTTTAGCACACCTGATTTTCCATTTCTTTGTCTTGCAGGTGGCTCGAAGCCGCAGTCTTTCAACAGTGAGGGTCAAAAGTAAGTGGGCATATTGGTTCCTAGTGACTCATGGTTTTCACATTAAGCCCTTGAATGATCAGACAAAAGAACAAAATAACATGTTGAATGTCTCTGATTCTGAAATACTTGCTGAAGTCTTAAATTGGGTAGGCCTTTTTTTATGCATGGAAAAAGGCTGAGATTTCTTACTTGGAGGAAAGCTTGTTTTTTCACTCTATTTGGACCATTGTCATGGTTTCTCTCTGCTGGTTGCCTTCACTGTGGCCAGTGCTGTAGTAAGTAAAACATGCTTCCTTACACAAGAGACACAAGCTACTGCAAATCTGCTGTCTTGCTTTCCTGCCTTTCAAATTCCAAAGAGATAGCTAAGTGGTGACAGTGAAGTGAGGGATTTCAGGCAATATGAATGTGTGCCTATCTTGAAGCCAACCCAATTTAGAGATTTAGAAAATACAGTAGCACTGAAATGTACCTTTTTCTTCCATAGGACGCTGCTAACTCAACATCTTCCTGCAGTGCAATACAACTGGATTCATCGACTTTGCTGGTGCCATTTCTCCTCAGAAATGCCTCAAATCTCTCAATGAATGGCAATTGTCACTCCAAATGGAATTTGTGTTCAGTGTGTTTTTTAGAACTATAGAAGGCTTATTTGTAATTTTAGAAACGAAACTCTTTTGGTTTAAAAAAAAGTGCATGCAGTACAGGATCATCTGGCAAAATTTGCAAAGCTCTCAGGAATTATGAAATCTTGCAGGTGGAGATAGAATTTTTGCATCTAGAATGTTTGCTTCCCCCAGATTCCAAATGATGCAGTTTAGCTTGATAGGATGTTTAATATAACCTAAGTGGTGAATGTTGCAGAATGTTGAGGTTAGCTGTTAGTTGAAAACAATGTAATTCATTGGTTCTTATTTACAGTTTTAGAAAACGCGACAATCATAGGATGTGGCAGTCTCCCACAGCAGCCTTTTAATATATCCTTGTGATAAACTGAATTTTCTAACTACAATGCAGAAGTTGCACAGAGCAGTCATAAACTGTCAATAGTCCAGCAATCCCAGGGCTTTATTGGCATTTATGGAAGAATGCTCATTTGTCCTTTAGCAAGGCAGTAATAGTCCTTGTTTAAATACATCCTGAGTTAGAAATTATTATAATAAAAATTTGTAGTTTGATACTAGAAGTATTTTGAAAGTGTGCCACTGAGTATTTGTAGGCTTGCAATATTTGATTGAGGCCTCTTCAGTGTCACACTTAATGGGCTTTCATACTGTATGGATAGATCAGTAATTGTTATGAATACAGTGAAAAAATCCTGTCCAGTTATCTCTTACTGTGGGCATTTATTGCACTTTAAGTGTAAAAATGGGAGAGACCTGAAGAGATCTAACAGTGGTAAGATGTGGGATGACATGCCGTCCCACTCATACCAGTTGGCTCTCTGAGCCAGAAAGAGATGACCAGAGCCTGGAGAGGGTGTGCAGGTCGGTGGAGAACACCCAAAGGAATAGCACCAAGGACCTCCAGCCATTGCAGGCAGAGAGCTTCACCAGGGGCCCAGCTTAAATCCTCTATTCTAAAGAAAGCAGGTAGGATGGGAAGTAAACAGGAGAAACTAGAGAGCAGGGCTATGGACCATATTGGCGTCCTGAGAAGTGGTGGGATGGTTCCTGTGTCTGGAGGGCTGGAATGGAAGGGCAAAGCCACTTTATGAGGGAAAGGCATGCGAGATGAATGTTATTGCCCTCTCTGTTGACCAGCTGGAGTGCATGGAGATCGGCCTGGGCGTGGAGGAGCTGACTGGGTAAGGATTAAAGGGAGGGCAGGAACAGGTGTCATTGTTAGTGGGGAACTGCTACAGGCCACCTGGCCAGAAAGACCGAGTCAATGAGGCCCACTACAGACAGGTAGGAGCAGCCTCATGTTTGCAAGCCCTGGTCCTCATGAGGGGCTTCAACCACCCTTATACCTGTTGGAGGGACAACACAACAGGGCTCAGGCAGTTCAGGAGGTTCCAGAAGTGCACTGATAGTAATTTCCTTCTCTAAGTGACGGAGAAACCGGTGAGGGGAGGTGTATGCTGGACCTCATTCTCGCCAACAAGGAGCAGCTGATGGGGAATGTGAAGCTCAGGGGCAGCCTGAGCTGCAGTGACCACAAAGTGGTATAGTTTGAGATCTTTGAGTCAATGAGAAGAGTGAGAAGCAAGCTTGCTACCCTGTGCTTCAGGAAAGCAGACTGGTTTCTTCAAGGATGTCCTTGATAGAGTGCTGTGGCATAGAGCCCTGGAGGGTAGAGGAGCCCAAGAGAGCTACATGATATTCAAGGACTGTCTCTCCGGGGTGAAAAGCAATGTATTTCTACAAAGATGAAATCAGGGAAGAACACCCTGATACCTGCATGGATGAACAAGGAGCTCCATGCTACAAACTTAAACAGGTAGCTTACAGAGGGTGGAAACAGGGAAAGTAGCCTGTTTAGGAAAGCAAAAGCACCAGCAAAAGTAAATTTGCCAAGGGCATCATAGCTAACAAATAAGTGCCTTCAGGTACATCAGCAATAAAAGAGACTAGGGAAAAATGTGAGTCCTCTCAGGAAGAATACAGGAGACCTAGTTACCCAGGACATGGAGAAGACTGAGGTATTCAGTGACTTTTTTGCCTCAGTCTCCACCAGCAAGTGCTCCAGCCACATTGCCAAAGTTGTAGAAGGTGAAATCAAGGATTTGGAGAATGAAGAACTATGGGCTTAGAAGCCCACTGTGATCCCCCCACTTGGCTTATCTGAGAGGAGCTGGCTAATAAAGAAGAATGATGGAATAGCCCAGAAAATAAAAACTTTAATAATGAAAATAACAACCGTGGCACAGGGTACAGAGGCTAGATTCCAAAGACCCCTTGGGTGAGGCAAATGCAACCAGGTATAGGGGCACAGGTCCAATCAGGAAGGTGAACTCAGAACATGACCTTATAAGAAAAAAATCCTGAACCAACAGAGAAGGAAAACTGGAAACTTGACCAAATACAGGAAGGTTCTATTACATACTACTACCATTCCACTGTGACCTGACTAGGTGTCCCCCCTCAGTATACTGCCTACCATGGTCTGAGGTCAAAACCCTCTGTAAAAGCATCTGAGGTAAAGATCTTAGATTCCACAAAGAACTGTCTGCTGTAGGAGGAGAATGAGTTTGGGAACATCTCAGGAACCTGAAGGTGCACAAGTCCCTGACATCTGGTGAGTAACATCCATAGAAACTGGCTAAGGAAGTGACTAAGCCACTATCCATCATGTTTGAGAAGTCATGGCAGTCCCATGAAGTTCACATAGACTGGAAAAGGGCAAGCATAATCCCCATTATTAAAAAGGAAATAAAGAAGACCACTGCTTGTGGAAAAACCAGATGTATCCTCATTGTTTACACTCTGCAGGACAGACAGCATTTTAAATGTAAAAAGGTGTCTGGTGCTTTCTAGCTTGTGAGATGTTTTTGTTTGACTCTGCAGAAACAGAGCGAATAAGCCATTAAAAGGAGAGGATAAAAGAGTCCAAAAATATTGCCAGCAGAAGCAGGGTTAAGATGTGACTGGCCATTGCCTGTGTGTGTACCACATGCAGTAGAGCCGAGGACTCACAGTTTGGACTTGGTCAGCAAGGCTGGTCTTGCTGGACAATGCAGGGTAGCACTACTTGCACATG
Organism: Passer montanus; assembly: GCF_014805655.1. Classification (NCBI taxonomy): domain Eukaryota; kingdom Metazoa; phylum Chordata; class Aves; order Passeriformes; family Passeridae; genus Passer; species Passer montanus. Next base: position 2,930,360 of record NW_024359832.1, on the reverse strand, counting down.
GGCTGGGTGCTCTCCCTCCTGCCCATGGGACCCTCCTGGCAGGATGCAGGACTTGTGCTCCCTTGTCACGTACCCAGACAGGGGCTGTGGTTTGTAGAACACCTTGGAGCAGAGCAAAAACCTTATGAAACCTTACCAGAGTGACTAGAAAGCGCTAGTGGGCATTTTAGATGAAATTTTATGTATTAACCTGAGGGAACCAACTTAGGGGAAAAAAAAAATTACGTCTCATTTTATTGAGGAATTGTTTGTCTAAAAAAGCCTCTGGGCTCCTTTGCCCACCATAAGACACAAAGCTGAATATTTCCCACGAGATGGCACTATTGCCTTAAGAACAGAAAAATCAGGTTTTAATTTCAACTGCAGTTTAAAAAGCTATTGCCATCGTGAGGTTTGCCAGTAAATGCATAATAGTCACAGATTGAAGTAGTATCAATGGATGTCAAATGGAGAATTAGCTTGCTGATTGAACTATTGAAGTTTACTGCCTGATAAAAATATGAAAATCCTAATGTATGTGTTGTGAGATGAACATCACTATCAATACATTATTGGAGAACTGTTTGAGCTTAGGTTTTTTTCCTGTTGAGGGGTCAATTTTTCAAAATTACATGAATGAGTCTTTCCATAGTGAATGGTATTTATCTGGTTGTATTCTGACCAATCTTCTCAAAGAACATATATAAACTGAAATTCAGGTTGACAATTAGCATTTGTTCTTTTAAAATTGCTTCTAGTTCTTATCAAGTTCAAGAAAATGGTAGCTTGCAAAATTGTTGTCTTGTGTGTGATTTTTCTGTTGCAATGGCTGACTGTCAAGTTGCTTCACTATTCCCTTTGTCTATGACTGAAATAGATGTTTTTGGATGTCTTTGCAGATTTTTTAATGAAGTGCAAAGCCTTCGAATCAGGAAGGTACTCCCTGCTTTTAGGTGGACCTCTGTTCATTTTCTAATCAAAGACAGAGTCAATTGCACCTGCTGAACCCTCAGGATACAGCTGGAGGGAACACTGCTGTCACAGCAAATGGTTTAGGTAATTATGTTCTTCAACTTATTAATTACTGTTTTAAAAGAAAGATTGTTTAGCACCATGCTCTATCTTTAATTACAATGTTGGTCAGAATGTAATTTCTCTAATGCTTGGAAGTTTTTTTCTGCATCCAGCCCAAATTTATTCCTTTCCTATAGCCAAAGAGCTATACCTCTTTGTTCTTCTGCCAGTGTGATTATCTTCAGAAATCCTCATTCCCTGCCTTTGGTATTTGCCCTACTGTTGAGAGCAATCATGTTTTCTCCTCTAAACTGAAACCACCAAATCTTTCCATCTCCTTTGAAGAGAGGTTTTCATTGCCTTGATTATCCTTTTTGGGTGGCCCTGGGTATATTTCTTTTTCACTTCATCTTTCTTGAATATAAATGACTAGAAATGGTGTCCAGTATTCAGGATAAGGCCTGACAACAGCTTTGTGTGATACACTTACCATTTTCATTGTACCATTGTAGTGTGTGGGGAGTGGCTCATTATCTGTGATCAGTTAATAAGCTTTATTACCTCAGTTATTTCAAATTGATGAGTCCCCCTAGAATTTAATTCAGCCACACTTTTTTTTGTGGACTTTTGATGTCTAAATGCTTTTCCTTTAGAAATCTCTTAAGATCTTTTAGAAATGCTGAACTTTGGGCATCCATTTGCACGCATACCATGACAGTGTGAATGCCATAGTGCATCATGGTGTGTTCCTCTATTGCTAAAACTTACTGCAGGGTGGTTCTTTGCAGTGTGTTCCTCTATTGCTAAAACTTACTGCTTACTTAAGCAGCCTAAACAGATTTTAGTAAACAGCCTTACAAAGTTTCAAAGTAGCTACCTGGAGCTTGATGATGCAAAGGAAAATATCTTACTTAACTCTGTTTATGTCCACTTGGCCAAGAGAAGAAATAAATGTGAAGAGTATCACTCTCAACTTGTTGAAATATTGGAAACCATTCAATGGACAGGTCTCTGTCAATATTAACAGAATGAAATACTGGAAATTCCTCATGAAAAGAATAGAAGTTATATTCCTGATGATTTGCAGCAAGAGCTTTAAATAACATTGAAATATTTTATAAGTTATCTAACCTTGACTTTTGATTTATTGGTGACACGGCTCTCATTTCTTGAGACATGATTTTTTCCTTAGTTGTATTTGCCTACCCCTTAGATTTGACGAGGGCCTTCATAGGCATCTCCACAATATACGTATAACATTTGTCAAAGCAAAAATGTCCTTCTAAAAATGATTCTGGATTTGTGCTGTTTATCTGTAAGTCCTGGGTAATCCAGAGCTTTGAAGTCTGTTCCCTTGGTTGAATGCACTTTCCCCAGGCTGTTTTGTGCCATTGGTTCTTGTCTGAATCATGCAACCAGTAACAGGCAATCAGCCACCATGTACAGGATTGCCTCTGTCACTGAAATACCCTGTTCATGTATCTAAATCTGTGTGCACCCACAGGATGTGGTTATTGTTCTCATGGGTCTTCCTTCGCAGTTCATCTACCGTACAGCTTTCAGACTAAAATCTTTGGGTCAGGAACAGTTTCTTACCTTTTGTGCAGCAGGGCTGGATTTCACAGGTGGCGTGTCTGCAAAGCAGATGCAGCCTTACCATTATCAGTGCTTGGTGCTACATGCTCCCCTAGTCCCATGAGTCAGTGTGGACCCATCCACAGTCCTGTTGCACAGCATGAATCACTCTCAGTGCCCAAGTGTTGTGCAGTTAGAACAGCTCCATCATCTCCTATAAATAAAAACAACTCAGGCATCTGGATGAGTGTTTACATGCACAAATTCCTATGTGTAATAAGGACAGGGAGGAAGGATTAGAGGGAATATGATGAAAAGACACATTGCCTCTTACATTAAGAGCCTTCCTAAGTCACCCCTAAAATATGGGGGCCTTTAAATGTTCTTGAGGGTAACTGTACATTTTCCTTTATTTTTGAATAGGCTTAGAAGTAGCTTCCTCCTTATCTCCCTAAAGCATGGAGTGCACACAGGGAGCAAAGCTGCTTGGGAGATTTGGCTGGGCCAAGGACAGGAGATTTTTCATAAGGTCAGCTCTTCCCCCCTAGCTGCTGTCTAGGAGACTTCTCAGAATTTGAATAGATGGGCTGTTCTTATAGGGTGGTTTTTGTTGCTGTTGTTGTTTTGGGTTTGGCTTTTTTTTTTTAAATTTTATTTTTTTAACTTGGCCTTGGAATAATATCAGATAAATAAATACTTCAACAAATGGTGAAAGTTGCCTCAGAGAAATTGCTTTTGGCAACTGTTCCTCCTAATTAAAATGAAAGTCTGAAAAGCCTCAGTCTTTGGGAACAATTAATCAAATGCTGACACTAGATAAGATACAAATAATGTTTTGTGCCTATTAATTGCTTTCTACAATTAGCATGTGTGTGTTCATCCAAATGCAGCCTGACCCTGATGTGGTGGGAAGGAGTTTGGAGTGCGTGGAGGGCAGCACCTGTCACTTGCCCTGCTGAGCCAGCCAGTGCCTTCCCACCTTCCTGCTAACAACAGCAAGAACAATTAGTAGAAAGTTTCAGTACTGAGAGACTCCCAAACTGTCCCCAGGACCCTGCAGTGGGCAGCAAGGGACTTTGTTCTGGTAGCTTAGATGCAGCTGCTACAACACCTCTGTAAGCATTTGAGTGGATGGCCAGACAGCAAAAAGAAAGAGGAATTCTCTCCTGTTGAGGTCCAATATACTAATTTCCCTGCTGGGGACTTAAATGCTGATCTAGAGTGGTTAAAGACAGGTGTGCAGGACCTTCAAGTTGTGTTTAGGTTTACTTATTTCTCAAATTATTACATAATTAGCAGTCATCAAAATCCTGAGGACATCTGTCCTCTCTGCCCTCTAGAGTAGCAGCCTCAAAGCCAGGAGACTTCTACAGGACAGGGCTCATTTGACCCCTGAAGAGGTTAGGACTAGCAGCTGGTGGAGGTCCTGGGGGAGGCTCTGCATCCTCAGAGACCTCAGAGGTTGTTCCTCTCCTCTGTCCCAGCTTGGGAGGTCAAAAACACATTGAGAAAGTGCCAAGCAAGAGCTGCAGACAAAACCAGTGTGTGCACATGTGTACAGTGGTCAGGTGAATCTCCCGGAAAAAAACATGCAACCAGAGGCTTTGGGAGGCAATGCTGGATTTATAGCAGCCCAGCAGTAGGAGATGTGACCCCAAAACCTGAGGGATGGTGCTGGGTGGGAAAATGTGCAGGCAGGCGCCTGGAGGAAGGCTCTGGAGGACAGCCATGGATCTGCACATGGCGAAGGGACGTGCTGGAGCCTGTGGGATCCAGATGAGACAGAGCAAAGAAATGAAGTTTTGAGCCTATTATCTTCATATGGAGAATGTGTGAGTCAGGGGTGTGGGAGAGCTGAGGATCCACATGTGCATGCATGAAAGGGAGAGGGGCAGGGAGCAGCCAGCCTGCTTGGCTCAGAAGCAGCGGAGACAGGCGCTCAAGCAATGCCTCCAAAGTAAACCCAATGTAAGGAGAGTTTCAGACAGCACAGAGTGAGAGTTGAAGATGCCAGAGCCATGCCATCATCTCAGCTGGCACTGCAGCCCTCACCCCTGGCAGCTAAAGCATGGATATAGAAACCAGTGAGCACTTAAGAAAATAAAAGCACACTACAAGAAAAAGGGGCTGGTTGACATATCTATTCTAAGCAATGTTATTGTGTGTAGGGGCATTTAAGTGTAGGACAGATACCACATTCTGGGAACAGTAGCCCCATGGTAGCCTGAGCTAGATGTGGAAGAGCTCAGGTGCCATGGGAAATCTTGCCTTGCCATCTGGGTTGTGGCCCAGGCAAATTTGCTTAACCAAGACTCAGAGATGTGTAGAAAAACTGTGATTAAGCAAGCCATGTACAGGGAAGTGTTCTTTAGCCACTGCCACAACCTAGTGGTTTCAGAAATGTCTGCAAAGTAGTTGTGCTGCTCCTTTACTGCTGGGATTCAATTCATGGGAGGCATTTATGCTACAGCTCAGGGTGCCTGTATAAGCCTGTTTTTCCTTTGTTTTTTTGTGCAGAAATGAGGGTCAGCCCATGGCTGCTCTTTGACTAGGTTTATTTCCAGAATAACTCCTCTCCCAGCCTCCTCTGCCCCCTTTTTTTTAAGAAAAAAAAATCTTAAACAAATGTATAAACACTGGCAGCCTTCAGGTTTGTGTTTCTTTCTGAGCCTAATTTAAATGAACAGCAGACATTTTATGGGCTTTTCCAAGAGAACCTACAGGGGCTTATTTGCTCGAGTCTGACTTTCTGACAGCTCTCTACAAGCCTAATCAAAACCAGACTTAGTCTCTTGTGAAGCAAAATAATATATATTATGCAGCTACAAAGAACCAGGCTAAATGTAGTAAGTCATAAACCACTATTATGGCAGCAAGCATTCAATCACGTGCGTGTACCACACTTGGATTTTGGAACAAGGGGTGCATTTGTTTTGTTCCCATTGTACAGAAAGTTGTAGTGGTGAGGAGCTGAGAAAACATGCCTTGCATCTGGAAAATGCCCCACTTGTGTAACTTGGAGTTTGTACCTCCAACTCAAAGGCTATCTCTTCACTTTTGTCCCCATGGGGGGAATATTGAGTTGATATGGTGGGGTGCACTCAGTTCTGTTAGGGAAGCTGTGGGCATGGAAGGCACTCCCTTGGAGCTAGACAGGACAAATCCTAGGACCAAGCTGGATTTAAGGGAGTTTTGTCTTTATCATCTTTTTAGGTTTTTTTCTTCAATACATAGATCATATTTCTGAAATGTTCCCAAGTCTTTGTTTAGATGAATTCTGGATGGCATAGTTAGAGTGGGGAATTCTGCGGAGACATTAAATACATAAAATGTTTTGACAGACAGCTCAACACTGACCTCTAAAATAAGACTTTTTTTCTATTTCTAATCATCTCACAGTGTTCTCATCACATAATATCACCTCTCTCTGTATAAGTTCATGTTCAGTTCCGGACATCTGGAAGAAATTTTTCCTTATCTGGCATGTGTATTTTCAAGTGAAATTGTAAAAAGAGGTGCTGAACTGATAAAGCAGGGATGTACCTTTGGGCTGGACCAGATGGTGAGATGCTGCAAGCAGAAGGTATTCTGTCCAAAACAAGGAAGAATGGGAAGGAAATTTCTAGGGCTGGGCCAAGATGGAGGAATGGTAAAATCCTCATTCAGGAGGTGTCAGTCTGTTTAACCTTCCCCTTCTAACAGAGACCTTAAGTTTGTCTGAAGCTGGAGAGACATCAGGCAGCTTTAGATTGTGAGCTTTCCTGTCTAATTTAGATTTCAGTGTTTCCAGTTTCTCTGAACTATTGTGTGACTGAAAATCTTATCTGGTAGCAGACAGCCTTCACTGGTCACAGTGTGTATAATATGGTCCACCTGGTTTCCCTAAACCTTTTGCTTTTCAAGATAGATAACTATTCTATGCTGAAGCCACAGTTTAGGTCTTGCTGTATTGCCTTAGTGATTTTAGGGTGGTGACAATTGCTTTTGCCTAAAAGTCCCAAATTGTGTTTTGCAATATGCCTAGAGGAGAGATTTCAGCCCATGGGCTGAGATTCCTTCAAGCACAGTTCCTGTCTAAAGGGACTATTGACTTGGGGTTTTTCACATCCCCTCTTTGTTATCACCCAGTGATTGGGAAGGAAGTTATTCTTTCAAAACAAGCCTGAGCTCCAGCAGACTAATAGATTTTTATTTCTAGTCAAATAAACACACTCGTGTCCTTTACCATTGTGCAGAACACATCAAGTTGAGCTGTTGGGATTCAGTGTTTATTTGAGGTCCGTCTGGCACACTATGCAGGAAAGCATCTCCCACAGAAATCTGTAACAAGACCAAGAAGAGTTACACCAAATCCTACATGGTCATATTTGATAGCCATAGGGTGATTTGGGTGGATGTAAAACTGATACCAAATTTTGGTTTGTTGTTTCTTGTAGTGATTTTCAGTGAGTAAACAGTGAAATTTTACTTCATCTGCATTGATTAGACTGTTTGGATTTTTCATGGACACTCAATGCATTCAGATCTGCAATTTTGATTCAGATTGATTCATGTATTTGGTTTGGTGTAATTATTTTTTATTGCTCTTTGCAGAACATTATCACTAATTATTTATTTTAAATATGTTGGAGCCATTTGATAGGTTTTCCAAGTTTAATGTCTCTCAGCACAATGCATTGCAGTATAACTTGCTTTTGGAAGGGTGGATGACTATAGACAAAACATTATCTTGCTTTAAAATTATGTAGGATCTTTTTATTATTTTTTTGTGAGTACTATCCAGTTTTGGCATGAGAACAGCCATGCAGTCAGTATAAATCAAATTCCTTTAGATACTTACCTTTTCATTTTTTAAAAATATGGATGTGTTGACATTTTATAAAACCACCTTTAAAGTATTTTTGCATAGGCAGTTTATACTGCAACTTTTTTTAGGCCTTTGTTTTGATTTTTCAGCCTGGGCAGTTTTATAGGAGTCGCGATGACTCTTGGAAACAGGAATTTCTGTTTCTTTATGTTGCTGTTATAAACAAAGTGATACTAATAGTTGGTTGAAAAACATCAGAATTTGGTAGAGTGTTTTTAACCTCTTTATGTAGAAGGTGAAATGTGTGTGTTTTAGCAAGACTTCTTTGTACTGTGGACAGAAAAGATGACTCAGACAGAAGCAATAATGTTACTCTATTAATACAAAGGCTTTTAAGGAGTTTAATAATGCCTGTTACACTGTATTGGAATAAAATGTGGACACTTTTCTAGGAAGTGATTATTAAAACTGTAATCCTGGATTATGCATAAATTTGGTCAATATTTGAAGGGTGTCATCAGGGACTGATTTGTAGCCTGACTTATGGTGTCTTCCTGTTGCTCTCGAGGCCAGGGCAGTTCAGACAGCAGAAAACAATTTTACATCTGAACACCAAATTTTGTATTGTGCAGACTCATGTAGAGGAAAAAGCCTGTAGATGAAATGCCTATATGAAGAGAAAAGCCATTCTCCAGGGATGCTGAAAAAATGACACTTGGTAGGCTAGCCATAAAAGTGGGTGCAAAGGAGAATATTCCACCTGTGAATGCACCTGGCTTCAGAGAGGACTCCACTGACTTGTGTCCTTTCATTATGTAAGGGGAAACAAAAAGGTGCATTCCAGGTACTTTCATTGAGAAAATAATTGAGTCAATCTTTGATTGCCTTTCAATGGTAAATAAATTTTGCATGTATGTTTGTATTAATGGTGAGTATTCAGGTTCTGTGTACAGTTTTGGAAGTGGCTTTTTTTCTAAAATTGAATGCCTTGTCTTGTGGCAACATAGTGGAAACCACAGTAATAATATTAAATCAGGTTACATTGAAAAAAGCAGACCTTTGGAGAGAGCAGGTTCATTTGTGAAGGACAGAGGCATAGTAATTCACAAGATCAAATTTGTTGTTTTTTGGTTTCTCTTTCTGCTTCTCTTAAGGTTGGGATTGAAAGTGCTAGGGATGGTATTTTGTATTCAGACTCAGATGTTTATTATTTCTTATCTATCTCACAGTCTTACCAGTCATGAGTCCTACAATAGTCTACTAATAAGTTACAAAATGTCTAACTATTTTTCTCTACAAGGTCTTTTAAGGCTAAACTATCTAATTAAGAAATGACACCTAAATTATATTCACTTTTAACTCATTAACTAATCTCTTGTATCTTGCAATGTGGGCTTTTCTCTTTAATTACAAAACACCACTTAAACTCATGAAGAAGGTGATAAAGAAGGACTAGATACCACCTTAAAACTTCTATATTGTTTCACATATATTTAATATAATTATATTATAGAATATAATTAATATAATTATATTATAGAATATTATGTTCTAAAACTTTAAACTCTAAGTTTTCCACCATGTGATATTACATGCTTCTAATCAAACTACGCACTCATAATCCTGGTTCTATCATTCAATTTTAGAAGCCTTCTCTATGGCCTTAGGTCAAAGATAGTATTCTCTTGTGGGTCTGTGCCTTTCAGAACAGAAAGTTTAAAATTCTCATCATCCAATGTTCCAACACAAATTGGTAAAACCAGAACCTTCTGAGTTGTATTTAGCTGTTCCCTCACTCAGTTATTTCTCATGGGAAACCCAGATCCTGCAGAAGAGAGTGCAGCCACATGAATGAAGTGTGAGTCAGTTTGCCCCTTGCCAGCAACAGCAATCATTTTTTGGTCTCATTTGTAGGTGATTTTGAGATCCTGTCAGGGTATTTTTTTTCCTGCTTGTGTAAATAGTCTTCTACATTCCCGTTGTACCAAATCTGAGTCGCAATATCAAACTCCAAATCCAGTTTTCTTGCATGTGGTGCTGGCAGTCTTTTCCATGGCCCCTGATTACTTGTGGTGATGTAAATGCCACTGGGGTGCTAGATGTCATCCACAAATCACAGCCTGGTGAGGACCTCATATGTGAACCCTCTGACTGTGCCTTTCATAAAAGGTTGGTTGATGAACAGTGACAGAGGTTTTCTTCTGAACACAGAGCTTCAAGGTATGTGTTTTTTGGACCCTTTGTGTAGACATACTCCAGATGTGTTTCTTGCTGCTTGGTAATCACTGCATTCCCCAGATAAGTCTGTGATAATGATAATATTAGCAAAATTCTAGTAATAGATGTGCACAGGGGCTTTCAAGTATATAAGAATTTCCTGCTTGCGAAGAAGAAGGTTCAGGTATATTTTTTCTTTATTATCTTGCTAGGAGGATTGTCTTACATGTCTTTAAAAGGAAGAGAACAGTGATATGTACACAGACTGTGTTTTTGCTACCTCTCTGATTGCCAGCAGATAACAGCAAAATGGTTTCACTACTGCTATGCCATTATTTTTATACCTGGATATTATGCCAAAGTTTTCCTTTTCCGTCTTTCTTTTATTTTTAATTTTTTTTTTTAAAGGTAGGGGAAAATTGAAGTTTACTGCTAAGTTATTTCTTGCCAAGCTTTTTCAGCTGCAGGATATAATGGAAGCCAAATTCTTTGGAACTTATTAAACCTGTCAGTATAATCAAGGGGAATTGCATGGCGATAAAATTACGGATCTATGCCATAGTACTCATGTGTAATGGATGGCTGCAGACATATATATGTTTATTATACCAGGGTGCTGTGGTGTAGCTCCATATTTTTCTTAAAGTGAAATTTCTCTGGATTGTTGTATATGCGTGTACATACATATACACAAGAGTGAGAGAAAAAGAAATATCTCCTCCCCTTGTGTTGTTTGAGTCTTTGAAGACAGCATCTGCTCATAATGATACAGTCATTGACAAGCAGATGTTCCAAAGCTGGGTTTAAGATTTGCATAAATCAAGACTTCAACAATTCCTTTAAATTTTGATAAGGCGCTTTCAAAACATTATGCATTTTGAATTTATGAAAGACAGAAATATAAGTGCTTTCATTTTGTCTCATACCAAAGCCCCAGTGGTGTTTTGGATTTTTTTTCAAATGACGAATTCCTTTGTCAGGAGCCATGTTTTATGGCACACCCACAGTTCCTAGTGGAAAATTTGAAAGAAGTCATTTGTTCAGAGTTGGGCTTGTTCAGGCTCTCTCTGTCTTGGTTAATATCTGCAATACACCAGCTTCCTTAGAGTAGTTCCCAGCAGGATATTTGAGGAGATTTTTGTTTACCAGAGGAAGACATGGCTTTCCCTCAAATATAACATATAATGACTCCCACAGCCAGATCAGCTTTTATGAAAATGGTTTTAAATGTCCTTCTTACAACAAAACATGGCAAGAAATGTGTATTTGAGTCAGAAAACCCAACCTGTGTTCTTATGCCTGTTGGCACAGGAGAGGAAAGAAGGGACCAAGGCAAAATGTAAATGGGTTGCAAGAGGATATTGCCTGTGTCATATCATCTTCCCTTTCCCAGTGGGAATCTTCCTCCGACGATGGTACAAGCAGCAGGTTTGAGACTGTGAAAAGTGAGATGTCCCCAACCTTCGCTGTTTGCCACTGAGCCCTGCTCTGCATCAGCCACCTGAGTCCTAGCTCCCTGTCTTCTTTGGCTTGCCTGTGGGGTGCTTTGAGGGGAAACTCCTGTCCACACCTCACCTGGTTCTGGGGTCACATGTGGGATGGACACACAGACAGACAGAAAATATCTAAGGGACAAATAATGTCCAGTGCTCCCAGAAGCCTGTGCCTTATCCCAGAAGCTCTCTGGACAGCTCCACAAAGCTGAGGAGGACATTATTTTGTGCAATTTCCAATGGGTTGCATTGATAGGATGCAGATGGCCAGCAGCTCCTTCTGTGGGACAGTCTGCTGACCTTGGCTCTGGCCCAAGGAGACCATGCATTGCCTGGGATCTTAGACTCTACTCTAAAGTGAAGTAAGGCCAAAAGACTCCCCTCATTACGTTGATGTTTGGGGCACTTTTGGGTTTTGACATTTGACTCAGAAAGTAACCCCTAACAGGGCAGGAAGTTTAATTGTAAGGCTGCAGGAGTTTTCCAGAGTTACAAAGATAAATAGGACATGATCGTTCTATATTCTATAGCTACACAGAGCACATGGCAGGATTCAGCTGTGTCTCTTATTGATAAGTATTTGTCATTGACAGATGAAGGAAACCCTCAACAAATCTTGGTCAGCTTTTCAAGCTGGGAGTTAATTTGTCCCTAGTTAAACAGAAGATATTTATAGAGGCATTAGCTGGTTGAACAAAATACTTCAGAAGTTTGTTTAGAAGTGATTGAAATCAGCTGTTGCTGAACTGAAACACCAGCCACATAAGCTCAGTCTGCAGCCCTTTGTCTGTCTGTTGTCTGTTAGTGTAGTGTTTTCTTCTTCCAGCAACATCACTAACTCAGGGAAATAACATCAATCTCTTGTCTTTCATTGGTGGGTATTAATAACTCAAGGATTAAACTCATTGTTGAAGAGGGCAATTTAAGTGGGTTTTAATGAGAAACTACTCCAGTTCTTATATTAAAATATATTTAAAATATTTCCATGTTTGAGAAGTCAAGCACTGAACCAGCAGGAAAACCAGTGCAACCCCCAGTCAATGCCCCCTTTGCCAGCAGTGGAAAACCTAGTCAAAAGTGAGTGATGTGGAAGATAACAGAGGCCCCTTCCCTTTCAGAGTCCTGCAGGTCAAAATCCACCACTGCAGTAAGCTACAATTAAGAAAATGCTGGTGTCATTGTGAACCAGGCTGCTCTGTCCTCATCCAGCCCTTCTTCTATCCCCCAGCAAGTTGTGGACCAAGTACAGTGGTGTATTTTGTACAAGTTGAGTAGAACACAAAAATGTCATTAGGGTAACAAACTGAACGTGTCTCATATGAAAAGGAGCTTTCCAGATGATGCACTTCGCACAGCAGCTATGCTCCACTGCTGCCCTTCCTCTAGGCCATTTCTGTAGTATTTTCCTAAATATGAACATTGCTTTGATTCCTGTAAGATTTTCAAACAGATCACTGATTCCAGGGAATTAATCACTATGTTGATAAGCAGTGTTGATAAGCAGAAAGTTGCTGATATTTTTTTCTATTTGTTTTTCTTCCCGTACATAAGTATACTAGTACCATTACTAGTACCATCGTTAAATAGCATGCTTAACATGATCATATTTAAATACTCTAGGACAACCCCTCTTATAACATCCTAATTTATGTGACAGCAGTGACACCTCCACAGCTCAACCAAAACTTGGCATTCCTGTCTAACACCTGCACGGTTCAGAGGTCTGCTCTTCCTTTGCATGTTCCCTGGTGGGAACATCACAGCCTTGACACTATGGCTGGTTGTCCTGTGACTTTGTCTCCCAGTGGTGGATGGTTTTCAGGAGACATGCTTACTTGATGAATAGCATGAAAAATGCTTTCATAACAAAAAATGCCAGAGATGCCTTTAAAATATTTCAATTCAAGAGTCCTGAATGTGAGGTAAAAGGAAAGCTCTCCATATTTAATCTCTAAATTAGACGTTTATTGCTGATGTTTACACAGATGCCATAGAGCTGGAGCCACTGCACATCTGGGGAGTAGTTGGCTAAATCTCCCTTTCATTTTTTTTACTGAAAGCACAGTCAGAGGAGGCTGGCTGACAGCATGAATAAATCAACATGCTGTCCACAGGAAATAAGGAGATAGCTGGAATGAGGCATAAATAATGTAATACTAACATGGAGATATTATTTAATACATCTTTTTCAGAGGACTATAGTGGATGTGTTGCTGGAAAATTTCTGAGTGCTACTCTAAGTGCACAGTTATGAATGATCTCTTCACCTCCATACAAAAGGCTGGATTAGTAGGATTCCACAAGGCCACAGATGCAGAGGCAGGGAAAGAGGTGGGAGACTGAAGACAAGATGGAAAGATCTTTTGATATATTCTATCCTATCTTTGATAGGGGAATAAAAGAACAAAGACCTTTTGGTTTTGACAACATGAAAAAAGTGATTTTGCCTTTTCCATAAAACTTTCCAGATTCAAAGAATGAAGAAGCATGCAGTTTTTTAATCATCTGCTTTTCCCCATAAAAAAGTTCCCATGTCTTATTTTGAGAAGAATAGAGTTGCTTGCTTAGTCAGAAAATTTAATCACCTATCCCTTCCCAGTATTATTCTTCTCTGAGCAAAAGTTCTGTCTCCTCTCTACCTGCTTGCACTTGGGCATGGAAGGAGACGTACCAGCCCAAGGGCAGTGTTTGAAAAAAATCTGGGTTGACACAGAAAAACTTGGCTAATGTCAGCAGGACATGTGGTCTGGTGTAGCCAAAAGTGCTGCTCAGGGGGTGTCTCAGCAATCCTCTCAGTCATGGCTGGGTGCAATTTTGTGCTCCCACTGGTACCTGTTCCATGCTGGGGTTATGCTGTTCACAGCCTTAAAGTCTGCAGAACATCTGGAAGTACTCACCAGGTACTTCAGGAAGACTCATAGAAGCCCAGGAAGATGGTGACTGGTGAGCATGAACTCCTACAAAGACTATTATTTCCTGTCATACTCTATCAGGTTCCAGGAAATAAAATCATTTGGGTGATCAGATCTTGGTCCTTGCTGAGCCAGAAGAGGTCTTGGTGTTACCACTTTGCAAATCCCCTGCAAGCCAGCTGTACAGGGATGTTGGTTGGAGAGCTAAATCCCTGAGAAACACTATTACGGGAAGTTAAAACTCCAAATTGAATTCCAGTGACTTCCCATTGGATTATGGGCACATTAGTAGGTTTCTGATGCAAAATTATTAGAGGAAAAAGAAATAGTGAGATTTTCTGAATCACTATGGTCGTGTATAATGCAAAGCATATGCACAGTCCAAGGGAGAATTCACAGAAGACCCTGGGATAGGCACAGCATCTCTTAATGAGAATTTTGGCTGCTGACAGGGTCTCTATTTCCCAATTTGTGTGTTTGAAGCTTTGTTTCTGAAGTAGCTGTGATTGCTAGAAAACAGCAGAGTTGTGCCAAGGATAATTTATATTCAGATACTTCTCATGGATGAAGTAATTGTTTATCTGTGAGATCTTAAGTAATATTGTACCAGACCAGCATTCTTTCATGGGATATTTTTTGTCTGCTTTTGTTATAATGCTGTCTCCAAACCACATGCAGTAGCATCTCTGTCCAGTACTAGGAATTTCGAGATACAAGAAAACCAAGACAAAAGGGATCACGAGGGGTTCTTAAAATTCCAGAAAATTTTCATTGCATTCAGGTGACCAGAGAAATATTCTCCTGTTTCCACTAGGTATGAGGAGTTTTTCCAGGATCCTGTAGAAGCTCCAAATGTACTTTCTGTCATGGCAGAGTCCTACAGAATTCTGCACATCTGTAAAGCTGGAAATTTGGCTGATTTTGAATGCCTTATTTTGCTTTTGTTGATGGAAATTCCATCCTTGCTGATTTTGCTTCTTTGTTGGTTTGGGGTTTTTTTTAGCATGCAACATGTTGGAATTTAGATTTAGCCAAGATGGTTAGAGAGGTCTGCCAGCTATTCCAGGATCATCTGTGTTCTACAGGCTGTTTCAACCACGGTCTTTTCTGTTCACTCGGACTCTGTGCTGTAGACTTTCCCCCATCTTCTGAATCCATTTGTCATTGCTTGCTTAAAATCCAGCACAGAAAAATAATTGAGTCCACTCTTGCACCCGAGGGTAACATCAGTGTGTGTGCAGAATACGATATTTCTTCATGGTGACTTTGGTAACTCCTCTGTGGCCAGATCTAGATGGTCTCTGATGCCTTTCTCTCTTGCTGCGTGATGGCCAAAATCTCTGAACAATCTTTAATGGCTTGTAAGATGACTTTGTCCTTTGCAATTACCAAATGATGAGGTGGTTGTTTCTAGAACCTCTTCCCTCTGTATCAGTCTTTTTTGGACTGATGCTCTATGATTGAAAATTTCTGAGATAAGGACAGCTCCTAAACAAAAGCTATCTTCAAGCTGTGTTGAAGGCATTAATTTAAGATCCACCCCATGCTATACTGAACCACTCTAAATCCGAATAAATGCAGGGAGCTTCTAGCCTAGCATATTCTTCATTGTTTTATGTCTTTCAGAGTTAGCATCTTCAAGATAGAGACACTTTTTTGTTCATCTTCCCAACAATCCATGTGGCTGGATAACTAACTGAGAGAAATAGGCTTCTTAGCAAATGGCCTTCCTAAACAGCAGTTGTTTTCCTTATTTGAACTGAAGCAATCTGAACTCTACTTCCTGAACCTGTATGGGCTGCAAAAAGGTTGTGAAACTCTTGTTTTATCAAAGTTGTCTGGTGGGTCCAATTCACTACCCAGGTGGTGACTTTTGACTGAAGTCTTAACATTAGGTTTTTTGTGGATCTAATGTATCTTACATCCATCATCTTATTGGCAGGTCTTTGCTGGCATATATGCAGGGAAACCCAGCAGGCTGGCAATCTGAGCTGAAATTTGTAGGGAAGAGAGAAGCAGGGAGATCAGCAGAGACTCAGGGGCAATGCAGTTGCTTCAGCTCAGTGTTGCCCAGTGAGCCTGAAGACCAGGGTCTTAGACTTTGCAGTAAAGGCTAAACAAAGCCTCAGTCAGTGGAGCCAGGAAACTGATGCACAAAGGCATTTGGGCTGAAGCAAGAAGATGGAAGATCAGAGCAGAGACAATTTCTGGGTGAACAGAGAGATTACAAGAAGATTCATTTGGCCATTGCTGGCTGTCGGCTGTTATTTTGTGGAAGACTACTCCTTGTATTGAAGGTAGAGAAATGGCTGCCTATCAGTCACTTCAGCAAGACTCATGTTAGCAACTTCCAGATCAGTTTAAAAGCTCCTGACCTCTTTTGTTTCTTGAAAAGTCAGTTCCTTCAAACCTTAGGTCATGCCAGTGGTTTGAATTTCTCCTCAAATCTGAGAGAAATGCCTACACACCTTACTGCTTTCTCTAGTGAAATCCCCTTATTTTTAAAGGGGCTTATTGGCTTTAACATGAAAGTAGTCAAAAAACAGATGACTGATGATTTTCGCTTATTTTTAAAGGGGCTTATTGGCTTTAACATGAAAGTAGTCAAAAAACTGATGATTTTCATACAGTCACAAGGCACATTTTCTAATACCTATCCCAGAAAACACTTTGGTAGCTTTCTCCCAGTGTCATTCTGTGACTCTGGCTGAGTTATCTTGGATAGGCTCAAGAAGTGGGTGTGTGGAAATCTCATGAGACTTAGGAAGCCCAAGGGCAAGGTGCTGCACCTGGGTTCAGGATGTGAGCCTCCTCAGCTGCCTGCCTGGGGAAGAGTGGAAGACAGCAATGTCTTGATGAAACCACGACCAGTCTGGTCTCCCTGTCACCACGCTTCCAGCAGCTGCTTAAGGAAAGGGAGCATGGCAGAGGAGTGATTCTTCTCCCATACACCCTTGCAGCCTTTGGGATCTGCTGTCCCAGAAGAGACGAAGCTTTGAGAAATCAGATGCTTCAGGCCCAGAAAGCTAAAATTCACAGTTTCCTACCAGCCATGGTATTTGCATATTAGTGATGTCTCAGCCATGGTATGAGCCAGCATCCTGCACGCTGTTTGGTGACCCTCAATTCACGTTGTTACTGAGCTAAAGTCAGACTCTGACTTGTGTTCTGGGTTGTGGTTTGGTATGGTTTCTGTGAGTTAGTGACCCTAATCCTGATGATGAATTGTTTTCTGGTGGTTTCTATACTTGTGTTGACAGTACTACTCTTGCCCCAGAAATGTACAATAACTATACTTTATGTTAATTTGCTTTGAGGTATTAGCCACAGCTAATAATTCTGCCCTCTCTAGGATTTTATTTTCTTTAGAAAACGGTTTAAAGATTGTGTGGTGCTCTTGTTCTGTTTTTTGGCCAGACTCCAGCAAAACAAAGTCTAGAAATTACACTCTAATTAAAACAGTCCTTACTGAGAGCTATCAAGCCATGAAGCATATCTATGTTTTCAACTCTGAACTTCCTTCCTGAGGACATTATAGGTTTTAATGAAAATGAACATGATTTCTTCAGGATTTTTTTCCTCTTCATGAACCACAGAGATATGGTCTGTCACATATGTTGTGTATCAGAGAAGCACTCAAACAGTTAAGAGAAAACCAAAGTATTTCAGTCAGCCTGTTTCATTGTGACGATTTTTTTATTTATTTAGCAAAGGGAGAAAAAAACTGACATTAGCTGCCGGCCCTGCCAAAACAGACATTTGTTTTCCATTAGCTGCACATATGCTTTCCTAAGGGCTTACTACAAACTGAGATGCAGCTCTGGGCATAGATCTGGTTTATGTAAGACATTTTTTATAAAGATAAGTAAACTTCACGCTCAGAAGTTTCCTGTCTCTTCTTCTAATTCTACATTGATTATGTCCCTTCTTAACACCTAAAGGCTGTGAGCCTATCTCACCTGGGGAGAGGTGTCCCAGAATAAGAGGGAGTGATATAGTTAGGTGGCCTTCAAAGGTCCTACAACAAATTAAAGAATAATAAGCTATTTTAGGTTTTGGTGTCATTTTCAAGGCTTAAAATATACTTCACCTGATCTTAGATGAGTCTGGGAGAGAAAGGCATAATACTTCAGCACATCTACTTTGCAATCTACAGCAAGTGAAGAGAAATTTTCTTCCAGACATTTTTTATTTTTAGTTGAAGTGTGGACTGGAAGCAATCCACTGACTAGTCTGTTACCAGTAACCTAGTCCATACATGAGCAGTATCTTCTTTTGAAATCAGATTTTCACATGTTCCAGGTGCAAGAAGCAGTTCATGGATAGCCACATGGATGCCAGAAGACTCCGGAAGTAGTTGTTATTTATACCTTTAGACTGAAAAATGTTTGAAAGTAAAACTCACCACAGACTTCAGTGGCTACATTTTCTATGGTGATAGACAACATAAGTGCCATGAGAGGTCACTGTCTCTCAAGAATCAGATCACTGATTTTTTTTGGATAATACAAAACCCTCTTAAATAAATATACAGAAGAGAAAGCACAATATGGTGTTCTTCACTACCACAACCCCTGACTGAAAGTGAATTGCTGGAAAGCTGAAACCCAGAAATACCTTCTTGGCTCCCAGGCTGTACTCTGTTCCCCATCACGAAGATCTGGAGGAAACAATAGGGTTTTCATGTAGCTGAGAGATCTGTGTGAACTGTGCCTTACCAGCAAGTCCCTCCTGAGAAAGCCTCTGGGAGGCTGCTGCTGCTGTCTGGAAAGAGGGCAAAGGAAAATGGACAGGAAGCAGGTTAGTGCAGTTCAAGGTAGACAACAAGCTTGGCAGGGCATCTGGCTTTAATCACATCTCCAGCTGGAGGTTAGAAGCCAAGTTTGAGTCTACCAGCTGTGCCTGGCATGGTAAGTGGAGGAAATTCTGCTGCTTCAGTCTGTGTGGTCTCTCCACAGAGGTTTTGGTCTTGGATTGGAAGGGTGAACATCTGAAAATGAGGTGTGAGATTCTGGCTGAAGGGAGACAGGACATCATTATGGAATTATTCTGTGCAGAAGATGAACATGGCCAGAAATGCCCTGCTTGCTTCAGGAGAGCCTCCACTGTGAGCAGGCACATCATCTTATGGACAGCCCTCAGGAATCTCTATTCAAAGAGTGTGAAGAAAATGCAGTGATTGGAATAGGAGTTAATTATTTTCCAGTCTTGCAGAGGAGACACCAGGAAAACATAAATGACCTCTGTGATGAAAGAAGACATTAAATGGGAAAATCTCTACCCAGAAAATTCAGCAATCTATATCTGAGGTTTCATTTTGGACAGTACAGTATGATGTAGGCAATGCTGGGATTCTTTGCTGTTTAAAATTTTGATGAGGCTGATATTTGTCATGCTCATGTTGCATGCAGTATAGAGAATGAGGTAAGTTAATGACATCACTGAGATATCACAGTGACTCCCAAAGCAATAGAGATTCCCCCTCAATGGGATTTTGATTCCTGATTGTTTGTTGGATTGATTATTTTAAATTATCATCACAATGTCGAAACAAAAATTCCTTCATCAGTACTAAAACCTGAATTTAAATGAGAATATAGTATTTTCCTAACTGGAATTTAAAATTGTGTCTTTTTCCTTTTTCTTTTTCTTTTTCTTTTTTTTTTCTTTTTCTTTATCATAAGCCCTGTTATAGTCATCAGAAATTATTCGGGCTGTGAGATAAATCAAGAGTCATATGTGACTGAAATAAAACAACTGAAGTCTGACAAGTTTTTTCTTCTGTAGAATGTCTGAGATTGAGAGGAGGAGATACTCCTATTTATATTTGGTTTTGGTTAAATCACTTTGGAAAAAATAGGATATTGGTCCCATCTCATGGTGTTAGCCATCTGAACAGGCCCCACTTAGACTCACCAAGGACCGTGCTGCTCCCTGATTTGGCTGCTCTGGCAATGGATTTAATCTCCTGTTCCCGAGGACTACAGCCTACAATGCTTTTCTCTGTGTGTGCTGGGGCAGCCTCCAGTGTCTCAGGGCGGCAAATAGATTATGGGAGTTCACAACCAAGCTAACCTCTGCTAGCTCCATGAGAAAATATGGAGGACATGTAGAGCAAATTGCAGTTCTCATGATGAGACTTTTGGAGAGGGGAGATATTTCAGAGGCAATTTTGGACAAGCATAATTTGACAGGCTCTCCAGGGAAGTGGTCATAGCACCAAGCCTGACAGTGCTCGAGGAGCATTTGCTCTCAGACTCCTGGTGTGACTCTTGAGGGTGTCCTGTGCAGGACTAGGAGTTGGACTTGATGAACCTTGAGGGTGCCTTTCAAGTCAGCTTATCCTGTGATTGTGTGATTCTGGGATAAATGCCTTGGATATGCCTAGCTGTTCAAAAGCAGCTGAAAAAGTGTTTGCTAAACAATGGCAAATGCTTTATTTGGGGATACAAATGGGAACAAGTTCCCTTTTTTTTCATGAAAGGGAGTATTATAAAGACGTACTCTGTTTTCTTCAGTGTTTGTTTAAAAGCTTTAGTCAGCGATATAATTTTTGCCAAAATAAGTAATAGATACAAATTCTTTAACATCTGAGTTCTTTTAGCTTAAGGAATTTTATTTCATCTTTCAATAGGACTTTTTGGCATATTATGTTTTCCACCTACATTCAGTAGCAAAGGCTTTCTGCTTTCCAGGGCAGTAACTCACAGAAGATGGTCCAAATGAGATCATGAAGTTTTTATCTATGCCTTTTTATTTTCATATGTTCCCCTTCCGAAAACATGATCCTTCTGTGTAACTTATGCCAGCTCATCTTCTGGTCAAAATTATATAGCAAAAACTATTTCAAGGCTTTCTAAAAAAAAAAAATAAAATTTAAAACTTGCCTTTAGGTTGCAGAAAAAAGTATATTTTATAATTTAAAAAATGCATGTGGAGACTTCATTTATACAAACTTGGGCTTAAATCAAGTATTATTTTAGCTTAGCCCTCAGTTGTGCCTGTTTTCCCATGAGGTGCAGATTTGCCAATGTCCCAGTGCTGGTGAGAGCACCGGGGCAGCTATCTTAGAGGCCGTGTCTGGTGTTTGCTGTTTAGCTCACCTTCCTGAGCATGTCCCAGGCTGTCACTGCTGTGTGTGGGGATGATGCTCTGGCCAGCTTGTCAGCCCTGTCATGTCCCCTTGCTGGTGTGGCAGGCATGACACAATGGCAAGAGTTTTGTGGCTGATGTGCTCCTAGGGACTGGTGTTGTCAGAGGGAGACCTGGCACAATGTGGTTTATCTGAGTCAATACTGGGATCTCCTAAACTTGAAGGAAAAAGGTGCAACATTTTTAGAGGGACCACAGGAGTCCTGCCTCTATCCAAGCAGGATAGAGGCAAATCTAGGTCTCAGTGCTGGGACCAGCTTTTGTTCTCAAGCTTGTACTAACATCCTTTCCCAGAATGAACCCTTTTGCTTGAACACAGAGCACTTGTAGTCTGTGCATGGGTCTCAGGCTGCATAAAGAAACTGCCTGGGTCTGCCTGTAAGCCCACCCGGATGCTATCAGGTCAGAATGGATGGTCTCTGTTGGGCAGCAAAACTGGCACTCTCCAGTGCTTCCCCATGGAGCACAGCAACAAGGTGGCCATTCCCTCCTACACGTGCCTGGGGAGCAGGGCAGAGGAGCAGATGGATATCTGCAATACCCAGGATGTCCCTTCTGCTGCAGAAGATGGGATGGCTGCTGCCTGGAAGGAAAATGGGAATGGGGAGCCTCAGAGCAGTGTGCCTGGCGTGGGGTCAGCACACTCAGTAGCTTGTGGATGCAGTGAGATTGCCAGCTACTGAGCTGACAATTCCCACGTCTTTGCCAAGCAGCCATCTGGGCAAGCTGGACATCTTGCTGCCTGAGTTCACTGGCTCCTAAGCTGCTCCAACAGATGGATTTACCTTTAGCAGATGGATGAGGAAACATCTGCAAGGTTGTCTGCCTTTCAGGAGGGTTATCTCCCAAGGATATTCCTTGTCAATGGTGGATCTGGGTAATGATGAATTTGCTGGATGTGGAAGCTGAGAGGGGATCCTGGCAGTGACTTTTTTTTCTTTGCTTTTGTCTTTGTGGCGTGGGCTGTCACGGCCACAAATGTACATGTTGGGATGACAGGCTGGACAAATAATGTGGTGAGCCCCAGGGGACTGGTGCTAATTGCATTGTGCTCTGAGTTCTGCAGAGTACCTCAGGGCTGGGTCACTGTTCCATCACCTTTTGGTCCTCATTGCTTTTAAAGGCCAGATCACCAGACAGGCTGTCCTTCTCAGGGTTATCTGCCTCAGACACATCTCATATGGATGTCCTTGAAGGCTGACAGACTCAGAGGGGTTCCAGCAGGCCCCACCAGTGTGGGAGAGGTCTGTCTAAAAGAGTGTACCCCTGGGACAGGCTGTACCTTATTTCTTTTGGCCAGCAGAGATAAGTGAGCTTGCTGTGACCATATGTACCAAGCTGTATAGACATCACCTCAGTGTTTAAATTTGCATCTAATCTAGCTTTGGTGAGTAAGTGTGACTCCAGCCAAGGACTCCATGCCTTGAGCTCTGGCTCCAGTATACAGGACAAACAGTTTACCAGTAGCCCTGGTGCAAGAGCTGACACCTGATACTCATTTGCTTCCCAGTCTCTGAGGCAGGTCCTCCCCATAGTGTTGGGAAGTGTGGAATGACTGCCTGGACTCACGCCTTGCCAGCAGCCTCTATGCAAGGCCCAATGGCTGCTTTCATTTAGCAACATAAAGACACGTTTGTAGCAGCCAGCATTAGGTGCTTTTGTGGCTTAAAAGACGTATCTGTTGTCTGGGTGAGTGCCCTAGGTGTGTTTAGGTGTGTTATGCCCTTATTGCCTATGGACTGCAGCTGTTCAGCTTGGCTGTGTTCAGCCTCTGCATGGGCAGCATATTCACATCTCCAAGGGCAAATGGGTAGTTTGTGTGGGAAGCAGGCAGCCTCTGAAAGATTGGGGAATGATCTGGGAGGTTTAGGATTCAGAATAGCTGAGAACTGGCCCCTAACCCTTTGGCTACAGAGCTCTTTTGTTATTCCTTCACTTGGTTGCACCTGCAAATATGTTAGGCAGAATCTTCAGTTGTGTGCATGTCCTTCCTGGCACAGCCCTGTTAATGGGAGGTCTCACTCCAAGAGGTGTCTTTGTCTCCCTGAAAGGGTGCATGAACACAGGTGTCCTGGGGATGGTAGCAAAAGAATGGACAGAGCTTGGTGCGATGCAGCATCTCCCATCTTTTTGGGCAAGAGGTGGGAAGCACTGGAGGCTTGCTGTGATTGACAGGAGATTGCTGTGTCTGAAGATGGTTTTCACAGAATCACAGAATATTCTGAGGTGGAAGGGGACCCACAGCGATCCTCGAGTCCAGCTCTTCAGTGAATGGCCCATTTGGGGATCAAGCCTATAACCTGGGGGATATTAGCACCATGCTCTGACCAACTGAGCTAAAGCAGCAGAACACCTGCCCAATGGGACAATGATCAAAGGAACAGGAGAAAGGGGCAGCTAAATAAACTGGCGGAGGAAGAGGAGACATTTGAGAAGGAAATTGAACTAGGATATTTCTGGGATATTCCTGTTCAGATGAGGTGGGACAAAAATTAGGAATGCTTGCAGCAACCAATGAAGATATAAGGGATAGAAATAGCATGTGAATTATTTGAAACTTTGCAAAAGTACTTAAGGCCAGTACTGAAGAATAAACCTTCACAGGACTGAAGGAGATTTAGGTTTTGGAGGTTCCCCAGAAAGATCAGATAAAATACTTCCAGGCACAATAAAGCCACTTATTTGTGAAGGAACAGTTGGCTAGATGAGAAGTGCAGTTGTGACACCTCTAGCTAACCAAGATGAACTGATGAAGTGATCAGCATCCTGACTGCCATGGACAGGAAGCTTTTTAAGCAAAATATGATCAGGTTTGCTCTGGCCAATTTGGAGCTTGTCAGCCAATGTGAACAAAGAATGCGAGAGCCAAGATGTCAGCTACACACTGAAAGAGTCAAAGACTGAAGAAGTAACATGTTCTATGGACGTGGAATTCAGCCAGCTAAAGGACTTGGGTAAGACATGAAACTCTTATATATTTCCTATTCTATTTATAACCTCGTGTGCTGCAGAGAGAAGAATTCATAGTTACAGCTCATAACTCCTTAACAGGTTTTCTTAACTACAGTGCTAGAGCTTAAATAAATGTGTAGGAGGATGTTGATTCTTTAAGCAATTAATGTGACTCGTAGGAGAGTATGGCTCTGCACAGGTGACCTCAGCTCTCCAAAGAGAGGCAGAAATTTTAGAACAAAAATGGGTTTTTGAGCACACCACTTCAGGAGAGGCTGCCTGGGGGGAATCTCCCAGGGGCCTGAGAAAAATCCCAGGTACTCAAGGTGAAACCTGGATCACTGTGATTTCAAAAAGGTCAGCAACTTTTTTGTACTTTCTGAAACAACACTTCCTTTATGCAAGAAATTAACAAATGCAGGATCTTTATTCCAGTTACAGGGGAAAACTTAAAAGATGTTTTTAATTTCCAACAAACCAGAAATCTCATTCCTTATGCTACAATACTGCTCATAAGGTACAAAACAAGTTCTTGTTTTCTCTTTTAAAGGTAATGGCCACCACAGAACTGGGATTTTTCCTATTTGGTGCCCCAGACATGGATGGTTTTACTTGGTGTGCCATAGTTACCATGTCAGTCCTTTGCCTTCAGCATGTGCATCGCAGTTATCCATCATTCACCTGTCACTGCTGAGTTAAACTGGTGAACTACTGCTCCTACACAGGCATTGTCACTCTTGCATTGATAATTTATGAAAACATTTGTTTTCTGAAATTATGGAAAACAAATATAGTGATGAGAGACAGGTGTGCTAGTTCTGGGACAAAGTCCCTACACTTGGTTTTCAGCTTGAAACAACTGATGAATGAAGGAGACATCCGACATCCAAATGTCTGTTATCAACTAGCCACCTTCACTTGAATTTTTTCTAGCAGGAATGGGGATTTTGATTCAGCAAGCAGCTGAGCATTTTGGGGATTCCCTTAGTCCACCACAGTCATGCACCAGAATGGTCTGATTAATGTCACAATAGGGCTACAGAAGGCAGCTGCTAGGAAGGGCACAAGGGAAAGGATACTTT
Source organism: Passer montanus (assembly GCF_014805655.1). Classification (NCBI taxonomy): domain Eukaryota; kingdom Metazoa; phylum Chordata; class Aves; order Passeriformes; family Passeridae; genus Passer; species Passer montanus. Next base: position 2,905,177 of record NW_024359832.1, on the reverse strand, counting down.
GCAGGATAAAGTTGTTATGTGTGTTTGTCTGGGGCCTCCACTTCCTGGAGGAAAAGAGTGTTCTGGTTTGAGAAACTGTGGGATAGGTATGCAGGTGAGCATGGATAATGTGAGAAGAGGTTGCCTTATTATGAGTAAGTATGGTGCTTAAACTAATTTTTAAGAGAGAAAATGAGTGATTAGCCTGAGGTGGAGAGCAGCTGAGTGGCCTAAAAGGTGAAGACTTGGTGGCTTCCTGTTGTGGGACAGAAGGGCACTCCCAGATTTGGTTATGAATTTAAGTATCTGAGGAGCTGTGAGAGTTCAGCTATTATTGTCCTGTGCTGTTGGAAGTGCTTGGAGAAAAGCTAAAGAGATTAATTACTGAGGGTGTGGCTGGTGAGTAGAGAATTAAGTGCAAGGGAGGACATGCTGCGAAGCCCTGACCTGTTCGTCTCTCCTGTGCTTACAGAGGTGGTAGAATCAAAAGGCAAAAAGGTGTGGTCATCCTGTCCTGCTCAGATCAGTGATATGGAATAATTAATTCTGCCTTTTTCTCTTGTTCTGCAAGTGAAATAGCACTTTGAGGGGAAAAAAAGTGAATGGTCACTGCAGTTGTTAATTAAGAAAGTTGGAAGGGACCTTAAAGGTCACCTAGTTCCAGCCCCTCTTCCAAGGGCAGGGACACCTTCCGCTACACCAGGTTACTCAGAGCCCCGTTCAACCTGTCCATAAACATTTCCAGGAATGGGGTCCACAGCTTCTCCAGGAAACCTGTGCCCATGCCTCATCACTCCCACAGTAAAGAAATTCTTCTTAATATCCCACCTAGACATATTTGCTTTTGGTTTAAAGCCATCCTCTGTGGTCCTATCAGCACAATTTGTAAGGTGTCCCTCTCTGGTTTCCTTATAGGTCCTCTTTAGGCACTGGAAGGTGTATAGGGTCTCCTTGTAGTCTCTTCTTCAGGCTGAACAGCCCCAGCTCTCTCATCCTGCCTTCACAGGAGCAGTGCCCCAGTCCTCTGATAATTTTGTAGTCCTCCCCTGGACACACTCCAGCAGGTTTATGTCCTTCTTATATTGGGGGCCCCAAACACAGGTGCACTCTTCAAGATGTAGTCTCACCATAGCAGAGGGAGAACCTCTCTTGACCTGCTGGCCATGCTGTTTAGGATGCAGCCTAGGCTTTGTGGGCTCCAAGTGCACATTTCTGGGTCATGTCAAGCTTCATGTCCATGATCATCCACAAATCTTTTTCTCTGGAGTGATCTCAATCCATTCTACACACGGTCTGTATTTGTATTTGCCGTGACCCATCTGTAGGACTTTGTACTTAGTGTTGTTCATGAGGTTTGCAGCAGCTCACCTCTTAAGCCTGTCAAGGTTCCTCTGTGTGGTCCCTTTCCCTCCAGCACGGTCACCACACCACACAGCTTGGTGTCATCAGCAAACTTGCTGGGGATGCACTCAGTGCCACTGCCCATGCCTCCAACAGGGGGAGGGGAGACTTCTCTGCCTCTTTGTGTTCTCACACACAAAGGCAAGGTGGCCTGATAGCTTGCCTGATTGTTTGCTTAGGATTTGTGAGTCCTTAGACTATGAATTGGATGGTGTGACTTGCTCAGGGGACTGGGGGTACTTCTGCACTATATACAGTGTCAATTACAAGTCAAAATGGAAATATGGAGCTTGCTGACAACATCCAACACAGGTTCTTTGATCCTCGTGATGGTGTCCTGGAAGCTTATGTGTCACATGTAGCTGTCTGGCTTGGGCCCTTGCCAAACTTTAGCCCTTGAAGAAAATTTTAAATCACTGAGAAGTAACTAATTATTACGATGAAACTAAGTGTGCATACCTAATTTTTTAAAATCATCAAAGAGAAGAAATTTCCAGGATACTACTGAAACTCCTGTTATAATAATAACTACTCTTCCATTCTCCTTTCCTGTTTTTTGGCACAGATCATTTGGATTTCCATAGCATCTGGCATGCAGTTTTCCGTGAAATGAGAACTATAAAGGGCCTTATTTCCCTTAGGAACTCACATACAAATTAAACCTGTACTAAGACACCTGATCTGAGCCAGATGAAATCAAAGCTTTGAGTCCATACACCTTAACTTTAAATGGCTTTAATTCTCAGGGAGTGGATCAATTTGAAGGTTTCAGAAGCCAGCTGTGTCTTTTTAGAAGTTGTAAAAGGTAAAGAAAAAAAAAGATTTATGATTGCTGAACCACAAACCAACTTGGAGTTTGCCAGCTGTCATCCATTTTTAAAGCTGTTTTCAAGGCATTGGTACATCTACCACTCCCCTCACTCCTTTTTAAGAGCTATGTGTTTATCCTTACAGTTGTAAATAACAATAGTATGCTGTGATCATCATGTTCTTTAGGATGTATTGCTCCTTTAACTTCTCCCTCTTAGTGTTGCAGACAGCTGACAGCAGGAATATTTCTAGATGCTGCTAGGCAAGAAGTTATGGTTTATCTAGTAGCATTCAGCATTATTCTTTAAGTAGGGTTTGTAATTTCTCACAAACCTGAGGTTTTGAACTTTGAACTGTAACTCTAGTGGAAACAGTCTGCACAACTCTTTGGAGGAATAAACCCCTGCAGATTTATTTTGGCTAGCAACTGCTCCACAGTCACCTCTAACCACACCTGGACACCATTTGATCCTGAATAGCAGATGTGCCCATTACATTGTGCCACAGTTATAATCCAGTGCTGGTGTAGAGTGACCTGCTGAACTGAGATCCAGATTCATCTCACCAGAGAAACAAGAATCAAGTACTTTGGATGAATTGCTTAGGGGAGGGTTGACCAAGTAAACTGTGTTTTGTTGAGCTGAAAAAACCTGAACACTACTCTGCTGAGTGTCACAAAGTTTTGCTGCTGCTCTTCCAATGTGAAGGTAGGAAAGATTCACATGATGATGTCTTGCAGGTAACTTTGGAAAGCCTTAAGAGAAGCGATGCTTGAAACATATTCACAGTGCATTTTCTGAATATTGTCCCCTTTGAAAGGACAAGATAGGCAAAAATGTTGTCATAACACGGAACAGTTAACAATGAAGCTGTATTTTATTTTGATATTAGAAGGTAACAGGAAGAAAAAGTCATGAGAGGGCTTAAGAAATAAGATGGATAGTTTATTCTGTGGGTAGCAAAGCACATTGAAATGTAGTCCTGTTTAGGGACAGCTGCAGCTGTCTGACTTCAGCACACACTGAGCATAAACAACACTGAAAATAGATCCTTCATTGTGTAAGCCAATTTCTGTATGAAAGTGCATCACAGCACTGTAGTTTTGAATTGCTTTTAAGAAATGGTTAGAGAAGAGGTTTGATAACAAAATCTTTCATGCTCTGTCCTGCTCCTTATTTGTATGAAGCTCTAAGTTCTTTCCCTTTGGTAGATTATTTTGGTATATGTAAAATTGTAATAATGAATACCTATACCTTCTCCATTGTTTATATATTTTGACGTACAGAAAATCATGGCAATTCCTGAAGTCTGAACTAATGATACCAAAAGTCCATAATATTCAGTATTTCATCCCTGGATCAAACCAATACAAATGATTTACTGAAAGCTGTTTGAAGTGCTGATGTGCATTATTTAATCCCATTTTGGATTTTATGTTTAGCTTAAATCCTGAAATGGAAATGTAATAGTGTAAAATTTTAATATCTCTAACTAAATAACTAACTAAAGGAAGTTCTGGCTCTTCATATAAATATCCAGCTTCTTGAATATTGCTAATTGCTTGGTCACAAATTCTGAAGCTGAATTATGCAATATATGAACCAGGCTTGTTTGTTTCTTTTTAAATGTCCATTATTTAATTTGACTGAAATGCCATTGGGTTCTTTTATTCACACGTGTTCTTTAGCAACCCTCACCTAGGTAACCTAAAAGTGTACAAGAGCACTTTTGATGCTCTGTCCCAATCAGTATGTTGCACTTCACATTGCAGACCTGCAGAGGTATTATGCTTCAAGTTGTTAATTTTGGGGATGTGGGCGAGAGAGGATGTGATAAAGATGTAAGAAAGAGGAGAGGAGGGTTTGAAGCATACCTAGCGTGAAAGATTGGAGTGGAGATATCCAGCTGGACTATATACTGGACCTGCTTTAATGCTTGTCTGTAACAACTGTGCTGCTTCTGCTTCCTGAGGGTCATACTTTGAGATGACAGGAAATGTCTCATGGGGCTTTGCTAGCAAGCCAAAATTTATCTTGTGTTTTGTTTCTTTAATGTTAGCAGACACTGGCAGAAAGAAGGGGTGGCCATAATCTGTCAGGGTCTTGAAAGGCTGGCTCTGACTGTTCAGCCAATGACATTCAGATGGGCTGTCAAACTGCATGCAGATCCAAAGGAGATTTTCTGACTAATGAAGTTAATAAGCATGACATGCAAATTTAATCTGAAACAGCCTTCCCAGCTACTTGTTACTGCTTGATAGTACTGAAGTGATTATATTCTATGAACTAGTTGATCTTCTGACAGCGTGGCTTTTGTTACATCTTCCTTTGTTAGATTCTGGGATTATTCTTGGCTTTGCAAAAGACAAGGTAATATTTCTTAAGCTGCAAGCATCTGTAAGTGAGCTCTGCTTCCCTGGGGACTGGTTCTCTTCAAGCTGTCTGTCTGGCTTTCCCTCCTTTGGAAAAGGGAAATTTCTGCTTATCCCATTCCATTCCCGCCTGCCCTGTGGCTTCTGGCTAGAGCATGGCTCTGGTATCTGTGAAGAGCTGCTGGTTCTCATCAAGGGATGCAGCCTTTGTAAACAAATGAGGGGCACTTTCATTTTGAGCATTTGGAATGATAAACTGAAACATGACTAACTTAATAGAAAAGTTAAGTCTGATACAGTTCTCTAGGAGACTCCTGCAAACATCTTGTACAAATCTCATCAAAAGCTGGAATTACAGGTCTCAGTTACTTTCCTGGGGCAAAGCAGAATCATAATATTAATTTGCTTAGTCACAGGAGTCAAAGCAAAGCACTAAAATGGGGTATGGTAAGAAGAAAACAAAGTTATTAACCTGACAGTGTCTTGGTTGATCAATTGCTGCAAAGGGGAGAAATGAAACTGTGGAGCCACACAGAAAAATTATGCAATATTATGAAACAGATGTGGAAGAACTGATTAAATGCACATATCCTTTGTACTTGAAAATTATTTATGGAAGCTTCCAACTCTTGTTGTGGCCCTATGTAACCAATCCAACCCTACCTAAATATAGTAAGCCAGAATCTCATGCTGCTGGATCAGTATCTAGAGATCGAAAATGACAAAGGACCTCCTGAGCATGAGGATACTCCTTTCTGCCTGCTCCTTCTATCCAGTGCCTTGTGAATTACTTATTTAATGATATTTAATAATTGATTAAGGTTATTTGACAGCCTGCTTATATTGATGATATCTAGCCAACCTGCAAATGTATCTGGGTTTCAGATGTAGCTTGTTAAGACTTACCATGTGCTTGCCCTGCATGAGGAATCACTTACACTCTTGTGTGTGGAATGGCACCATTGGTCAAGGACCATGCACTTTTGTTCCATAGGAGGAAGAGTTCTCTGGAGTGAGCTGTCTGTTTTCCAATGCAGCCCTGCCATTAAGATGCAGAGCCCAGATCCTGCTAGAAACTCCACTGGTTCAGGTGTACTTTCATGACCAACCCCAGCATCCTATGAGACACTCCAGGAGCAAGAGGTTATCATGGGACAAAGTAATTTCAGCTGTCTAGGGTCTTCTGCAACATACCTGTCATCCCTAAGCAAGGATAGGATGGGGAGAGGCTATTCAGCTGTGAGTTATACACAGCAGCACTGAGGGGTCATGCCTGAACCAGGTCACAGGCTTCTTCCCACTAGAAGGGTGACAAATAGGGGACCTTAGTAGTCCTTTTTAATACAAAGTATAGAGAAGGAATTGTATGTAAGATTTTTCTCTGGAGTGACATATTTGTGGCTATACAAAAAGCAAGGTATCTCAGTGGGTGAGGGATGGATCACCAAGGCTCCCCCTCAGATTAGGGTTATGGATGAACTATCCCCACCACTGAAATGCTACAGACCAGCTGGTAACTCTCTAAGATAAGATGTTGAGAGGTACTAGTGACTGTATACAATATGGTACATTTAATGTGGAACAAAAGGCAAAATAAAAAGTCCTATGCCACTCTGAATGTGTGGCCTCTTGGGCTATGAAATAAAGGAGGTACTGGGCTCTTGCTTATTGGTTCTCAAGGCAATGAATATTGGATCAGCTTTGGTTTCCACTTAGGCTGAAGGTGCAGAAGCACTTCGGACCGAAGCACTTCATACTACGGCAGCCTGAAGCAGGAGAATTTCCACTGAAGTCCATCCTCTGTTTGAATCTACAGTAATTTTTACATAAATGGTTATTTTTTCAGAAAAAAAGGCTATATATAAAACTTATTCTTATGCAAACAGCACTACTGAGTGACCTAACGGGATAATTAGTAGGAGGTTTTGCTGTCTGGGGTTTTTTGTTTGTTCGGATTTTATTTGTTTGTTTTTTAAGATGTTTAGATATTCAAGTTAAGCAAAGGCTGAGGCATAATAAATTTAATGGCAAAAATAACCCCAAAACCCTGGGAAGCACTAAACTTTTGAAATTTTAAAAGCTGGGTATTGACTGGCTGAGGAGCAAGCAGAGCATAAGGAGCCATGTGCTCTCACAGCAGAGAGGGGCATCAGCATCCTGGGCTGCATTAACAGGCGCATAGCCTAATCCAGGGAGGTGATCATTCCCCCTGTTCAGCACTTGATTGACCAGATCTGGGTACTACATCTGGGTTTGTTTCTCCTTTCAGCTCCCCAGCCAATACAGAAAAAACTGTTAGTAAGCTGGAACAAGTTCAGGGTAAAGCCACCAAACTGGTCATGCTGGGACACTTGCCCTGAGAGAAGAGTCTGACGCACAAGAGCCTGTTCAGCCTGGAGGAGAGGGACTTTCAGAGGGAGCATTCTGCAGACCCACAGTGCCTCTGGGGAGGTTAGCTGAATGGATACAAGACATCCCATGGGAGCAGTAAGGGATTGGAGTGGGTAGGCTCTATCACTGGAGTTTAGAAAGCCCAACAGGACCAGGCCCTGAGCTGTCTGCTCTAAACTCACAGCTAGCTCTGCCTGGCTGGGCTAGAGACCTCCTGTGGGCCCTTCCAACTCGAGTTACCCCATGGTCATATGGTCAGCTTGTGTTCTATGTTAACATCAGTAACACATCCAAGTCAATGGCATCTGGATATTCTGCCAGAGCTGTGCATGATGGAGTCCTTCAGGTGTAGTATATTTCTTGGGATGATGGCAGTGCTGTCTCAGGTGACAAGTATGAAGCCCAGCTAGCCAGTCCTTAGGAGGAAATCAATGCTTCTACAGTTGAAGAGCCATGAGAATATTCTTACAGACTATCTTTCTCTATGAAATCCCCTTTAACTGGAGACAAGTAACTACAGTGAGTGGGAGCAACTAGAATACAGTCTTGGCAGAAGGGATTTTTCCCCTTTGATGTGAAATCTCTATTTGATCAAAGAAATCCTCTACTTCTTAAATGGTTTACAGTCCCAGCAAATACTGATGCCTTCATGGATGAATCCCAGTAGTATTGTACGAGTAACTAGCATTTAATATTTAAGACAGTATTAATATTATATTAATAATATTTAATATTGTGGACTCCATAAGTGCATCATATATATAGTAACACCTATTTTAAAAAGACAAAACCAAAACCATCATAAAGTGTTGATGATTTTGACTGTAGGTGTATTACCTGTTTGACTTAGGTACTTGGAGACTACATGAAATCTCTCTGCCCAAATGGTCCTGTAGCAAAATGTTGGGAAACAAGACATATAAAAGTACCAGATGTCCTGGTGCTTTTATATGTCTTGTTTCCCAACTCCTGGCAATTCACTTAGCTTCTGAATTAACCTGGCTTTATTACCTTAGGAACATAGGGTAGAAAACCTTCAGCAGCTTTTGAGAGTGTGACTATTTTTTCACATGTCTTGTGAGGCTTGTTTTGACCACACTTCAATATCATTAATCTAAAGTATTAACTTCTGCACTGTCTGTGCTGCCTTGACTTTTAGTCTCTATATTTTTCTTCTTCTTGCTTGTGATTTAAACAAAAGCAGTCTTGGTAGTCTAGCACATCTGCCAGGGCTCAGTCATTTCCTTGCCAATCACAGTGTCTTTTAGGCTGTCATCAGATGTAAAATGGATGCTTTCCCAAGTTTTATAAACAATTTTTTTTGTCTTGGTTGTACTAATATCAATACTATGGACATACAAAATCTCATTCTCATTCACTACATTTCCTTGCGATAGGGCAAGAAAAAATTGTTTGCAGAACAATCACCTGTGTCACCATATGTGATCTCCTTCATGTGGTTTTCTTCTGTGTATCCCAAGTTTGTCTTTTTAACTTGTTTTTTCCTTAATTTGAAGAATTTGTTTAAAAAGAAAACAAAGTGCATGCACACACATATGCTCCCAAGCTTGAGCCAGTTTAACTACCTATTTCAAATGCTTTCCTTAAGTTACCTGCAGCCTTACCTGTGTTTGGGATATGTCTGTGAACACATTCTTGAGTTTTAACAGCCCATTGCTCTTGTCCTAGGCAGGGTAGGCTTTCCTAATTATTATTCAATCTCCTGCATATTCTCTATCAAATGCTACTCTACTATTAACTGGTTTGTCTTCAGAAATAGCAATTGCACGTGTAGTGACCTTACACATTTTGGACAAGTAGCAGGATCTGACGTGTCCTTGTTGACAGTTCCTGGTGCTCTCAGTGGGCTGAGGTGACTGTTGGAACATCCCTGAGTGTTTCCAGTGCCATGCTTTCAGAAGGCTGCTGTGGTTACCATTGTCCATGGCAGTGTTCTTTTCACCTGATGCTGTTGTGACTAAGTAATGTCACATCATTTTGGGAAAGACATATAGCTGTTGAATACTTTTTTCCCCTCTTCATCTGTCTGGGGACACAAATCTGATTTTTCTGCTCCTCTTTCTGCATCTTTGATTTATTTCTTTTTCACTATCCTGACTTTCTAACTTCACTTACCTACAGGAAGCTGTTCTCTCCTGTCATCCTGCTGAAGATTCAAGGGTTAAAAGTAAGGCAACATGAGACATTCAGATTATGTTCCTTCCTTTCTATCTACTTTCTCAAGGCCTTCATTCAAAAGTTCACATGTAGTCCTGGCTCTCTAGCTGGTCAGACATGAAAAGTGTCAGGCCAGTAAACAGAGATGAGCAGTATGGGAACATTGAAGGAAAGGACCAGTTTGTTCTGCCTATGGGGTTTATTTCACCCCTCTCTCTGCTGTTCCTCCTTGCTGCCTGCAGACCACTCAGTGCCAGTGAGACTGAAATAACAATAAAAAGGATACTGTTTATTTTATACCTTGCTTAGAAAAGTAAAAGAGGAAATGGAGGGAATCTGATCAGCCTGGCTTTAGTCCTTAACATTTGCACTACTTCATTAGCTTTAGCTGTTAGGACTGAAGAGGGGACAGGCACCACACAGCCCCCTCCTCTTAGCTGTGGGGAAGCCATCACACAGGTCACATCTGCTGTGCAGATCTGCAGAGATCTTGCCTTCTGCTCCCCTGGCAACACTTGGGTTTGAGAATCCTCCTGAGGGTGTCCTGGTTCTTCTGAAGAAGAGATCTAGCTCTCAATTTACAGTGTAGGGAACTGTCAAACATGGCATACGTCTGTCCTGTGAGAGCCAGTCCATGTGGTGGTGAGGTTGTTGTTGTCTCTAGTGTATTGTTCCACTGGTCACAACACAGGTTTCTCCCTTCAGCTAACCCCAAAGTGAATTAAATCTGTCTCCCATCCCAGCTGCCCTGATCACCAGGACACAGTGAAGTGTTGCTCAGGGATCTGTCTGCCTTGGACTGATTTGCCAGTAGTTGCAGGCAAGGGGCAAATACATCTTACTCTCCAAGTAAGACAGCTAATGGATTTAGTCACCTCCACAACTGTACAGGGATTTTTAGAGAGACCAGACTGTCATTTAGGATGATGACAAAAGCAACTAAAGTCTATCCTAATTGTTATTTAGATGTCCTGAATCCTTCCCATAAGCTTAAATTGGTGGATACTACTGTTATGTTCAACAGCAATGCACCTAGCATTTAATTTTGTCAGCTATATTTGAGTTTGATGTAGTTCAGTTGCTACTGCTTCTTCTAGACTGATGAATTTAATTTACTGACAGCCTCAACAGCTTCACTGCACAGACAAGAAATTAATCCTGTGTTTAAACAAAGAGGAAATAGTAAATATTAACCAACTGCTTTCAGTCTTGAAGTCCTGATCAAATGTCATTTATAAGAACTGAGCTGTAGCCTGTCTAATTAACCTTAATTTAAAACTTAACCAGCTTCATCATTAGCAGAGAACATTAAATACAAATTCTTAAGGCTATTCTTGCCAGTGAAAAATGAGGTCATCCTGCCAGACAGCTACATCAAATGATAAACTACATAACTCTCCCTCCTCCCATCTCCCTGCTGTGACCAGACCATTAATGATAACCACCTAATTCTACCAAAGGGGATTTAGTTGTCAGCAAACAATCCTGGTCAAGGCCAAAAACCTAAAAAACAAATGTAAATCTAATTTATCTCGTTTTCTTTCTGTCTGTCCAACAAACCTCTAATTCCAGGCAAAAAAAGTTTGCCTGAATAGAAAGTAAGTAAGAACACAGGCTTTCTTCCTTCCACAATAAATATCTAACAATCTGATGCTTCTTCTAGTCTATCACAATTGTTTTTTCTATCAGTTCTTTTCTGGCAAGGGAGAACTACAAATGTTTAGAACTGAAGACCATAAATCTGCAGGTAATAGTATATCAGTAATAATGTATTAACCCTTTAAGTTTTCAAGTGGCTTTACGTTACAGAATTAGCTGGCTTGAAGTTATCCATCTTCATGGTCTTCATCCCCTTGCTCAGTACAACTGATAGTCTGGCCCTGTTTATTCTGCTTCTTCTTCTTTCCATGCTGTTCTGAGTATGCAAAGGAACTCTTCAAGTTTTTTTTTGGTTTTGCTTCCCCCCCCCCATTTACAGTTGAATTTACCTGCATTTGTGGTGTGTCAGAGCTGCCAGCATGCTTTGCTCTTGTGATGTGTTCAAAGCACTCGCATTACCCTAGATATTTCAGTGGCAATTGCTGACTCTTGCCTTGTCTTATTACTTGTTATCAGGTGCTGAGCTCCTTCAGCAAAGGTAGTAGAAGGTATCAGTCAGTCCCTCAGCTTGCTAGGGTTGCTTCAGCAGTGGCCCAGGGAAAGGAAACTGTTTGTTTCCAAAATGGCCTGCTGGTTGGTCCTTGACTGGTGTGCACCAGGGACAGAGACAGCCTGAGAGAAGGATTTAAGAGAAGCTGAGCCTTTTCTGGGTCTGAACTCAGCAAGAATCAGGAGCTCCTGGTAGCAAGTTGTTGCCCATGAGACCATACGTGTAAGATCCATATACACTTCTGTCCCCATTATGGACCTAAAGCTGATTTTTCAGGCTCACACATACTTATTTCAGACTGTGGTGTGGGCTATTGTACAGCCCTAAGGTTTCTCTCAGCAACAGGTATTCAGGTATATATTAGGTCACAAACTTCTCTGTTGAGATCTTAACTGACGCTTACTGATTTTCTTCTGGCAAAGAATTCTCTGAAATTTAAAGAATTATCTGAAATTAGAAACCAGAAATACTTCTAACAATAATGTCTCCCTATTGTTAGAAAATTGGAGTGTCTGAGCTGGTTTTTCATTGTTAAAAGCATTTACATGAATTCTACCAGTCACAATTACTGGTTGAAATTAAATGTTTGCTCAGCAGTTGGATAAGTAAGATACAACCTTCATATAGCATGAGATTTTAAAATTTTGTTAAATTTCTTATAACTTCTTATCTGTGCCCAGTAGGAGTTTTAGTCTGGGTTGCTGCAGGAGCCTGTGACAATCTGCAGAACCAAAATATTAAGGCATTGTTTCCAATATAAGTTGTAAATTGTGGTAACATTTCTGGATTAACTAGTAGGATATGTGATGGCAATCTTCCTTTTTATTTATGTGAACAATTCAGACCTTGGGCTTAGTTCTAGGTAATTTGAAGCAAATTAATTGATTATTAAAATGAACCTCGTCAAATGAAAGAAGGCTGTACAACAAAAACAAACCAGAATCTGTAATCTTTTCAAACAGCCACCAGATAACACTGTTCCATCAGATTTTAAATCTATGACTTCACTCTTAGTTGCCACTGAGAGGCTGTTCTGCTGCATTGTATTCCTTGCTATACTGTCAATAATTTTGTAGCAGACATCTTAGTTAAGATTCCATTAAAATTTCCACTGCAGTCCCCTTAGATCACACCTTGGTTTGCTTTCAAAGAATTATCAACCTAAGAATATTTTAAGAGTAAGTTGAAAAAAACTGATTTCCTTTAAACTCTGCAGATCTGGAAAAAAAAATCTGCTGTATAAAAACTCATTCAGGTTCTGAAGGCTAGGACTCAATGGTAATCTGAGTGTGTCCCATGTAAAATGTTTCTCAAGTTTAGAATCTTAATACTGCATTTCTATTGCATGACTTCTAAAATCTTCTTTCATCTTTATTTTATTTGCCACTATGACACTATTTGTTAGCGAACAAGTATGAACTAAAACACTAGCAACAAGAATTAGTGGAAAGCCAAGATGCTAGAAATTAAAGTTAACCATAAACTTATGAATATTTGTACTAACCTGATGATAAAACATCATTGCTATTATTTTTGCTCTCAGTAGAACTTGCATGCTCTTCTTTTTCTGAGCACCAGTCTAAAATAACTCACTGAAAACCTTCAGTAAGCCCACTTTGAAATGGCTATAAATCCTGAATCACAAGTTGTAGCACAATCTTTGGCACTGTTAAGTGCTACTTACCTTTCCTTTCTAAATGGGTAGATTACTGGCTTTAATTTGTTTAATGCCCCGTTCATACTACAATATCAGCTGATGTCTACTGAGACAGGCTTGATATGCCTGGGTAACTATAGAATGACATACTCAATTCCCCTGGTCTTTTCCTTCTTTTTAGAGACCTAATTTACAGAAGATTCCTGTTTCAGCTGCAAAGGCAATGGATATTTTTGAATGTTTTCCAGAGATTTGCCTAGCTTAAGGTCAATCATAACTGAGTCTAAAAAGACTAACATAAAGGCTGTGTATAAAGCATACTTTTATTAACAGAGCCCTTCCACCCCTTAGAGTACAAATAATGTAATGATGCCTGCAATATCAATTCACTTTGTCAAGGAAAAGTGGTTGGAATAGCACTCAGGCATACATTTATTTATAATCCTATCTTTAACAACCACCCAAACTAAAAATAATACAGTCCAGTAAATGACTCGTGAGCATTAGAGGAAATGGATGACTTTTCCAGTGAAAGTAAGCTGTCCAGTGAGGGCATTTCTACTTTTCTCCAAGCATTCTCCTCCTTTATTTTACCTACAGCAAATTCTCCAATGACAAACTTCCTTACAGATGGTTGAAACTCTCCAGGGGTAAACCAGCCTGAAGCACTAAAGACAAGCTCTCTGAGAATAGATGGCTGAAAAATATCAGAAGGTCTATGAGGAGCACTTTGTCTCAGCTGACCAGAGCTGTCTAGCTACAGCTCAGCTTTGTGTGCACATGGTAACAATGGACATGGTCTCTTGTTACCCTTTTCCTTGGCTTTAGACCACTGCCAGAAAAAGACTTAGCAGACATATCAGCAGCCATCTGCAACCTTTCCTTGCAGACTTTCTCTCTCATAGGCTTTCATGCAGTTGTCACTATGCAGTTGTTACAATTGTTTGACTGTTTTAGTTCCCTACGTCTGTCTTAGCTGCTGCTTGTAGGTACTACATTTTTCTCTAAACTAATCCTGCAGTCTTTTTTACCCTCTTGAACCCCTTCTAGCCCTCAAAAACCTGACATCAATTTGGTTCTCATCATTACAAACAGCTTTAATTTGGTATGGGAAAGACTGATCCACAGCATCTGTATTTGTCTCCAGAAACTTCACTTACAAAAGCTGAGGAATGGTTTTGGACCTAAACCATTCAATTTTAAATGATAAGAGTAAAAAACATGCTTATTCTTGTGTGAGAAAGGCAAAGGAAACACAGATTTCTGTTGTCATAACAAATCACCTGCCCTCCTGCCTTTCTCTGCTTTGAGCCACCCCCACCGTTTGCTGAGATGGAAAGGGTGGCAGCTTTCTCTGACTCTCCCAGAGACTTTACCAGCTTGATGAGAGTTGACCTCTGCCATCAGGAGAGCTTGCAGTTAAAGGGCTGCAATGTTCTATATTGGTATTGCCAAAATGAACTCTCCAGGCAGATAAAAGACAGTCAACAGCACTAATGCATGCCTGAATGTGAATAAATACATCTTCCTTCCTTTCCTGTCTGCTTTTCTTCATGGTCAGTGTTCATACCACCCATTAGATCTTAAATATACTTTGCCATGTTTGAAATAATTTGGGTTGGTGTGTGTTCCTCTAGGCATAAAAGAAATCTTGAGTTTCCTGTTTATCTAAAGTTCTCACCATTTAAAAATCAGGATTGAAATTAAACCTTTGCAGGACGACCAGTGACTGCTATCCTGCTGCTGCATGAAGTCAGTCCTCTGGAACAGACCCAGCCAATATTTTTGGCAGTGTTCCTGAAACAGCAAGAGGACTTGCTGACCCTGACATCTGGTGCACCTCATGAAATCCAAGCAATTAATCGTGATCCGAGGTAGAATCTCTCTAGACTGGCTCAGAATGTCTGTTTAGCAGAAACCTTGTGGTATTCATTAAGGCCCTTCCAGATAATTTCCAACAGGTAATTCTCCTAGTCTTGAACAGCATTAGGTAATGTGTTATCCAGAGCCCATTCTAACATTCATGTCTGGTTATTTTGAAGGTAAAACTAGTGATTATTTACCAGGGGATATGACTGACTGAAAGCAAGACTGAGAATAGAAAGCAATCTTTGTGCTATTGTCTAAGATGCCTTCAAGGTTCAAAGTGTTGTACAACAATGTGGATCTTAATAGCACTTTTCTGCTGGAAAATGGGTCTTGCCCTCTATTGTGAATCACACTGGCTGTGTGGTCACTGTAACACCAGTTTCCTGGGAATGGACCATGGACATCTTTTCAGTACAACCATTTCTTAAACTTTGGTGGTGGCAGGTTTTGTTCATGCTACAGATGAGCAAAAAGGAGCAAATGCAAATTATATGTCCTTGAGTGTGAATCTGCTTCCCTACTCCAATAGAGGAAGGGGAACAAGCTGCTCAGGTAGCTGTACAGCTGTACAGTGCTCCAGCTAAGCACTTATTTTGAATGGACATGGCATGTACATGCATTTCCTAGAAATAAACAGTAACCCACAGGGGAAATTTAGCTCCAGTATAAACAGATAACAACTCCAGTGAGGTTAAAGAATTTTATCTTATTTACACTAAAATTGGGTATGCTGTCCCAGACCCACTGCAAATGGTCTAATGTTGGAAGATACTGTCAAAAATTATAAATTTGTAAATCAGTTTATAATATTATTTAAATTGCCTTACATTGGCACTGTGGTCTATTTGTTGTTGGGTTTTTTTGCCAGTGTTTTCAGGAATTTCTTAAAATGCATAATTAGTTGAGTTTATACCTGTCCACATAAGACTTTTGACTCCTGACTTCCAGATGGCATTTACACCATTCAGAGATACTGAAATATGAACTTTGAAATAATATCTGTCTCCTTAAAAGTAGGATCAGAACTAAGTGGAATTGACTATTGCACAGTTTGTGCTTCAAATAATTGTCAATATCCAAAAATTAAGCAAAATTTCCTCTGGTCAGGTTTGGAGGTCTTGCAGTGCAGGTGCTTTCTTAATCCTATTGCTACACTGGGAATCATGAAATCTCAGTTAATGTGTGCAAAACCAACTCATCATGCAAAGAAAATTCCCAGTTTGTAATAATGCATGGATTTTCCAGCATGTGAGCTTAAATTGTTCTCAGAAGGATACTAAGGAAAAAAAAGTTCTTGGAAAAAGTGTTTAAATTTCCTGTCCATTTCAAATAGGTGTCATTTCACAGACCCGAAGTTAATGGAAGGCATATTTCTTGGCACTGTGGTTTTAGCAGTAAGATGGGCTTTAAACTTTCTTTCTCTTGCAGAGAGTGAGCTGATACTTTAGGGAAGGGCCATACATAAAACCTGAAACATTCAGATCCCATTCAGCCAAATGAGCTTAGGGTACCCACCACTTGAATTAATATTGCACTGTAGCCTTGAATACATAGTTTAGCATAAAACAGTGTCCTTTTTCATTCATGTTTTTTTTGTATGGATAAAAATGCTTGAAGTTTCTTTCCTATTAGCACTTCCAGGCTGTGCTGTTCATTTGTTAATCCATTTACAAGTGACTTGGTTGGATATAATACTAGTACAGACATAGAAGACCACAGAAATTGCCAACAGAGTTTTGAAAAGGGGGAGAAGGTAGGTCCTGTTTTCCTGTTTGTATGTGACTTCAGTCACAGCTTGGAGCATAAATTAATTTATTGTAGCTAAGAACAGGAACAGCCGCTCTGACTGGAGAAGGGTTCATGAAGAAGTTCACTCCCAAGTGATAACTGTGATTTTCATTGAAAGGAAGTTGAACTGGAGGAGATGCAGGTTTTTTATTTTGAAGAAAAGCATTGCAGCTCTGATTTTGAAAATGTCACTTTAACACCAAGGCTTCAGTTGTGTCACTACTGCCTTGTGCTGCTACAAGCAGAATCAAGCCTTGTATGAAAATAAAACAGGATGTTCCCTTCAGTTTAACTGCAGGACTCATTACATGCTCTTTATTTAAGTGGTGTTGCAGACATTCATGCAATACAGGCAATACATCTTTGTCAAGGTGACAGGTCTCTTTTGGAAGAGAGATTTCTTCTCCTTCCCACTATGAAGTACTCTATGTTCTGTATTTAATGTGCACAACAATGTCTGAATTTTTAAGCTTTTAATTCCCTATGCACCATCTCTATGTTTTGTTGGAGGATGGGATGCTGATGAAAACTCTCCTGTGCTTTGCATCTGCCAAAATGGTAATTTTAAATCATTGCCTCTTTAGAAAGAAGGTGATTTTTGGTGCTCTGTCCTGTTGCAACCCTTACATCAGCATTGCTCCTCTGAAAAATCTTTCTAATACTATAGTTGGTTTGTCACACACTCCACAGTTGCATATGGGTAGGAAGGTTCTTCCAGATGATAAAAGAATTATGATGCAAATGGATTTTTTTAGGGGAAAAAGAAACCTAATATTTGTTTGTTATGTATTTGTTTGTTGAGACAGAGAAAAAATTAAACAATGCTGATTATGTGCAAAACTAGAAGCCAGCATCAGAAATGGGAGAAATTATGGAGATTATTTTAAAAATAAGACTTTATTTCTACATCTACATCTTGTAAATATTTGGCATTAACAATTCTGTTGACTACAGGGGTACTGCTTAAGAGACCTGGAATCTATTTTTAATTCTGCTGAAAAACACTAAGTTTTGACTAATAACTGCTGAGTGATACAGGAGCAGACTGCTTCTGTGTTTTGTTATGTAAAAGAAGCTCAAAGTGAAGCTGGTGGAAAAGGGCAGGGAGTGAGGAGTGGTGGCTGGAAGGGTAGAGGTGTGTGCCTGCCAAGGTCCTCGAGGCATGTAGGACAGAGGCACAGTGAGACACAAGTGTATGTAGAGATGGGCTATAGTTCTGCTCAGGGAATTCAAAGTCACCATTTATTTTATTATTTGGCAGTCATGTGCCATCTTTCTGGGAATGTTCAGTCTCACAGTCACTTTTGCCTTTCAATCTTTCTTTATCCACAGTGGGTATTTTTTTCTCATGGAAGAAATAAATTTTTCTGTTTCTGTTGAAGAGCTATGGCTTCAGTCTAATTTTTTTTTAATCCATAGAATTTAGGGCATTTTACAGAACAGGTCACTAGAGAGGCAGAAGACCAAGCAGCTGCTAGTGCTGTGTGTGACCAGAGACAGGAAACACAGGTGGCTCGCTCTCCTGGCATGCTACAAGCAGATGAGTGACATTCAGGAAAGAGAAGTACTCGTGCATGAAGAAGGTAGAGTAAAATACATCTACATTACCATTTTAGCCTCAGAGTATGCAAGCTGCATCCCTCTGGGGAAAATGAGTGGGAAAGTGTGCATGAGGGGAGCATTTCTTCTGCTGCAGCCACTGGTGGCAGTCCTGTCCGTGCAGCTGGACTGGTAGACCTTCTCTGAGGTGGTCCCTGATGAACTGGGGATTTTATGGACATGATATCTTTGGGACTGGCTATTTTCCTTTACAAGTCTGTTTCTGTAGTGCAGCTTTACGTACTCATGTATACAAAGTTTCAGTGAAGTCTCTGGGCTCAAATCATGGGAAAGGTGTGGAACACAGAATGTTGAATCTTAAAGATGAATAATTTCTTTGTGGTCATTTTCACATTCCCCACGCAGCTCCTCTTGATACATTGAATTAATCCATGAACTTCTAGTGGGCTATATTTCAATAGTTCACTTTTAAAAATGTCTGGGCAATTACTGAGCTTCAGGAACCCGAGGAATAATTAGTATACTATTTTAAGATGATTCGTTACTGCCTTAAGATGTGCTTCCAGGGGAAAGGAAAATCCACTCAGCTTCTTTGCAATTGCACATTATTTGAAAGACTTATAACTCACATGCAGCCAGTTCTGTGAAAGATTTATGTCTTTCTCTAATCATCCAACAGCAGCTGAGGAGAAGTTCTCCAGACCAAGAGTACAGCTTTTTAAGTGAGGTGCTTGCAGAGACTAGCTGCCAAATGCCTTAAAGATGGGGGGAGAAGCCCTCAAGCCATGTTAGAGCCTCCATTTGGAAAGAAAGCATTCATAAGGCCTGCAGAGCGAGCTCAAAAATCTTCTGGATTTGCTGCTTTGTCTTATGGGCCTTCAGTACATAGCATTCATAAGGCCTGCAGAGCGAGCTCAAAAATCTTCTGGATTTGCTTTGTCTTATGGGCCTTCAGTACACATTGTAGCAAATGTGTTCTTCAGGGGAGGACGTGGGGGCTGGCTAGGGTTCTCCTATCTAATTTGCTCTTTTGAAGGCTTCGTCCTGCCAAAAATTACTGGGAGGAAGTAAATTAATTCTAAACTTTCTGTTAAGAAGAAAAAACCTCTGCAGTTACTTGCCACTAGATGTCAGAAAAACTACATGGTTCAGCTGGAGTGGAAGATCTGAGAGGTTTTGTTGACTGTTTAAGCACTTGCATAACACTTTGGATGAGTCCCAAGGAAAACAATTAGACATTTGAGTTTATTTTTGTTTGCATGAAATAGTAAATATGCTGTTGGGTCAGACTCTCCTCTCACTGTCCCCAGAGAAAACTGGAAATAAACTTTTTGTCAAGAGTTATACCACCCTGGAAAATAGAACTGCTTTTAGTCTTGTCAGCAAAACCTTCTCATCTAGAGTGCTGTGGTTTTCTATTCTTTGTATAAAGCTGGTCTCTGAGATTTAGGCAACTCTAGCAGAAATGTGGTGGAGGGTGAGTGGGTTGGTACTGATTCAGCAGAAATAAAAGCTGTTGTGGTTGGGATGCTTGTGCTTGTGGAGTAAACATCAAATGCAATGTTTCTCTATATAGGAATATACTTAATTCTTAGTTCTCTGGATAAAATTGATGAAAATTGAAAGTATTTATTATGAAGAATAATGTCTGAAGCCTCCTACAGGATTGTGATTAAGTGTATGCAGATTCACCTTAAACTGTGTACCTAACTCCACAACACAGTGCAGCCTTAAGAGGACAGTTTGCTTTATGGCTACTGTTCTGCTGCTTTACTGATGCAGCTGCAAAGTTTGGTTTGTAGATCTGGCTGCAATTCAATACATAAATGCATGGTCAAAATAATATTTGTGAGTTGTCTATAATGTGAATAGACAGGTCATTTTTTTGCACATAAATGCATATATATCTTAATGCTTTACAAGCTGAAATCCACTTTGGAAACAGCACAGAAGTTCACACTCAAGGTATTGATTTTATATTCTAATGTGTACATTTCTCTCTGGGAGAAAAAGCATGTTACAAATGAAAAAACAATATGGCTTGTCAAACATGAAGATTTGTGAAGCAGTTCCATATTTCTAAGCTTTTGATGTTTACTAGACGTACACCGTGCTCAGTATTAAGGGTCAGACTGTAACCTTTGAAGGAAGATTTCCAGGAAAACTAGAAGGATATTAGGCCAAAAAGAAAGAGTCTGAGACATCCAATTTACTCAATGTTGGTCTTCTACCTAAATGAAAAAATAGAGTGGCCAGTGCTGAGGAGAAGTGTGAAGGCAGAGGATGCTGTTGTGCACTTTCCCTGCTGCAGCTGCCAGCCAGCAGGAGGGATGTGCCTCTCAGACACCTCTTCAGGGACCCTTCTTTTCCCCAGGAGCCTGAAAACAGCGAGTGACTGTCTGTAGTTTAGCATAGGGGAATAAATATCATCTCAAAAGCATGACCTGGGACTAAGGATTCTCACTGGATCTGAAATTTATGTAGCCACACACAAAATATGAACTGCATTGAAGCCTACTTGGAGATATTTCCCAGGTGGGCTTCTCCTTGGGCTTTCTTTTCATAATGGCAGAGCTGAGGTCAAGGCTCAGCCAACCTAAGGACAGTCTGACATTTATTCCTCCCTGAAAACTCTGTGTGTGTGACACTGAGTGGTATTTACACTCAGCTGTTGTCTCATACACTGACATTTGTAGTTGCATTTTAGGGCAGAAGAATTGTATTTAAGCTTCTGCCCTTCACTTTGAGGATTTTTGTTTGTTTGTTTGTTTGCTTGTTTTTCCTCACGTGCTCTGCTACCCTGTTTGTTTTTTTCCTCATGTGTTCTGCTACCCTCTGTCTGTTGCACAGAAAGAGCAGGGAAACACGTTTTCCTTTTCCACTTGTATTTCAGAGCGCAGCTTTTGCATCACTAGAAGCAGCAGCCAGATAATTACCTTGTCTGCTGCATAGCAGGGAAAAACATTATGGAGTTGGGCATCACACCCAAGTGGAACTGGAGTCGCCTGGTGTCC
This sequence comes from Passer montanus, assembly GCF_014805655.1. Lineage (NCBI taxonomy): Eukaryota > Metazoa > Chordata > Aves > Passeriformes > Passeridae > Passer > Passer montanus. The sequence goes on along the minus strand of NW_024359832.1, from coordinate 2,884,010 downwards.
ATGCCACTGTTGGTTGAAGAAAGGAACTTGTTGAGGTGTAGATGGGTACATTGCTAAGCCTGGGGCTGTTACAGAAAGCTCTCATGCTGTAAGCAAATTTTGGATGCAGTAAGTTTTTCAGTCCAGAATTCATAGCGTGATTTGAAATTGTATGTGATAATATTTTAATAGAGAAACTGCGGTCTTCTGACTCTTGTGATCTGCAGACAGGAGCATTCTTTTCTGCCTGATGTTGCTGTATGAAAAAAAAAACCCCTCACTGATGATTTACAGTGACTGCTTGATTCATTAATTTTTTTTGTTATGTCTTGCCTACATTATTACATTCTTAATATAATTTTAATAAAATTGTCATTGTGGCTCTCATGTAACATTTACTAGAAGGCTTTTTCCCACTGTTGTATAGATTTTTTTTAGTGAGAAATCTGCACTAGCTTTGCAACAATATATTTAGAAATGCAGTTTTACACAGAGGCATTTGGGGATGGAACATACAATCAAATTTTAGCATCTAAGCATCTAATTGGAGTGCTCAGAAATACATTTCACTTACCACTTGCACATTCAGACCTTCTACATTTTGAGTTTTGCCCAAAACCTGCAACATAAAAGCCTTCCACAAGAAGAAGAGAACCACAAATGTATTATAGGGTGAATACACAGGGAGATGTTCTACATGGTTTAAATGAGAAAGCTTCAAAACTTGTGTAGCTGTATCTTCCATGAAAGAGTGGAATTGCTTCTATTCCAAAGAGCTCTGATTTTCATTGGAAGATTTGTAATATTCCATGATGCTGTGGGAAACAAAGATTTTCTTCTTTTGTGTCATTATACCCATTAAAGCCTAACCAGAGCAGTATTCTGGGTAGGAAATAAACTGTTGCATTTGGAGTTCCTTTGCACTAAAACAGATGTTTCTTCTTGGGAGCTTTTTATTTGTAAGGACAGTGTTCTGAACCTATTATAAGGATCTAGATCCAGTTGGCAGATGGTTATATGAGGTTTCATTTTGAAAACAATATTGTAGAAGTTAAGTGTCACATTTCTGGAGTATGAGTGCACACATACTTGTATATAGACACACACGTGCACGTGCATACTTTTTGTTTGTACATAAAACCTGTTGTTTCTCCTGGTTAGCTCTTAATTGTGCAAAAGTGACCTGGCTAAAGTAGAAATGAACTGTTCCCTTGTATTAATATAGGAAATATTAATAGAGGAATATATTAATATAGAAAAAAAGAGAAAACTTAATGGAAGTTTTTGTGTGATACTTTAATTCATTAAGAAGGTCTGTTGAGGATATCTAGAAGGAACATACTCCAGCTTCTGAGTTACAAATAGAATTCTTGTCATGATTTTTTGTCTAAGGGCAGAATGGATGAAAAAAAGTGTAGTTTGAATCCTTAAGTTACCCCAATGGAATTTGAATGCACTGAGTGAGCACTTCTTGTTAAAAGATGTCAGTAAAAAGGTGATCTCTTTCAAGATGAGAGGCATACTTAATATATTGTGCATCTTTTTCCAAACCAACCCAAAGAAGCCAAACTCACATAGATGGAAGATAATCACAACAATCTGTAATGATTTTCAGGAAGAGGTTTGGGAATAACAAGCATGTCTAAATCTAAAGCCAGCAGTGGTTGTTGATTTCCAGCATCATGTATAGTAAAGAGTCTAAGGTTTGGCAAGACTACCCCTGAATTCTTTTATGGGAGCTGGCTTCTAGAGGATTCTCCCCTAAAATGTTCTTCTGTGCGAGTAAATAAATGCTTAGCTGTACTCATAGTAAATGCCATACAACATGGTGTGCTGCCCAGAGACCAGGCACATGTCTTGTTTAGCACTAAACTTACTCTCTTCTAATTCTTCTGATGTTGTAGATGCACAATAGCCAGTGATTGAATACAGATTCCTTAGTACTATTAATCTTGTAAATGTAATTATGAAAAATGGAAAAATAGTGCAAAATGGTGAGATCCATGCCCCAACTTCCTCTGAAGATGCTAATTAAAGGGATGGCAGAATTTTAAAGGCATACAAAATCAGTCCAGGAAAATAATGCTGCCAGTAGCTGTTCCTGTGTTAGAATTCTAGACAGTCTCTGGAGATCATAGAGAAAAAAAAATCTGCTACGATTGCAAAAAGAACAGTAACTGAATAAAACCAAGTGAATGCCACTTGGTTGGAAGTGAATTTTCTTTCTCAGCTTATTTTGTACCCAAGTCAAAATTCTAAATTTCACCTTTATGTCTCTGGGTATGGAAGAGCATGTCACATTAATCTATTTTGGCAGATACATAAAATTTATTCACAATCTTTGTTCAACATGTAAAATTTAATTAGATCTTGTAATATTTGTACTTGTTATGAATTCCATTATGCAGAACATTCACTAAACTGTGTACCTATAGGATTTAATTATGTCAGCTATTATTTAATTGTGGAATAGGAAAGGAACACATAAAAATTTCCTACATGTTATCATGGAGACCAGTGGTGATGAAGTCGCAAATTTTACCCCTGCAAAGTCTTTGCATTATGTTGGCATGTAATGGAGTCTATAATTCCTGACAATGTTAAAAATACTATTTTCTCAGACCTTACAATTCCACAGCTGCAGGAGTTTTGTGAATGAAGGACACCTAAGAGAAGTGAAGACATCTAATGCACTCATGCGTCCTGCACATGCTAAGATTACTTGGTGTGACTATCCCAGTTGTAACCTGAATCCCTATCTAGACAGCAAATCATTCACTCCTTTGATGAGGAAAAAAACCCCAAAACTCTATGGCTGAAGATGAAAGAGAGAAGACAAACATGTAGGCCGGGGAATAGGAATAAATCAAAGTGACCATGTCTATCAGATTCCTCCATTTTCTTGGATACCTCTGTGACTGTGACTTCATGGCAGCTCTCAGACACCATGACTGGAAGCAGCTCTCTTAGTCAACTCTTCTGGCCTGCCAGGAAAATCAATGAACAGTTTCCTCCCAGCAGAGGTGGATAAGGTTTGCTGCCTTCCTGTCATACTTTTATAGATGCTGTGCATGGCTGTTTGTCAGCTTTGACATATGTTTCTTCTTGCAGCTGCCTCCATTGGTTGCCAGTGCATTCAGGCTTAGCTCGTGAGGCTGTTCCATGCATTGAGTTTAGGAGTGGAACCACCGGTGTGAACAGAAATGTAAATGCAACTCCTCCAGCAGGTTCAGAAGACACCCCTTGCTAACAGGGTAGAACAGTTGCTGGTGTGTTCAATAGCACTCATTTGCTACCATCAGCTTAAAAAATAGGTGCAGGAGACCTACTTTAAAAATTAAGAAAAAAAAAAAAAGAGGGAAACAGAAGGTATGTGTAAAGAATGTAGCTGAACCCAGGAAAGTAACACCAATGGAAAGGATGGTACAAAGGAAGCTGGTTATGTGCTGGAATTCAGCAAATTGCTAACAAGTAAATTACATGATAATTATCTAGATGCAAGGGAAAACACTATAATGAAGAACAAATTACTATAAATAATTTGCTTCTTCCCCTCTTTGCCAGGATAAGTAAACATGAACCAATATGCCAACTTGTTCCTTCCATATGTTTTCACAAGTGCATTTCTGTTTGGTATGGAAGAGAACCTTTTCCATAGTGTGATCTAATTTTTAGACTAATTCATGTGACTTTAACCTAAGATCTGGTTACTTCTTGGAAAAGGAAAATTAAGTTACTGAACTGTGTCCTTTGTGGAAACAGAGAGGACACTGTTCTTGGATTCTTCAATTGTTCCTGTAGAGGGTTTTGCAAACCCTTTGAGGTCTACACCTTCCCTCTGTCACCCCTCGGAACTGTCCTGATCTTTGTTCATCCTTTTAAGTGGTGGAAGTGGCCTTTTGGCTCACATGAAAGATTGATCTGTGTAGATCAAATGTTTCTGCTAGGCCTGTTTAGCTCATTGTAATAATAAACCAGAAACTGGGTCCAAAAAAAGTGCCTTGCATTTGAATTTGTTTTCTTTTATCATAACTTAAGAGATCAGAATGTAAGATGAAACACAAATCTGCTTTTGTTGGCCTGTGTCCTGGGTGTATTATGACAAGTGAATTATTGCAGGCATTGTGGGAATACATTATGAGGTATATTATGGCCCTGAGAGTCTGCAGAGGTCTGGGGGAAGAAGGAGGTGTAGCTATTTATTCTGTGAGTCGCGTCGGGACGCGCTTGTGGTGCACAGTGTCTTCTGAGGGGAAGTGAAAGGACCTCAGTGACACATGAGCTCCTTCCTGGCCTCATGCTGCTGGCTGGAAATATTAGATTGCTGGAAAGGAAAGTTGTTGGACAAGACATGGTGTCACCAGCATGTGCTGCTCTGCAGTGGGTGACAGTCACCTCCCAAAGCAATGCCTGCTGAGTGCACATGTCCCAGTCTCTGAGCTAAAGGGGGCTGGAAGAGCAAACCTGTGTGCAGGAGTCCCAGCTCACACAGGCAGGAAACCAGTGGGGTTGGGTGCAGGAGTAGCAGGAGCCCACGGCCGGGAGGGGTACAGCTACCCTGCCACTGTAACACTGGTTAATTCACTGTGATTTTAGGTGGGATGGCAGCCCTGTTACCCAAGCTGCTTATTATTTCCCACAGTAAAACTCTGGCTTTTGTGTACCACAGCATGTAGGAGATTTTTCCATGCCTCGGGCAGGTTTTTGTTTCTGAAAACATCAGTCAAAGCAGTTCTGCTGTTTATGAGAACAAAGGCAAAGGGTAAACAATGCACTGGTTTCCAAAGCTAAAAAAGGTTAAGTAACCTTTTCCTTAGGAAGTTCAAGTGCCTTGGAGCTTTGCAGTAGAGGCTCTTGGTTTGGCACTAGAGCTGCCTTTCTGTCAGGGATGTGTTTTTCAATCCTTTAGGGAAAACCCAGTCATGCTTTGCCAAGTCATAAACAGTTGACAAATTGCAATTTATTCATACTCAGAATTTAGCAATGAAGATCTCTGTGGTGTGTTGGAATGTCTACAGCATCCTGTGCTGGACAGACCTGGCATTACATGCTTCGGGCTCAGGCTTCAGGGAGGCTGCCAGAAGGATTCTGTGATGCCCATTTCTCACTGCTTGGACTGTACATCGTCAAGAGGGGTGGGCACACCTGTCTTTCTTGTGAGTCCTCTGTCCTTTGCAGCCAGGCAGGCTGGAAGAAGAACAATGATATAGACAGAGAAACTGAAATCAGGTGGAGGGTCTGACTTGCTGGGATGTGGGCTGAGAAAGGAACTAGGTGGACATGGTGATGAGGATGAAATGCTGGAGAAGGGAGAATGCTGAGGAGGTACTGGATCTTGCAGTCAGGTGCAAGGGGGTGAGTCTGTGGGAGATGTCTGCTTGTTCTACTATCCAGATACATTTATTTCAGGAGAGTAAATTTATATTCCTTCCAGAAGTTCATGTCTCTGTTTGATGTCAGCTTGAAAAGCAAGATCTAGATGATATTGTATTGTTGGTTTTGTTTTTATTATTTTTATTCTCCTACTACTGACAGTCCATAAGTATTTCTGAAGGAAGAGTAGCTAAGTTTTTTTATTACTGTTCCCATCATTGACACATATGTGACTTATATGACAGACATAACAACTTCTTTCTTGTTTTGGCCCCTTTTGGAAGTGTGAGATTATGTTCATACATTACTTACATACTTACTTATAGTTAACCTCTGATAACAACCATATCCACTGCTGCAAGAGCTTCACCAGAGAGCAAGGTTAACAAGTAGAGTGTGTGGGATCTGTGTGTGTATTGTTCATGTTGCAAGAGGGAGAATGGATTGCAAGAGCTTCACCAGAGAGCAAGGTTAACAAGTGGGATCTGTGTGTGTATTGTTTATGTTGCAAGAGGGAGAACGGACAGCACACTGCACATGCTTTGTAAATACTTTTGTGAATTTATAGCAACATGGATTCTCCTCCCACCCCCACATACTCAGGACACCTGCACACTGCTGTGTTTATTTTGTGTAGGCACTTAAAGCTCAAACTCATTGCTCAGTGTGGTGTTTCACAGGGCTGTTCCAGCAATCCCTAGACCATGGTCTTTGGGAAGACACCTCCAGGCTTCTCTGTTCTGCTTTGCCATCCTGCACGTCTTACAGCTCTTAATGTCTGTTTGTCAGCTTCCCTTGGCTGCTAGAATGCCACACTGCCAGCTCTGAGCAATGCTCTGCTGGTTTGGCAAGGCTTCCCTCGGGGCTGGGGGCCCCGTGGGAGAAGCCATGGCTGGCTGCTGGGGAGCAGGAGCAGACCCGGGCGGGAAGTGCTGACATCAGTGGCACCGAGGGACGCTGGCTGTGGGCAGACTCAGCTGGCACATTACTTACAAGTTCAGTCAAAACAGAGCCTCTGCCAAACTGCTAATTGTAGCTCTATTTTCTTGCCTCCTGCCTTCACAGGTTAGGAATGGAAATTAATCCCTTTGCAGAGCACCCTGCCTTCCTGTAGCTCTGGGGGACTCTAATCAGCTACCACTTCCCGTGGTGCATGGCTAGCTGTCTGACAGTTTTCAGCATTGCTTTTAAAGACATTTTTCTTTTTTTTCAAATGCTTCCCTTACCTTGGCCTGACATATGTTTTTGCTTTAAGAGCAAAATGGTTTCCATAGGCAGCTGGTGAGGTCCCTGAACACATGTTCCTCCAAAACACAGAACCCTAGAAGACGTAAATTCCCAGTAGAAACGTTACTTACATACAGATGCAGAGCACTGCTTAAAAGTTTTTGGAAAATATTATTGTAGTCAGCTGACATCATTTAGTCACTTTGATTAGTTTCTTGTGCCTGATTACCAAATGACCTGAATAAAGACAAATGAGGCTCCTTCGAAGATCACATCTATATGCACTTAAGTAACAACCAGAAAATAAATCATCATTTGTTTCAGAGCTATAACCAGGGAAAATGTCCCCGGGATATAACCAGATTAGCTGGGCAGTATTTAAAACAAATGTAATTACAAAATACATGTATTGTAGCCAAAAGCATTGTTTGAAATGAAGATTCTTCTATGCTTTCCAGTCTTAAGTAACACAGGGAAAATGTTCTTTCTGAAAAGGAAATAAGGGAATTAAAGAGACAAAGGCCAGCTTAGGAAACAAAACCACATCCATTCACCCACAAGTTTTCTCTTTTTTTGAGTGCATGTGGAAGAATGGGCAGGTTGTAAAATCAGAAGAAAAGAAAGTGTTTCTTCCTGAGAATGGGCACTAGATTTGGGTAGACTGATCCAATTTCTGGGTCTATAGACAGAAATGTACTCTTTTCTTTAGGAGCACTGTGGCTTCCTCTAGCAACCGCCTGGCTGTAGAGTCCATTAGCCCCATAGCACATGTTGTGCTTTGCCAGACATGGTGCTGAGCTTCAGCAGCAGAGGATGGAGGGGCAACATCAGCCCTGCTCTGACACTTGGCATGGGACATCTTGGGAGCATGCTGTGGGATCCTATTTGTCAGGGCATATCTGACCTGGCTATTTTAAAAACCTCTATTTTTCCTTCTTTCCCTGCATTAAATAGAGCCATTTGTGAGAGTCTACTCACATGCTGTGTCTTTCCTGTCCCAATTGTATTTTTAAGTGACTGCTTGGGCCAGCCAGCACTGTTCTTTTTTAAGTGTAGGACTTTTGGTTTTCCAGTTCAGTTTCTTGTGGTCTTTAATGTTTGTACTCACAGTATAACCTGAGTCCCTAACTAGAGTCATAAAAAAAGGGAAAGAAAAAAAAAGAGAAGTGTTCACTGGATTGCAGTTCTATCTTAAAGAGCACATGAAAGGATAGGAGGTGCTCTTTAAGCACCTATGGGTGTGCACTCTTCCTGCCTTCAGATTGCATGTAACTTGTAATAACCTAAATTTCCACGTTGTCAAAGCAGGTCAGATCAACAAATTACAGCCAGAGTTCTTGTGAGAAGGCTTCATGGCAGCATGATTTGCTCCTTTCTTTTCTCCTGCTCTCTCTGGTGCTGGAGAATGAGGGTGGAACATGGCTGTGCTTTCATGGTGGGTCACAGCCAGTGCTGCAGCAACTGCTTTGGGCTATCCGAAAATGTAGGACAGCCATGCTTGGCTTCCTCACTCCTTTTCCTCTTTTCTGTGCTACCCTGAATGGAATCAGAAGTCATTCATGTTTTGAATTTCTGTCCCACTCTCTCCAGGTCTTCCCAGCCTGACAAGCAACAACAAAGTTGTGCCTATTTTTTTTAACAATGGGGTTTTCCATCTACTTTTTTCTTTCAGGTTGCTGCTGGTGGGAAGACTGAGACAGCTCTAGCTCAGATCAGAACTACACTGGGACGATATTTCCATCTACTTTTTTCTTTCAGGTTGCTGCTGGTGGGAAGACTGAGAGCAGCTCTAGCTCAGATGTGGGACGATACTTTTAGTCTGTGACAGAAGCTATAAGCTAGAGATCTATACACTCAAACATGAGACCTCATAAATGCTGGTTCAAACCATTGGGATAATACCTTATGCTTGAAGTTAGAGGCTTTGCTCAAGAGGCTGTGCCCATTGACTGAAACAAGTGGTTAGAGTGTCTATAATGGTGTCATTACAATTTTTAAAAAAATTATGATATGGCTGATTTTGATTTAAAAAGAAGCTGTGAGAAAGCAGGGTAGTATTTTCTTAGCCTTCCACTACAGAGCTTCATTTTCTTTAAAGCATTCATTTGAACTCAACAGAATATGGATTTGTTTTATCTGAAGATAATTTAGGAGTGTTAGTAAAGATTTGCTTGTTATTTTGATATTAGCAATTTGGTATTAAATTGCATGAGGTCATTTAACTTTTAATGCCAAGGTTTCATGTATTTGTCTTTAACATGTCTACAAGCTGGATAGAATGTTTGCCATGGGCACAGGCAACACGTCAAGAGCCCAATGATCCATTTCAGAAAAACAGATTATCTACCCTTATTTTAGAAAGAATATGAATCTGCTCAACTCTTTCTATTAAACAGAAGCCAAGGCTGTGGAGGAAATATCTAGCAGTATAATATTTTAAAATATTAGATTATGCTAATCCAATGTCAGTTTATCTTAAAATAGGAATATGTCACAACGTATCTTTCTGACAAAATGGCAGATTCTGATTAATTCTGGAGTAGTGTTTCTCTTCAGTGGTATCAAACCTGGATTCTTTAAATCTCTTGTTGAAAGCACTGAGATATGTAAGGAAAAATATCTGGTAAAATGCACCACAGTTTCTCAAAATGAAAATCTCAAAATGAAGAATGGCTCAATGGCTCTTTAAACCTTTGTAAGGAAAAACTGCCAGCCTCTCTGGGCTGTGTTTTAGACTTCTAAATGGGATTGCAAGGTGATAAAATCTGCAGGATGATTTTCAGACAGGAAGCTGAAATTCTTGCATCTGATGTGCTAAAATTTGACAGCCATTGAATGTATTTTTAAAACAGGTGTGAAAAATCACAGCTATCTGCTTTCAATAAAGAAAGAGTAGGAAATCCACAATAAAGCAATAAAACCCTAAACCTTAAAATATGCACGTGCAGCAGGTGCTGATATGTACAGCAATATTTGAATGCAATAATATGTCTCACTATTGTCCAAAAGGAACTTTGGCAAGATATGGCATTTGGCTATATTCTGCCTTTGGCTAGAACTAGTTCAGATATCCAAAGCTAGCATATGTTAGATAAAGTGAGGAAATTTCTTTAGGAAAGACAATGGGAAGTGTGTTCTGGTTCAAGTTACTTGCTTTACTCTGTTGAAAAGTCTCTTTTTTTGGGGTTTTTTTTTTAGCTGGCTTTTTTTTTTTTTTTTCCTGATGGATGATTCATCTGCAATGTGAATTTTTCACTCTTTCATTCCCAAAATTTTTGGGACAATGATTAGCTCCCAGAGCTGTTAGTGAGGTGAGGGCTGTATGCATCTCACCCACCATACAAAGCAATGGAAGCAAACAGGCTTTGGTTTCCTTATCTGTGTGAGCACTTTCTGCCCTGCTCCTATTTAGAGTTTCTGCTTTCCTGGCATCAGCAGCAACTGAGAACAGAGCGTGGCACATCTTCTGGCCTCCTTCTCTGGGACACAGAATGAATGGTGTGAGAGCACAGAGGACATCCACCAGTGAGCATCCAGGTCAGTGACCATCCAGCTGCTGAGAGCTGGACTTGGAGGAATAAAGATCTGAACCCTCCTTGTATCCCCCTCTGAATTTGTATTAGCATGTAATTCAAGGGAATATTATGGACATTGAATAACACCCAAACGAAACATATTAGATATGGACACTGAGTAACACCAAAGGAAGACTGAAAAAGGATTAATCACCACATAAACACTGTTAAAAGTGTGACTGCAATCTTCAAATTGTCCTTGGTACTTTTTCTTCATGACACTGCTCACTGAAAAACAAGTTCTTTGCACAAACCCCAATTTTCTGGTCTGACTGTGAAAATCTGTGAAAACATTTTTTGGTTTTAGAAATAATGCTGGTGTCCACCAGATGTTCTCTAGCAGATCTCTAATCTAGACTGCTCAATTTCTCAGATTTATCAACTGATGCAATGTTCAGGTGAAGAGCAACCCAGGATCAGATCAAATGTTGGTGCAATATGCAGCTCTGAACATGGGATAGGAGCAGTTGCAAAACTTTTTTTTGGTAGATTTATATGGATTTGTGGTATATTTACCTTTAAAAACCTCAATCATGGTTTAGGCTGTGGAATCATCGAGATTCCCTAGACACAGCTATGTGTCCAACCCCTTTCCCTCTACCTCATTCTGCATTCCTAGGCTTGCCTTCTGGGCTGTAGCATAGAGGGATACCATCACCCCAAGTATAACCAGACACTGTAAACCAATCCAATTTTTGTAGCCCCTTGGTCTTGGGTGAAGCAGCAATGTACTCGTGATCACCTGTGTAATTCCAGATGGAGGCAGTGCCAAAATGCTCACACAAGTACTTCAGTACGTATCCCACCTGTACAGGAGACTCCCCCCATCTGTCTTCCTGTAGCTGCATCCTTCATTTCCCTTGGCCCTGAGTAAAACAAGGCTTTCAGGACCCTTTACACGGCATTGCTGCAGTGGCATGTGGATAAGGCAGTTTATACGGGTACAGCTACAACAGCTCTTATGCCTTCTCACAGTTTTTGGTGGGATGCCATGCTTGTCTGAGCACTAGTACTGTGATAAAACAGCATCTACACTGGAAATTTTTGCCAGCATAATTATGCAAGGCAGCGGGACCTCTCTGGTGCATGCTATAAATATGACCCTTATTATAAACAGATTGAGAACTACCACAGACTTCTCCCCTCCCATGGATTTATTCATTGTTTCTCCACTACAATTGCCAAACCACTGACTGTAAAACTTCCTTCAGGCCCTGCTTTATTTTCATGGTGGGCCCCGCAGCCTTATCAACATGTGCGATATGCATAATGGCAGTCACTACTGGTTTTTTTGCTATTCCCTACTCTTCTGCTACTGAAATCCAGCAGTGTTCCCCTTTGTACAGGAGCAGATCTGTGTTTTTTTTTCCAATCAGCAAAAAGCAAGGATTTTTAACAAGAAAAATCTGTGTCAGAAGGGAAGGGAAGTGACACCTTATTAAGAAAAGGGCTTGAGCTGACGACAAAAGTTTCAAATTTCTATTTTTCTTTAAATACATCCCAAACGGTTGGCACTAGCTTTGTCAGCAGTGAAACATCACTCAGTGCATTGGACTCCTCTCCAAAGCCTGCAACAAATTTGTTTTCTTTTTCCTCTAAAATGTTAACGTAACTGATGCTTTATTTTACAAGAGTTAGAGTGGCATTGCTGTTTTGGAGCAAGAAGCTGGGAAGGGCAGTGGTGTGAAGCAGCAGTCAATGCCTCTACTGTGGGGTGGGTTTTGGATAGGGGTCATGATGCACATCTGGTCTGCAGCTCCTCTCTGGGAACAATTCTAGTCACACTTTTTACACTTGGCCTCTGTTGACTTTGGAGCTCATTTGACATGCACGCAACAACGATGAATAGAGCAGGGCATGCTTTAAATAAAAAAAAACCAAACCTAAGCAACAACCAAAAAACAGAAGGGAGGTTTTTTGCCTGTTTTTTTATTGTGAAAGAATGTGTTGGCTGACCAATTGGAAATATAAGCATTAAGAAAGCTGATGCAGTAAAAATCAGGGAAGGAAATAGCAGAAGACCATATTAATAGATTTCTGAAATCAGCAAGGACAGGTGATACATTTTCAGAAAACAGGTCTATGATATTTGCATCTCATTTTCCATATATTTTATTTCCTTAACTTATATCATTCCTGGCATTCTAGTTTTGACACCTCTTTAATTTCTTCCCACAAACATCTGCTGCTTTCTATGCTATTTTTGTAGCAAATTTCCTCTGTGTATCGTTCTCATAAAATGAAGGTTTACTCTTTGACATAGAGAAGCAGGCTTCCCTTGGTTACAGATGGGAATGTCCCCACTTCAGTGGATACTGGGAAAGTGTTTAAAGTTCCAGGTCTGTAATGTTAGAGCCTGGAAGGCCTATGTTCATCTAAATGACACCAGTAAGGGTGCAAGAATCTAATTTTGCATTTAAGCTTTCCTTTATTATATTTTTTTGTTTGTTGTTGTTGTTGGTTTTTTTTGGTTTTTTTTTCTGGGGAAGAAAGATTTTTTTAAAAAGAAGTTGTAGATTAGATGAGTAAGTTTGGAGAAAATGAATTGCACAAAGTGCTGCTCTATTGCTCTCTCAAAAAGAAGGGAAACCTGTTCCTTTTTCTCAAAGAAGAAGGATGCAGACTAATTTCTAGATGTTACAGTGTGTATGGTTATTGAGAAGCTGAATTTCAAAGAAAATACTGGTTGTCACTATCAGCTTCACTGTCAGCCTTTATTCACTGCAGCAAGTCCTAAGTCCTATTCACCAAATAATCTTTCTGGCCTTGCTGACTGCTCACTCTGGGGAGAAGCTATTTGCTATAGAGCCACTGAATTACTAGCTTTTGTTTTTCAAAGTGTATAAGAAGTGCTGAGTTCACACATGGTATTATTTTAGAGGACACCACCTTTTGATGCTGCTAATTTTGCCCATACATGTAGTGGGGCATTGCAACAACGAGTGCAGAATGGAACTCTGAGGATGGGTTCTGGCTTCTCACATTTTGAAGCTTTTTGGTCTGCAAGTGCAGCTTTCTTTACTCCCTATATTATTCTTAGTATTTCCAATGGTCTCTTTGGATTATTTGGATTATTTCCCCTATTTGGATTATTATGAACACTTTTAATGAATACTGAGAGGATGAAAACAAGCTCTGAGTTTTGTCTGCTGATTTAATTTTTGTCAAAATTAATCTCTCCATCCCATTTGCCTTGTTCAGCTTCCCATGTCATGTCCAGTTCTTTCTCCTCTCCTACACAGGGGAGCTATTGTTGCAGCTTTTTATTCTTTGTCTGGGTGTGTGTGTGGGTGAGTGTGTGTGTGTATGTGGTATGCTTCCTTTCAAGCCCACCTTCAGTCTTTAAAAGATAGATATTTGGTCTCCTCCCTCTTGCCAGCAGCCATCCTTCCAAAACTTCATTCTCCCCATTTTAGCACAAGCATGGTGAATCAGGCTTTGCAGATAGAAAGCCATTTGAATGAAGCCATTTCACATGCCTCTGCTTGACCTTTGTCTTTGAATGTTATGTCCCAATGGCCTTTGCTTGGTGTGGCACTCTCCTGGCCAGCCCTTGCTCCTTTGTGACTCCGCTTCTGTAAAGTTCACTTCTGTCTCCTTCCCATGTTGTTAATTTGCATTGGATTTGGTTGGATTTGCATGGCAAAGTCTTGATAGCAGGACAGGGTATAGGGTTCTCTAAAAAACTGCCAGAGACTTCCCCTGTGTCCAACAGAGGCAATGCCTGGGGGCTCCCAGACAGACTTGCCAAGGCTGAGCCCATGAGTGATGGTGCTAGCACCTCTGGGATAATGTATTTAAGAAGGGGGAAAAAGTTATTGTGCTGAAGGAGTTGCACAGAGGGAAGCAACGCTGCAGACACCAAGGTCAGTACAGAAGGAGGGGCAGAGAGTGCTTACTGATCATTATTTCAGTGGGATTATGCTAAATCTGTAGCAGGACTATGCATCAGCACACTCCTATGGATCAGGACCTGAGGAACACTGCAACATGAAAAAATTTCAGTCTGATTGAACAGAGATATCAGGAAAACCATTAGGGTGGAAATTGAAAGAGATGGTTTATCTGCTGATTTGTAAGAATGATTCTCCAGCATGTTATAAAATATAAACCCTGGTGGAAGATGTTAGAAGTTAGACTGGTTGTAATAATCTTCTTGTCTTGGGATCCTCCAGGTTATGTTGGAGGTCATCCTTACAGCATTCATTTTTCTCTCTCTGAGAGGTCAGAGAGGGATTTCATGCTATGGTTGGCTTCCACCTCCCAACAGCTACCAACACCACCATTCTTGTACTGGCTGACAAGGTCAGATCTATTGGTGTAAGATAAGGTGGAAAGGTTACCTCACAGAAACAGACAGACAAGCTAACAGAACAGGATTCCTTAGGAAACTAAGCTGAAAAAATAAGAATTACCTGGAATGACAATAAAGGGATCTATCTCCAGCACTTCGATTTGTCTACAATTATTCTGTGTGATTCCATCTTAGTATAAAATTATTGGAACAGAAATGTCCATGTATAATTCCACAGAGCATAGCAGAATCTTTGCATCATTAAACAAAAGGAAATATAGCAAAGTCAAATATTGGTGATTTTCAAGTATGAGGATTTCCACTTAAATGAGGAACACCAAATATTTTAAGGTCAAAGTCAACATAAAATCCCTTTTTTCTTTCAAAGTTGACACTTGAAAAAATTACTGATAGTTTAGAATGACATTTGTGTTGCATGTCAATTTCTAATTCTGTGCTTCAGATCTTGGACTTGGAACAACTCACTTTGATTAGTAACCAATGTTATTTTGAAACATACTTTGTCCTCTGTCAATGTTATAAAGTCTTTACATCTCATAAATAATGGGCTTGATATCTTCAAATCAAGAATGTTTTAAATGCCAGGTATAGTACCAAGAAATGCAAAGCCATTCGTCAGGTATGGTGAATATTGAATATTCAGAAAGTCTAACTTTCAGTGTTTAATAACCTAAAAATATCTGCTTAGTTAAAATGATTGATGGTCCTTGTCTGAAAGAGTGTATCCTGTCTCACACCCACCGAGTTCAAATTATTACAGCCAGCTACTTCCAGCCAGCTGGACAAGGCCTTGAACAATAGTGGAATAAATAATGGGAAAAGCCCAGCTATTCTAGAGGATGTTTTTTAGGTATTTTTTCCCTTGTGCAGAATTAAGAAGCAGGTCATGGGGCCAGGATGTACTTGACTGGGTGGCAGGATTGCATCCTGCAGGCCAATTGGATTTCTCATTGCAAAGGGTCATTCTCCATATTCAAACTTGGTCCTGTATGGGTTTCAAATGTACAATATAGCTGGTGACAGAGGTTCCTTCTGTAAGATATTTCTTTTAAGGAACTTTGGGAAAGAGGGGAAACAATTTGCTGACTGTATTAAGTCAAAGAAAACCTGTGAAGAGCATAGGTCATGGTGGAATGAAATCACAACTTAGTTATCAAATCTAATGGACATTTTAAGAATCTACTGAAAAGAAAAGCCTTAAAAATTATTTCATAATGGTCATAATGTATACTAACATTTCAGATGCTATTTTCTGTGATGGATAGAAACCTAGTCAAATTTTGCTTGCTTTGTAAACAGTTTATACCACTGGGATATAAACTAAGAGAAATATAGGGGGAAACTGCCTTGCACCACAATTCATGTATTAACATTGTATTTTGGGGACTTTGCTTTTGACAGAAAAGAACAAAATTATTTACTTTCATTTAAGAGGAGTTCTTTCCATAAATTACAAAGAAACAGAATTGCAGTATGCTTCTGCTTCCAAATTCTGATATAATCAGTAAGTAGCTGAACTTTTTTCAGGCGTACACCAAGGTAAATAAGAACAACATTATATCACTGTTTCATCTGTTAGACAAACAATTCTGTTTGGTCATTGTTACACATACAGACATCTTTTTGTATTGCATTGTAATACATCCTTGTATGCAACACTACTACTGGCCTGAATCTAAGGGTCTGGATTCTTATTTCAGGCTTAAAGTATTCTTGTGTTAATCTAAGTTTACTACATTTATTTTCCTGGGCTTTAAGCCTAAGGTTACTACAACTCTTTAAAGGTCATTTAATTTTGGGAAAATGAATTGATAAAGAAATAGCTACTGATTAGAAAAATGAAAATGATGAAATGAAAAGTCATAATTTCAACTTGAATCCTCTATGATTTGCACAGGCAAATTGTCCTCATTTCTTCATGCATTATATACAACTTAATAAAATTGTGAGCTTTATACAACTAAGTCTATTTAGCATTATTACAATACATCAAATTGCCTAAGTAAAACTACCAATAAAAATCTGTGCCACTATAAACTACTGCTATGTACTCGTGCAAGCCTCTTGCTCATAACAATCCAGTGGAAAAGGTATATGAGGGGTCAGACAGGTCACAAGTAAGATTGAGTCTGAATTAGGTAATTAGTACTTTTATCACTAACTTTGCCTGCCTCAAAAAGTCTGTCAGATCTTTGAATTCTGATCTGCAGCCACAAGATGGATACTTCGTCTCCAGATAAATCCTTTTACATTCAAAGTGGAGCCTGAATGAGGAGGTACAGTCAGGGCTCTTACAACAATAAAACCATTAGCCCTGCTGTATTTCTGCTGGCTCAACAAACAGCTGAGTCAGATTTATTTGCTGGCAGATGGAGGTGACTAATAATGTAAGCAGAACTTTTCTGCATGGGCAAGTTCAGCTAAATGATGCCTAGCAGGAAAGGCAAGAAGCATCAGATCTACATGTTAAAAAAGTACCATTCTTTCTAATTTAGTGCTTTGCTCAGTGGTGTTTTTTTTTTGTTGTTTTTTTTGGTGTGGGTGGTTTTTTTTTGGTTGTTGTTGTTGTTTTTGTTTTTTGGGTGGGGGTTTGTTGTTTGTTTGGGGGTTTTTAGGGGTGTGGGGTTGACTGGTACCTAGACACATCCCTTTAGGAAAAGTATCCACTTAATACAAATTCAGTAGCATGTATCCATCCCCAGTAAAGCTGTATGAAGTTACTCTGTTAACAAAAGGAAGAGTGTTCTGATGAAATAGGTCTTACTTTTTTGGCTGAAAGGTCCAGAATACATTACAGAGACCACCAAGTTTTATTGACTATACTAATCCTGCTCAATTCAACCCCTTGCTTGAGACTGGCATCACAAAATTTGTGACTGTGTCAACCAAAACAGAACAAAATGAGGTTTTGTGTGGTGATTAGAGCTGTCTGCACAGAATTTGAAACCTCTAAAATGGTCAACCTCCATGAGTTGTGCTGTTAGAACCCATTTTGAAGCCCCTTATCTGGTATTTGATTCTGAGGCTTGAGCTGGCTCTGCTTTGTAATTATTTTTGGAGACTCTGGAAGCTTTTAGTCTTTTAATCCAGAACCTTTATTCTTTGTCAGCAGATGCCAAGCAGTTTCCTCAGGGATGTCCTATTTTCTCACATGATCAAACCACCCTTTGAATGTTCCCCTAGAGAAATCCATTCTTCTGAGATACTGCCCAGATCCTCTGGAAGGGCACGTTGCTGTTCTTCAAAGATGCAGTTGATTTGTCACTCTCCAAAGACCATGCCACTGAAATAATTCCTGGGACATGCAGGGCTCCTCCCTGCCACCCCATGCCTGTCTGTGGGAACCCACAGCACTGGGACAGTGGGAATGAGAGTATCAGGAATACAGTCCTGTGTTAGGGTTGTGGCTCATCATTTTCTGGTAGAGAGCAGCCACCCTGCTCTGTACACTGCCCAGTGTAATAACCCAGAAATGTACATGGATTTTGGAAACAGAAAAATTGTTTCAAATCTGAGGTGTAGCTGTGTATTGTATACTTGCTTACCATGGTGACTATAAGAACTTCAAATAATTTCATTAGGACTGAGATTAATGGTGCACATGTACTTTGTTTCTGCCCTTACTTCTTGAATGTGAGCATAATGTTTGTTGCTGGTGCTTCACAGACAGTTCAAGCCATTGGTTTTCTTGGTCCTGACCTTCTTTAGTTGCCTCATTTTTGAGCTTTGCTTTTATGTGGTTTTAGATAACTGTAATCAGTTTGATTAACCTGTTGAAAGCACTTACATTGTGGTGAGTTTTGCTTCATGGCTCAACTCCTGTGTGTCCTGAACTCACTTTTGTGAGCATTGCTGATGTAACAGCTGCTCTGTGGGATGATCCCTGTATTTTCAGCACCTATGTGTGCAGCTGAAACTGTGCTTTGATATTCTTGAATATTGTGCTCTCAGTGTTTTCTTGATTAGGAGATTAGGGAACATAAATCTACAGGCATATTTGTAGTTTTGTCACATCTTTATGAGGGAAATAAATCCTCCCTGCACAGATTGATGATGGATTTTAAAAATATCCCTCTGTTCTTCCTCCTCATACAATTCACCAGGATGCCTGTCATCATAAAGTCTCTGTCATCATTAGGCATTTTTTTTCTATGAATGTTAATTTATGTTTTGGATTTTATTTGAAGGATAATTGGGCAAAGTATTTTAACTGTTTCTTGTTCATTTTGAACTGGTATTCATATCAGTCTAATTTTTTGTGTTCAAATAGCTCTTAAATTTACCCAAGTAACTTCCCTTCCTCAATTCTCCTTGGCAAATTATTTGTCATGTCCCTTAATCCTTGACTAAAGAGTCTTAGTTGAGGAGAAACAGCATCAGTTGTTTTGTTTGAGGTTTTTTGCTATATACTTTTCTATCCTCAAGCTGTCTTTCAAGTTCTGCAGAAAATGTGTCCTGAAATGATGGAAGAACTTTGATTATACAAATTTGCATTCCTATCTAGAAAAAATATACAAGTATTTGAAGCATATTGAATTTGATAAATATCTTTCCATTTCCAGTGCATTTTTGATCCAGCTGAGAGACACAGATGGGAATCTTTGAAGTAAATATCAATAATTTCCCCGTGTATCTGCATTTTCTCTTTAGGCTTATAAACCTGTAGCCTTCCTGAGGAAAATAAAGTCATATCTGGTGTGGTTTTTTGTTTGAAGAAATAGTTGAAAACCTTTGACTTTTTTATAGCTCTTCCTCATAAACTGACCCTGTCGTGTGTCATCTGAAAGTGAACCCTTCCTAAAACAAATGTCCCAAGTGATGACTTTGGAGAAATAAGCATATGGCAACACAATGAGAATTCTGCAAATGTTATTCACCCTGGAAAGAAAGTTCTTAATGAGTCAGAATCTTCCTTCCCAATTTATTTCTTTAGACATTTGTGGTATTCCTAGAATTACACTATTTGATAAACCCTTTAACTTTCTTCCTCAAAGTCAGACCAGTGGACTTAAATTAGAACAAAATCCAGGCTCTTTTAAGTGAGCACAGTCCAGCCAGCAGATATGACACACACCAGCCTTTTAGGGTAGCCCTGGGCTGTTACCTCTCTAGTTCTGGCTGTGTTGAGAGAAGAGCCCCTCAGTCCCCCATAGTGATGCTCTCTCAAGAAAGATTTCTTATGGGCAAGGCAGAGGATGGAATCATGGCCTCTTCCAGGGAACACTGCAGATGGTGCTGTGCTCAGTGCCACTGGTTAGGCACTCAGGGCACTGCACAAGGACATAAAATACCCCATGCAATTTGTTGGAAGCAACATTTTGCTGCACTGCTAGACTTGTTTAGCTTTCTATCTGATGTGAGGACAGTGTTTTCTTCTTTTGTTTCAAGGAAAATGGAAAAGCACCACTGGGCAAGTGCATGGTACTCTATGACTAGTCTAATTTAATCTTTATGTGAAATCTTCAGCTGATTCCAATACTATTATTGGCCCCAACCCTGAATTTCTTGTAAAAATTAAATGCAGAGAGAACAATCCAAGCAGCCTCTCTTCCAGTGCAGAACTTCATCCTGAAGATCCTGAGAGCAGCAGGAATAACTCAGTGACTAAGGCTGGAAGCACACTGGCAAACCTGTTGTGTCTGAGGAAAAGCTCCATAGCTCTAGAACTTCCAGAAAACATAAAAATGCACATTTTGCTCTGTGTAGTGTTCTGGGGTAGAGAGATGGACCTAAATCCCTGCTGTGCCCCAGGATCTGGTTGATCTGCTTTGTCTCAGGCCTGTGTCAAATAAGTAACCCTGAAAGCACAGAAATACTTTAGGGCAATTGTAATCTGTGTCTGCTGCTTGTTTGCAAATGCACAAAGGAAGGACAGAGGTGCAACGAGGCAGGTCAGAGCAGGAAGGGCAGGGTTTCTTTACAGCCCTGAAACTATTTTGTTGACAGAGGAGTGACTCAGAGCCAAGTCCTCAGCTGGAGAAAGACTGTGAGGTCCATGTTGCTGCAGGGAAGTGGAATGACCATTGATGCCAGCAACACTGCCTGGCCCACATGGCATGTGTCTCTGCTGGTGTCTCCAGCCATAAGTAAACACAGTTTTGATGAATGCCATGGGCCCCAAAATAATTTGCTTTGGTTCCATATCACTTGGAATTGGTGACATCACATACTCATTTTATTCTACAGAAAGGAGGTAAAAGCAGTGAGTCAGATATATGGCTGAGAAAAATAAGGATAACATTTGCCTGACTTTGGGCCTTAGGTAAACATTTTAAGACCCACGGGCCCAAATAACAAACAGAGTTGCAGATGCAGGTTTGCATGAGGATCTAGAATCTTTGGAGTTAAAGGAGAAGACATCCATGGCAACAGCAACAGAAGAGAAAAGAAACACTTATTTAGTGGATACTGTCAAAATACAAGGAATGTTTCCTCAGCTTGTATTGATTTTACCTCTTTCCCATTGCAGATTGCAGATACAGGTCTACATGCCTTTGCTCTATCAGATATGCTCAATGTTCAGAGGTGCTGGGTTTTTGTGGTTGCTGCCTCAGTCACTGAATTTTCAAGGAATTTCTAGATTTATTTGGCATGTTTTGCAGTTTGAGGAGCTTATACATATATGTGGGATTTAAGGGCTTTGTTTAAAACCTTCAGTGTAATTTAAACAAAGGTCTTGTGCACTAAAAAGTATAAACAGCATACTTTTTGAGCTCCAGGTGTTTCCAGAGGGAGGTAGTGAGAACCCAACAATGTGAGATTGCACACACCCACAAAACCCAGTATTGAACCTGAGCATGGTCTCTACATGATGGTAAGTATATTTTAATTCTGTTTTAAAATCTATCCTTTATAGAGGCTTCTTATTTTGAAAATATGCCTGGCCTTACAATTGAAAAGTAGTGCTGGGGTGATGCATAATAGACACACAAATGTTGAAGTGAGTGTTCAGTAACAGGATTACAGAAATAGAGGTAGAGCTAATATAGATGTTATAAGAAAAGAACACCAACATTTATAGATCTCACCACAGAGTATGTTAGAAGACCTGAACCCTCTTCATTTGGAACATTCATACTGTCAATGGAAATTAATAAAACTAACCCATTAAAAACACAATTACTAAATTCACTGATTAAACCATATCAACCATAATATTGTAGTGGGTCTGTCTTATCAAATTGTTACAGATTCCTGCACAGGCGCTAGCTATTTGATATCTTTGAACTTACAGAAGTGGCTGTCATTGTTTCCTGCTGACTGTAGGCCCTTGCTCTATGCTCATGACTTAACTAAAACTTAAGGGCAGAAATGTCTAAGTGTCACACCCCAACTCAGTATTTTCCTTTTTCAGCTGTGAGAAGTAGGTGTGTGGAGGAGTTAGGTCACTTGGCCAAAATCTGAGAGGTCTCAATAGCATTACTAGGAATGGAAATGAGATCTTCTGCTTCTACTTTTTATAGGTTTCCGTGTGGCTGTTTTAGATGAGCTTGAGTGATGTCTTCGCTGTCTTTATAGCAGTGGAATGTACTGAGAGAACAGCCAAGGCAACTTTATCCCACAGCAGCTCTTAGCTTTGGTGCACCTGTGTTAAGCCCATATAAAACTGAAAAGAATAAAACCTAAATTTTGAGTGCTTGATCTGAGACATGTCAGTACTTTGTTGTCTTTATGAGTCTCAAAGTGTCCCAACTTGTGCACCCGAAGGGATAACTGAAAAGAGCAGGGGAAATGGTGCAGAATGAAGTCCTATCACCTGCAGCTAGAGCATTTACAGGCCAAATTTCATGACTGCTTTTTCACATTCAATGAATTGTAGCATTGGTGAATAGGATAACAAAAGATAATTTCAAGATGCTAAGCTAGGAAAGCTCTAGTGAGGCATGGACTTGAAAGCAATGGTATTTATCAGCATTAAATATTAAGGTTTATTAAAACAAATTTTTTATGCTAATCAGAATTAAGTAGTAGATCTGCTATATTTACTTACGTGTGACAAGCTGTAGTTGAGCTAAAGACCCTTGAACACTGTACAAAAGAATAATTGATATTTTTGTTTAAAGAAAAATAGTCCAAACCTGAACTATTTGGGAGTCTAACCCCTGTTTTGAAAATGGGTTGAAAAGGTTGCCCCCCAACCTTATCCCCTGCAGGTTGGGACAGGAGAGGAAAACAGGAAGTTTTATTCATCTTAGTTTCTCAGTTTTCCAAGTTATAGTCTCCAGCTGTTTCCATCAACTTTGTTTTCTGAAAAAGAAACAAAACAAAACCAAACCAAAAAAATCCCCACCAAAAAGACAGAGAGAGAGAGAGAGAGAGAGAGAAAAGACTTCTATGGATTTCTTTAGCTATCTTTAAGTGACTCTTTGTTGAAACCTGCATTGCATTTTTCAACAATTCCAGAGTAGTTTTCTTTCTTCTTCTCCCAAAACAAACATCTCTTACCCAGCTTCTCCTCAGCCTGAAAAAAAAGAGATAAAAGCAAAATAAAAGCAGCAGGCTAGGGATGAAGGGAGAGGAATGGTGTCCGCATTGAAACATGGCCACACAAATTCAGATATTGAGTCTGTTGCTGTGACAAGTGAAAGTCTACCTGCAGGCACACTGCCTTCCACTTTGCCAAAAATCAGCAACATTTTACGTAACATTTCCAGATAAAGGCTGACCACAGCACTTAGCATGCAGGGACTGATGAACTGGTGTTTTAAGCAGCACTTATCATATAATCTGCATCCCACTTGCAGGGCAAGTTCTCCCAAGTATCTCCGAACCCAGAAGTGCATTGACCTGCAGGGATTGCAACGTGTAGAAACTGACTGCTGCCAGTCTTTGACCCCTTGTACATGGGGAGGGACTGATGAACTGGTGTTTTAAGCAGCACTTATCATATAATCTGCATATAATCCCACTTGCAGGGGCAGACACCCCTGTAAATGCTGGGGATCAATTAGCCATCCTTGATGAGATGGTTGAAATAAGTGACTGCTGTTCCTTTCTCTCTTTCTTTGCAGCTCAGAGAAGTGAAACTATTGGGTGTTTTTCAGAAGGTATCTGGAAGTAACTGTCTGAACTGGAGGGGAATACTCTGCACAGGTCCTTTTTAGTTTTGCAAGTCCAGCACAGGTATTGAGGCCATGTGGCAGGAGGTAAAGAAACAAACAATATTTTTAGGCAACTGATATTCCAGTATTAAAATTAAATTATGAATAGCCTTGGATGAAAATTTTAATACAGTATTTAATGCTTTAATACAGTATTTAATGCTTGTGTAGTTTTATTATTTTCTGTTTGTGTTTTAATGCTTCATATTAGCGTGATTATCATCTGTGCAGGGTGTTTACACAGTTGGAGATATAATGCCAGGTTTTATACAACCAACTTTTATTCATTTTGGAGATAGACCTAGTCTTCTTGCCTGAAACATTTCCTGGTTTTCAGTCACTTAAAATTTTGTGAAACATTTACCATTTCAATGGTAAGCATCTGCTTTAGCCTGATTTCTCCTGGAAAATCTTTGTAAAATTTTCAGATGTTGCTGAGAATGAAACAATGGGAAAAGAGTCTTTTGTTGACTAAAGATTTTCTAAAGGAAAAGTGATGTGTTTCAAATCAAAGTCCAGAACAGGAGCCTGGTGGGAGAAACTGTGTATGACTGAATGAAGTCTGTAGGTCTGAAAAGGGTACTGTATGTAGATGAGAAGAAATGGCACTGGCCAAAGGGAAAGATGAGGACTTAATAGGGCTGAAAGAATAAGAAGAGTCTGATGGAGAACTGAGCCAGGCATCAATATGTGTGTTCCAGCTCCCTGGTAGTGGTATCTGACACCCGTCACCATGTTCTGCCCTGCCATTAGCCAAACTGCAGAGGTCTGTGCAGCGCCTTTTAAAGACTCCATCTACCTCCTGGTAGCCATTGCAAGTGGCAGGACATTGTTAAATTTTGGGATTTGTTCTTGTTTTTGAGAAACAAGCAAAATACATGCCAAATGATCAAAGTATTATCAAGGATGAAAACTGGTACTTCTTGTGTTTATGCAAGTTGTCTTTCATGAGAAGGTTGATTCTGCAATCAGGACAGAAAGTTCCAGGAACATGGTTAAAGACACCATGAGACCCGTTCCCATTTTATTGGTTCCAGAAATGGGGAAGAGTATAGAGAATGAGACAGAATTTAGCAAGAGAACATATGGCAAGGGGGTGATGTTCTAGCCTGGAAAATTGGATACTCTCCCTTTTTCTGTCAAACAGCTCCCATGTGGTGATAGCTGAGTCACTTGAGCCAATCTTTTCAGAAGCTGTCAATAACTTTACATTGCTTTTATTCTTAGTGCAGGAATTGTAGGCGTGCTGAACTTTCTCAGCTGCAGCTGAAGTCAGGGAAGTCATGCTCCAAACACAAAGTAGTACACACAAAAAAAATCCGGTTTTGGGAACTTAGAATCTTGTCCAACATGGTAATGTTTGGCCTTACCCTTCCTGGGACTCACCAGTTTTCAATAGGAAGGGATGCAGCCAAGCCCTCTTACTTTGAAGTGATGCTGTGCAGGAAGCTCACTGTGAAGCTCTCTTATGGCAATGAGGGATGCTGTCTTCAGAGCAGGTTGTGAACACTGAGAGGGAAACGGGGCAAGCATGAGTTATGCTGAACTGCAAGAAGAAAACAACCTGCTCATCTCAGTAGCATGCCATATTTTCTGCACAGTGTAGGTACAGCAAAGACATGTCTGTATAAAGGATTTGCTGCATCCTGCACGTGGGTCATAACATCCCCTGCTGCACGACAGTCTTGGGGGAGTTGTTGCAAAGCTGCCCAGCAGAAAAGGGCCTGGGGTGCTGGTCAGCAGAGGCTGAACATGAGCCAGGTGTGCTCAGGTGTCCAAGAAGGCCAATGGCATCCTGGCCTGTATCAGCAATAGTGTGGCCAGCAGGACCAGGGCAGGGATTGTCCCCCTGTGCTCAGCACTGGTGAGGCCACACCTTGAGTGCTGTGTCCATTTCTGGGCCCCGCACAGCAGGAAAGACATTGAGGTGCTGGAGTGAGTCCAGAGAAGGTCAATGAAGATGTGAGGGGTTGTTTAGCCTGGAGAAAAGAAGGCTCAGGGAATACCTAACCACTTTCTACAACTGCCTGAAAGGAGGTTCCAGCCAGGTGGGACTTGGTCTCTTCTCCTGGTTAACAAGTGACAGGATGAGAGGAAACCTTGTGCCAGATTTTCATTAGATAGTAGGAAAAATTTCTCCACCGAAAGGGTTGTCAAGCATTGAAACAGGCTGCCCAGTAAAGTGGTGGAGTAATCACCCCTGGAGGTATTTAAATGATGAGTAAGATGTGGCATTTGATGACATGGTTCAATGGTAAACACAGTGGTGGTGCTGGGTTGACGGTTGGAATTAATGCTCTTAAAGGTATTTTCCAACAATTTGGTTATTCCATGATTGTATGTCTTGCCATCTACAAATTACTCCAAATTCTCATCTCACTAACTGTATTCCATGAACATTTAGCAGATTAGAAGGAATATAAATGAGGAAATAGACCGTTTCCCCAGTTTAGTCAATTTCCTGAATGGGGAAACAACACCTTTCTCGCTTGCATTTTAAAAATACTGTCAGTATCAGGGCAAATGATCTCAGTCTTTTGTCAGGTCTGACAGTGCCAGCATTTTCTCAGGACCCATTTTGACAAGAAACAAGGCAAGTACAAGATGAGAGAGAAGCCACTGAAAAACACACCCACCAGCACTCTGCCCTGCACTATTGACTCCTGTCCCATTACATGGCCACTTCACAAGCCTGTCTGAACCCTCCTGAACTGCCCCTCTTCCAGTGTAACAGCAGTGGGCATGTTAGAAACATAACTGACTGACTACTGAGCTGGGAGTGCTGTTTTAGGGATAAATAGAGCAATAGTATTGCTTTCCAAGGTGACTGTGTGTAAACGTATGTGAAGTGGGTAAAAATCTAAATAAAACCCCTGGGTCATAGGAGGTTCCAGCCAGGAGAAATTTATGTTTTCTGAAATGAGGTTTCTCTGATGCAATCCCATTTAATTTCAAAGAAAGTACAAAGCCCTCTTTTTCTTCCCACAGCAAGAATTGCAGGCATGGCCTGTGTTTACAGCTCAAGTCTATTTTCCATTAAACTCTCTAAAAGCTCTTTTTTCCTTTTTGTTTTAGCTTTTCTCAGAGGCATATTCCTGGCCCTTGTTATGTCTGTGTTATTGGCTTTTTTCTTGCCACCATCTGTCTCTTCCTTTGATCTTTTTGTCTCTCTGTCATAGACACCCAACTGATCACAAAACAATGTCCAGTAAAAACCTTCCACCCATGTGTCTTGCAGGTGCTCTTTTTTTGGACAAAGATGTGTGCTGGTGATTGGAAGGAAAGCTTTGGTACTTCCACTATGTGCTATCATAATGAACTTAACTGCTTCTTACAGCTGACCATTATGTAGGTAACAGACACCCTGATTTTGAGAGATTTTACCTCAGGGGTTTATGAAACTGTTGACGAGAAATCAGACTTGTTTCTCAGCAGCATTGAGAAACACTAAAAGCACAGCACTTAGGGCTGTACCAGAGACTACAAAGGTTCTTTCATCTTCTTCTGGTTACAATCTCTGTGCTTCATCTAGTTATAAACTTTATGCTTTTTCTCAAAGCTGTTCTAACTTAGAAGTTTGAAGAAATACACTTCATGCATTTACACTTCATTGTCATTCATTGCAAACTTAAATGTCACTTGTCTTTATTTGCCTAACTGTGAGTTGTCTGAGAAAATAATATCTTGGTGTAATATACTGTTTCTCATCAGCACTACTTCTCCTAGGTCACTCCTGAAGTTTATCCAGTGAATAATGGAATCACAGAATTACTGGGTAGAACTTCTTTTGGAGTTCTCTGGTTCAACCTCATACTCACAGCAGGTATATTGCTGAAGTGACAGCAGGTCAGCCACCAGTTTATCTGTCAAGCTTTAAATGCTGTCAAGTATAGAGACTCCTTATCTTCCCTGGGCACCTTTTCCAGGGCGGCTCTGCCCTTCTCCTGGTGAAGCTTCTCCTGGTGAAGCTTCTCCTGAGCTCCTGCCCAATGCAGGAGGCCCCAGGTGCCCTTGCACACAAGGTGTAAGGCTCTGCAAGTGGGACTGAGCAATGGCAAGGATGATGGTTCATACAGCCTGGAGGTGCTGCTGAGGTTAAGGAGGTGCATGCCCTTCATCAAAACCACTTCCATAGAGAAAAAGACAGGTCATTGTCAGAGGAGACTCTTTTAAAGGACACAGAAGGCTCAATATGCAGATCTTACCCACTTAATGAAGTCTGTTGCCCCCCTGGGGCATGGGTTGAGGATGTGAAGAGAAAGCTTCCTACCCTGGTATGGCCCTCAGATTACCCAGATATGACCCTCAGAAATTATTGATTTCTCAGGTAGGCAGTGATGAAGCAGCAACAAGAAATCTGAGGGCAAAGGAGACTTGAGAGCCTTGGGATGTCTATAAGTAATGTGATTGTTGTGGATAGGTAATGTTTGCAAAGTTTCTTGCTGGGCTGAGCAGGGGGTAACCTGCACATAGCATTGTTTTGTTGACTTTTACAATACGGATAGGAAATGGTCAGCTCATTCTCATGCTGGTCATGAGTGAGGACAAGTACAGAATGAAGAGAAGTCTTCTATAAAGCTCACTACAGTATTTTGTTGAAACATTCTAGAGCTTTAAGAATTTTCTAAAGTAAAAAAAAAAGCCTAAGGTTAGATAATTTCAAAGACAAGATAGATAAAACCCATTCTGTTGCAGCACCAGGAAAATTACTGACCTGAAAAGAAATTCTGTATCATCTGTTCAAAGTGCATACAGCAATAACCAAAATTAAGACTTCTTCAGCTCCTCAAAACAGAAAAAACAGGCTGTTAATAATTAGATTTTCTTTGGACTAGCCTAGCATCCAATGCTTTCATCCCAGAAGATTTAGAAGATTCTTTCTTTCCATTTAAGTCTGAAAGTTTCCACAGGCTTAGTTTCTTATCTGAGACCAAAGCACCCCTGGCATTCGTTTGCTTATATAAGAATCTCATCTTTGATTGGAAAGAGCAAAACAAAACATAGATGTGATAAAGATTTCAAGACATCTCTTTCAAATAAGGGCTTTAATCCCACCAAGAGCCGATTCTTCATGTACAAAGAGAGTGAGGGCTCTCCAGTGCCCTTCTGCAAGCTCAGGGCTCTGCTGGGTGTTGGGTTTTAGGTCAAACTCAGAGTGTTTTAGGACACAATCAGCTTTTTGACTTTTTTGGTTTAGAAAATTTGACTTTTTCTGTATTTTTCAAAATGGACATTGTCAAATTGGAAGGTTCTTGGAAGAAATATGCAAGAATGATTCAGTCTGTAAAGTTTTCCTTATACTGAGGGATTGAAGAAAAAGTTAACAGATTTCATCTTGGTCTCAAAATACTTATGTAAGGAAATTATTTTTTTCTGGAAATAGATGACAAGTTATACAACAGCAGAAGGAGATTTCAGCTCTGGAATCCAATCCTAGAGAAGATTATGCTGTGAAAATGGTGCATGTTTTTAATAACAACATTCATATGCTGAATCCCTATTACTGGTGTCTTAGACATCAACAATAAATGTCTTTTCAACCATTGCACATTAGCAGCCGTGGGTAGGGCCAGGTGTAGGAATGACTGGTAGAGACTTTGGCCAGAAAATCAAACTAATAAGGTAGCTGCTGACAGCTTTTGCAGACTGACTTTCCTACTGCTGCCTTGCCTTGTCCTTCCTCTTACTTCCTTACCACCTATTTTCTCTTCTTCCAGCTCCAGTGACTGCCTCTTGCATTGCTTCCTTAGCAGCACCATCCTTTCCTTCTGTTCTGGCTTTGCCTCCTCATCTCCCACACTCTCAATACCCCCAGGACTGCCTTTGAGTAACCCCACTGGCTTCTATCAGTTTGTGTGCTACTCTGCAGTGCTCCTTGAGCTGCAGTGTGAGATGTCCCACCAGGCAGGCACACGTTGCTGGCAGGAGCAGGCAGCTCAGAATATCTCAAACAAGCTTTTGCCTGTTCTATCAGTTTGTGTGCTACTCTGCAGTGCTCCTTGAGCTGCAGTGTGAGATGTCCCACCAGGCAGGCACACATGTTGCTGGCAGGAGCAGACAGCTCAGAGTATCTCAAACAAGCTTTTCCCTGACCATCTGAAGGCACAGAACAATCCTCATGGCAGGATTTAAACTGCATTATCACCTTCTGTAGCTCTTTTCTACTATCAGTTTCAGACTGCATTCGAACAGTGTGCAGAAAAAACCTTCTTATTTGGTTCTAAGTTAGACATGAACAGTTTATAGGCATATGTGGATTTCATGGATAGATAGCAGCAGTATTTGTGGCTGAAGATCAGTGGAGGTGGTTTAAGGTTTTGGCTGTATTTTCCAGCTGTTCATGGCCATTTAGAAAATGCTACAAAATTACCCTTCAGAAATCTGTTTATGGAAAATAAGAAGGGTATCCAGGCACAGAAACATAATATGTTCTGCCTTATCTAGTGCAAAGTAAGGCTTTCTACCACTTTTATTTTAAGCAATGAAACACTGAAAACAAGTAGGAGAAGAAACAGAACTCTCTGTGAGGTTTCAGCTTTGATAACCCACATTACAGAATCCAGGTGTTTTGCCATATAATGAGACCTGATACGCCTTCAACATTTTCACTGTTTCTTTAGCCAAAAAGAAAAAACAATCAAGAAGTAAGTCACAATACACATATGTGACTGAAAATATGTGTATTATTAGCATGAGAGTGCTTTTGGCGAGCCTGTTTTTTGTATGCCTGCTCTGGTGTTTTACTTGCTCTCTGCTGCTGTAAAAAAATTTGAAAGTGGAGGAAGATTTAGAAGCTAACTAATGGTGTGAATGCTACAGGAAGGAAAAAAGATGAATGGCTATTGACCCTGTTCTCCCTGATTAGACAGCAATTGATTTTTCAGTTGGTAAAACTGCTTCATCCTATCTGATCCTCATAGTGGAATTAGGCAATCAATTCTTGCGGGACCATGTTTCCAAATAACACCCACAGGGCAAGTGTTTTCCAGCCATGCTTGAGCCTTGTCTGGCTTTCTCCATCTTGGATTCCTCTGCTGTGGTCTTGGGATTAGCCTTCCTCTTAAATTGCTCATCTGGGTGACATTGAAGGATGCTGGCATTTTTGTAGGCTCTGTGCAATTTTGAGATAAAGTGGACGGCTGTGTCTTGGAGCCAAAACTGTATGAAATGGATTTTCACCTTCAGAACAGCATTGCAACTGATTTCCACTATATAATGTGGTGCAATCACAACATTATGCTTTGTCTGGAGTTGATTCTCCAGCTGTTGAAACAGTATCTTTTTTCATTAAATTAAACCAAACTGTAGCCAGCATCAACATCAAGCTCCAAAAATGTAATGCTTAAGTATTTTAGGCCAGGTGCTGATCTCTGAAACACTGGTGTGAGCCTAGAGGAATTACAGTTTTACACTGATGTATGTGAGATCAACAAGCTTATTTTGGGCCAGTGGTCTGCTTTCACAGGTGTGCCTTATTTTAAGATTCCATCAAAGTAACTTCTTCCAATCATTCCAAAGCTGTTGAAGATTAAAGATAAGCTTTACTGGTAAACAGAGAAACAAAGAAAAAGATGTGGAACAAAGGTTTGCTTTCTGTCTCAGTTAAATGCTAGTTAAGGAAAAAAGCAGTTCTGGAATGCTTCCTTTTTATCAATCATAGCAAAATCAAAATAAGGTGTACAATGAAAAATGCTGTTTCTTAAACAGAAAAACATTCACACAAGTTTAATAATAAAAACTTAAAGAACTGTGTTATGTTCACTTTTGTGTGTGTGTGTGGAATCTTCAGGTTTTATTAAAGACAACTGATGTGAGATTCATTCCATTGCAATCCCTGTTAGCTTAGCTTGGCTTTGCTATGAGAAGTCCTTGGGAGAGTTGGTGAGAAACTGAGAAACTGTTGTTCTGGTGTTTTGTTTGTTCTTTTTTTGTCACAGACACTCAGCAACTGAGGGGAGAGAAATGGAACTGAACTGAAAAAAAGTGTATATGAGCATGGGAGGAGTGGAGGGCTCTGTTTTACACTGCTATACCTCAAAAATAGCTGAAGGGAGTTTTCCAATAATTTCCACATACTGTGCACAGTTCATCTCTGAACTGAGACCAAACATACAAAGGATCATACCCCAAAGGAGAAGTGGGAGAGGGCATTTAAATAAAAAGGAGGGTGATAATGGAAATCTGCCCATAAACAGAACTTTTGCATGCTATGTTGAAGGACATACTGCCTTAAGAATTATTTTTTTCAGTGTGCAATAGCATTTGAAGTGAAGTAGCCAGGCAGCAGTGTGCCTGCCTCATGTCCTTTGTGCTTGCACCGAGCCCAAAGTTCCCACAGGCGTGGGCTTGGCACATTTGGAGCTGCACCAAGCCAGTTGTGATTCCCAGGCTTGTGCTGGCTGCTGGAAGGCTCCTGAGGAGGCACGTCTGAAGCATGATACAGCACCATGAAAAAGTGTGTTTTACAGCCTTGGCTTGCATTCACCACTCAAGCTGTAGGTTGCTGGCCAAGAGTATTTGACCCCCTCCTTGCTGTCCAAGATCATGCTCAGGCACTGCATGTGGCAACACTGGTGCTCCCAGTGATCATCACCTTCTGCAACAGGCATTTCAAGCTTTATTGCCAGTTTGCCAAAGCTTGAAGAAAAGAGCATAAGTCCCAAGCACAAATTTTCTTAGCTGAGTGCTGGGCTAAGAAAAGTGTATTCACATATCCACAGTCTGAAAATAAATTGATCCACTTCAGCTGGGGAGGCTTAGAAAAAAATGAAAATACCTTTCTGTGTTCCCTATAGAAAAAAAATCCCCCATTTTTCCTACTAGATTTCCATCAGTATGGTGACATAGCATGATTATGTATTTATGCATCAGCTTTTCCATTTTCTGTCATTTCAATAAAAACAAGCAAACAAGCAATCACTGAAGCCATTAGTATTTGTAATTTAGTAACTCTTCCAGACAAGTTCCAGCATGTTCCAAGACAGCTTCATGTTTTGTCTTGATAATTTATTTTACTTCTTAAATGGTGTGAATTTTATGTGTTTCATAGCATGAGAAAAAGAGGAACTCATGTCCCTTCCCATTTCTTTCCACTACCAAATCTTTTCTTAACTTTTAATTTAGCAACATGATATGAAATACATTAGTCTTGAATCCCAAAGCACAGGCTCTTGGCTTTTAGCATGAATTATGCATTGCAGGTTTATATGTATAAATAGCAATATTAAAACCAAATTGCTTTCTGAGCCAAAATCCTTTAAGCAACCGAATGAATATGGTGGTCATAAAACAGTCCAGAATAATATGATATTAGAAATTCAAGCTGAAATGCCCTTCCATGTACGTTAAAAAATTTACTTGTTAAAATAAATTACTCCCTATGTCATCTTTATTCTGTTTTATTACCTTTCTGGTAATGCTGTAAATAGATACCTTGGCTAACCTCATTCTTGTTTCATAGAGATGTACATGCCAAGAAGACCTGGCTGACAGTAAATTCTGC
This sequence comes from Passer montanus, assembly GCF_014805655.1. Taxonomy (NCBI): domain Eukaryota; kingdom Metazoa; phylum Chordata; class Aves; order Passeriformes; family Passeridae; genus Passer; species Passer montanus. The sequence goes on along the minus strand of NW_024359832.1, from coordinate 2,850,938 downwards.
ACAGCAGCTTACCCTCACTGATGGGAAGAGCTGGCTGGCTAGTGATCTCAATGAATCACAAATGTCAATGCAAATGTCAATGGCTCTGCCTGGGCCCCGTGCTCTGCTTGCAATATTCTTTTGTGGCATATTTTCATATAGAGTCCCTCTGGCCTGGGGTAAACAAACACACTCCAGAAGCAACAGGAAACCCAGACTGAAGAATGAGACTGCACATAAAACAAACTCTAATGGAAAGTAACATGTCAAGGTAGTATTTTTAATTCAAATATTTATTATGTATTTGTATTGTAGCATAGTTTAAAGGCCAGAGCTTCTTTGTGCCAACCATTATGCAGGCTTTAAAAAGTGCCTAAGCTCCAGAAGTGAGTCTGTCTGTATCTACATTTACATTTACTGGTTTTATTTTGCTCATTTGACTTCAGAATATCAAAGCTTTAGAGGAAATCTCATCCACCTTCCTTCCTTTCAGAGCTTCAATTCAAATCTTCTCCTACTAAATGAGATACAGGAAAGGATTATAACTCAGGCTACAAAATTCTACCTTCAAAAGTGAGGAAATGCCAGATTAAAGATGTAATAGCAATTCAATTCCCTTTGGTATTATAAACATTATGATACAAGGTGTAATTTTTCCTTTCCTCTGACAACCTTGTCTCATGCACTGCTGGCAAACAAATCTATAAGCCATGGCTCAATATTGCCTTTGATTAAGATGGCTAAGTGTATGTCAAATGATTCCTTCATTGCATGTTAGTCAATGTCCTGGGTGAAAACTGGATGTTTTTCTCAGTTTTCTGAAGTGCTTCTTGAACATTTCAGTGTTGGGGTTTTTTATTTTCTTTATTTTATTTCCAGAAAATCCCTTTTTACATTTCAGGGGAAAAAAATACATGAACTGGAACACTGCTCTTCCCAGATATGCAAATAATGGTTACTTTCATCATGAGAACAGAGAACCTGGGGAAACTGAGGTAGCTTTCCAGGATCTGAAGGAAAGAATACCCTCACAGCACATACTTCTTTCTCTTCCATGAAGCTTCCCCAGTCTCCTTGAATTTCTGTTTTAACCCACCTTCCTCTCTTTGTTTCCCCCATCTTCCTTCATTGGCATTTCATAATGGTACAAGCACCTTCCATTTTAAGTTTTCTTCTCTGAGCCCACAGTCACTTGGACAAATCATACTCCTCACCACCCAATCTCTCTCTCTGCCATTGTCATGGCTGTAATTGACATCTGCAAGAAAAAAATGTGAGTGGAATTTTGACAGGAAGGCTCCAGTGCCTTGAGGGCTGCACCCAATTTTCCGTAGTGCCTTTAAAGCCAAGGTCTGGGCCTGAAAGAGTAGTTTATTGGCATCCAACTAACACTCCAGGACAGGAGTGGCCTTCTTGCAGGTATTCATTCCTCCTTGTAAAACTCCCACCTTTTCTGAGGAATGCCTGAGAACAAACTGTCAAAGAACAAGCTGTCAACACTCTTCAGTGTTGTAAAATAAATATTTCCTCGCCCTAAACCACTTTACAGAATTATATCAGGGCCTAGTCCAAGTTTTGAGAAAAAAAAAAAGTTTTCTAGATTATTGCATAAGAGCTAGAGACTGATCATCTGTGTTTGAGCGTGTTTTAGTGTGTGGTGATCTGCAGGTGCTGCTGTAAGATACTTATTTGCCAATGCCATTTTCACAATTAGAAATACCAATGAGGCAGGATATATAATAGAGGAACAGCAGTGGGAAATCTGCCAGGGAGACTGTCCACCTGGGCATGCTGTAGATCTAGTTGCAGTCTAGGTTTTTTTACTCTAGAAAAATCTTGACACAATCAAGTTACAGATGAAAATAATGTTGCATTTAGAGCTGCAATTGCACCAAGATTTTCAGTGCTACCTGTATCTTCTGCAGGACAGGTTTGGCTCAAGAGTGCTTTGTAATCCATGTAACAGAGCAGGTATCGAAATGAGCATTTAAAGAAACACAAATCTTGTTGTGGAGTGACCTAGATCTTCATGCAAGTCCTTGTTAAAGGACTGAGGAACAAGTGGCACCTGAAGCAAACGTGGGGGAATGAACCAACAGCGTGCTGTGGTTGCCCTGAGGTGCTCTCTTCTGCATCTCAGTGTCCCCCCCTCAGTGTCTCAGTGCCACTTGGTGACGTGACTCTGAGCAACAGCATGGGCTGGTCAGAGGAGCAGGAGAGCTCCCACTGGGTCCACAGGTGTTCAAACAGAGTCTCTCCGTACATTCACACATTTGGAAAGGTGTTTGAGAAATATCACTGAAGTGTCCACCCTGCTCTGGCTAGAGGCTTGTTACTGCAGAAAGGGTGCCTTTTTAGAAAGAGGTGGCTGACCCAAGAGACCCAGAACATTGAAATAATGTAATAGCCATATTGTATTTGATTACTATTGCTAAAGATGAAAGTATTGTGAACTGAACATCTTGGATTCACTTATATGCGATGCTAAAAACATTTGGAATCATTGTAACTGCAATGTAGGTTTATATGACAAGCCAAGACCCTACAGGTCCCTTGGCTGCAGTGTGCTCTCCCTTTTCAGACCCCTGCACAGGACCAACATCACCCTGCTATCCCACACCAACCAAGCATGAGCAGATTCCCCACAGGAGAAACTTCAGAGTTGTTTCGCAGCGATCCGGTTCCAAGCTCTGTGGCTGGTTTGCCCTGCCGGCACTCAGCTGTGGGGCTGTCCCCGGGCGGATTGGGGTGCTCCGCAGTGACCGGCCCTGCTGCGGCCCCTCAGCCCTGCCGGCACTCAGCTGTGGGGCTGTCCCCGGGCGGATTGGGGCGCTCCGCCCTGACCGGCCCTGCCGCGGCCCCTCAGCTCGCTCCGAGCCGCCTCGGCCTGGGACAGCAGAGGGCAGCAAGAGCCAGAGAAGATCGTTTCATGAATTGGGTCAAATTGCATTCTCTGACATTTGCTCTCGAATACAGTGCCTGCACAGGCTGCCTGCGGTTCCTGGGCTGCATCCCCCGCTGGAGGGCCGGGGCCGGGCTCGGCTCCGGGGCCGTCCCGGGCAGGGGACCTGGCCTTGCACCTGTGCACCGCACCAAGTGGGTTGGAAAGGGAATCATGCTGATTTTGGAGACTTTGCCCAGTTACAAGAGCACCATATGGCATTTTATCGTACTTGTGTTGAAAAGCTATAAAAATCTGAAGTTAGCTATGCTTAGCTTTCGCCACACAGCAAAATGTAGCGCTTACTTTAACTGTGAATAAATAATTTCTTATATAATGATGAGAGTTGCTGGGCTGCATTCCTCTTCCCTTGTACTCTGCAAATCTCTAAAGAGATGTGTATGATCTCTAAAGAGAGGTATATATTGCAAAATGCTTTATAATGGAGGACAAAGCAAAAGCGTCATTGCTACTATCTGATTTTTAACAAATGCTGTTTTTTGCATTGGCTCATACAAATACACCTTTTTTGCTTTCTTAGATAGCATTTAGGTACGGAAAGTCTGCGTTAATGCAACTTTCCCATCACTCTTCCTCAAGTATGTACCCAAACCAGGTGGCTTTGGTACAGAGTGGGAACCCAGCTGCAGGTGTCTTCTCAGGTGACAGCAGGAGGAAATGTGGCAGCCAGGTTCCCTGGAGGTGACAGTAGCTGCCCACAAATGTTGGAACTGAAACTGCTGCCACAGCTGGTCTTCATGCCTGCCTGTAAATCCCACTTTGGTAATATGTAAACGTAGTGCCTATGACTTTAGGCAGGTACAAATGAGCTCTGTGATCTGGAATGAGCAAGCGCAGCAGGTTGGTTCCTCTGTTTCCTTGCCCTTGGCACAACAGCAAGAATATCCAGCTTTGCAGAATCCCAGAATAATGCAGAGTTGGAAGGGACACTCAGAGATGACCAAGCCCAACTCCTGGCCCTGCACAGCACCATGGCCAGCTTGTTTGCTGTCTTTGGTAATGGCCTCATTAACAGAGAAGTGAGTGGCCTTAAGCTCCTCACATCATTAACCTTCGCTGAACAGATGATTATTCCACGATGAACAAATTTGTAAAATTCAGCACAGTCTGCATGTAAGATAAACTTCTTACATCAACAGAATAATGGTGGACATTTCCTCCTACACAGTGAAAAGTGCAGTTGAGCTCACAGCCTTCAAAAATCTCTATTTCTCCAGTGCAGGGACAGAGAAGCTAAAAAAAAACATGGCAAGGGATTTGGATGGATTTGAGAACTGTGCATACGGGATAATAGGAGACAGAATATGAAGAACAATCTGAAGGCACCTTCTATTTTAATAAAAATACGTTTCAGAAGGGGATAGCATTTAGATATGCTTGTGGTTTTAATTTCTTTTCAATATTGTAAACTGAGACGGAGCACTGTCATGTAAGCATGTGTCAGAGTGAATCTGTCTGGTTTAGTTTCACTGAAAATTCAAGTTCATCCTAGTTCAGATTCTCATTAATCTACTTAACATTGTTCCCACTGAATAATCATAAGTGTGCTATAGTGCCTGTTTTACTCTTTACATCTGCTGTCAGGAAGTGTGCACCTCTGCCAGGCACAGGGCCAAACCCTGGCATTTCTTCCTTGCTGTCACTGGCTGGCAAAGTGATGAGAATGCTCAGGATCACAGACAGATTTTGATGTTGTACAGCAAATGAGACAGACCTCCAGATTCATGCAGTTAAACTATTCTTATGTTCTTATGTAATGTACTCCTAACATTTTTTAAATTCTGTTTAAACATCTTCCATTTGGAACATTTTCCACATTAATTCCATATTCCAAAGTTAAATTTAATTGCCTGATGAATTTAATTGTATTCAGTGCTGCTATAATTTAAGAGCAATATAAAAGAGGGTTAGTTTCTGCCTAAATGATTTTTTTTATTAAATTCAAAAGGAGAAAGATTTGAGCCTAAAATTCAGGGCAGTCTCCATTTTGAAGTCAAAGCAATGACCATCTTTTCATAAACAGTCTGTGGCTGCTTATATTCCACAGTAATGAACACTATACAAAAATCACAGATGGACACAACTTCAGGAGGCAAAAATAATGAAACTGTGTGTGACAAACACTGCTCTGCTGTGCAGAGCAGCCCACTATTCCTCTCCAGAGGCTCTTCTTCACAAATTTTTACATAATGGTCTAAGAAATGCCCTATATGTGATTTTTTTTTAGTTCAATGGTACTGTCAACTGAGAACTTTTCAAGTGGATTTTAGAAGAACTCCATCATCTAAGAAAAAACCCAATGTGGTGTTTGTTGACCAAAACCCCACATCCTGGAAGCACATTCCGCTTTACATTATTCAGTTTGGTTGTGGTTTTCCAAAGATTTTAAGGATCTAAAATATAGAGTTGAAATTAAATGTACTTTTAAATTAGAAGGTTTCTAACATTTAAAGTTTCTAACATAGCCGATTATTAACACAGGCAATTTCTTACACTTAAAGGTTCAAACAGGTGATACTGAAATTTCTCTTCCCTTATTTTTGACAGTAGAAAATGAATGCTCCTTATAAATTTAGAATAAAAGTTTGTGGGTTAAATTACATATCTAGTGAACAAAATACATGTATAGAGCCTAAAGATGAAAATTTCATTCTTTATCCCTGTCCTACTACAGATTAGAAATCTGTCCTTAAATGAATTTTCACAGAATTTAACCCACTCTAATATTTTAGAAATATTAGAGTAGAAATCCATGCAAACTACTGCAGAATATATGTTTCCAAAGTGACATATTTCTCTGTTGATATATTCCTTGATTGTTTTTATCCCTGTTTCCTCCCTGGAGTACTGCTGCATAGTGAAAGCCCCTCCATTCAGCTTGTTGGTGAGCTGGAAGAAGTGCTGTGTACCCTTGCCTTTAGGCACAACACTGTAACATCATCCCATACAACTAAATGCTTACAGAATATTTCTTTCACTGTTCACAGCACATATTATGGATTGCTTGCTGAAATTTGTCTTGTCACCTAGGGCAGGAATCTGCTGCATGGCAAATTTCCAGAACACATCATCCAGGCATGCGATAGACTTACACTCCTTAGCATGAAAAATCATTCTCCCCACCTGGAATTTCACAGTGATTGATTTCCTGCAATACACCTCACTCCAAAGTGAATTCAGGGTTGGACTCACCTCCTTCCGGCTTCAGGAACCAGGAGCATTTCAATAGCCAAATTCTTGTGCTAAACTATGTTTCTCCCAGAAGTCTCAGACTGAGTCCACTGGACATGATGGCTTTGGGGAGGTGTGGCTGTGAGCTCTAGTTTTAATCCTTTGCTCACTCACACACTGTGTGGGCTTGATCAAATCATTTGGGGCAATGTTTTTAAACTTTTGTTCATTTTGACATTTCCCATAAGTGACATTTACTTAGTAAACCTTTTCTTTGCTCCTGCTGCTCTGTGCAGGGCTGTTTTCAGAAGTGCTCAATGAATCTTGTAGGTATCGACAAACAACTCTGTAAATCAGGTCGTAATTCAATGCTTATCCCCCACTCTAAGCAAGCCTGAAAGTCTCTTCCAATTTTCTAGCCTCAGCAGCCCAATCAGTGGGTTTTTTCCGAAGCTATAATCTGTCTCCTAGCAAGTTAAGTTGATTTCTACAATAAAACTGTATTGTGTTTTTCTGTAATTTGTTACCACCATGAGAAGGGACATTTCCAAACATTTGTTAGAGATACACATTCTTCTTATAACTGTTTACCTAAGAAAAATGAATTGCCTCTCCTAGATTTATTTTGTTAATGATGCCTAGTTACAGTGCTATTGGGTACATTGGAAATTAACCTCAATAGAACTGGCCTGGAGAATTCATTTGGAAAAAACCAGAAACCTACTAAATGTTTTAGAGATACAGGTGTCATCACAAACTCTTCTTATTTCAAGTACAAAACGTTTTGCATCTGGTTTAATATCTTTCCGCTATATTTCAGCCTGATTTTGTTAAAAAGCAAGCAGAAAATGCTTGAAGAAAACTTTACAGAGGAAATTATTTAATGTATTTATTTATTTTAGCAGGTAAAGAGTATTTGAAGCCTGAGAACACACATGTAAATGGCATAGGAGGGGCAATTAGTGCGACAGTCTGGCACATGGGATAGGCATACAGTGTTTGAAAAGCATTCCCAGAACCTCAGTATTATAAAATATCCTTTTTTTGGCCCAAGTGGCTAACCAATAACACAAGTCCCATAACATGTTCTTCTTGGCAGGGAGAAGATAATGTGGGATCAAGACGCTTTCTGTGTTGCAGAATTTACGAACTGAGCATGGAACAGATCAAATAGGGAAATATTTCTTTGCTTAGGAAGGTTCCTGGTCGAAGAATTCAAAGAGTGATAGAAACTCCTCTGTCAGCTGTGTCTGGGGGTTGAACTGTGGGCCTGTCCTTTGCTATGCTACCTTTCTTTGTCCCAGCAGTCACCAATATAGGTGCTTCTTGCACTTTTCCAGCATTCTCCCCGGTCTTTCCTGTGTGCCCGCTTTTGTCTACACGCTTGTTTATGATTTATTGCTTTTGCTACACAAATGTTTCTAAATCTGGTTTTTATTTTAACAGCCTGAGGACAGTAAGGATCTAGACAAAATGTTTATCTGCAGGTCCAGCCCCATTTTTCTCACAACATGAGATTAAAGCTGTCCCCATTAGCTGTGGAAATCAGCTTCATTAAAGACCTTGCATGGGTGATCTGACAGCCAGTCACCATCTTACCAGGGCACAATTTTTTCTTTCTGTCCTCCCTCTTTATTTCTTCTGTGGGAACAGGAAATTGTCAGAGTTTCTGTGTGTCCATTGTACTTATTCAGTACTGGGTTATGTAATTTTTCTTAACATTTCTTTGGTGCTACAGAACAGCCTGAAGCTATTTCACAATCAGCATCATCTAAAAGACCTGACTGTAAAAACACATTGACATTCACAAATCAATCACAGCTAGCTCTTAGCCCTAAAGGCTTCTGTCAGCATCTATACCAGAACCAGATAACATGCTACATCTGTTTGTATCTGGTGTGTCTTTACTGCCTGCCTTCTCTGGTATTTCTGACTCTTATCATGCACACCTGAAACTGTTTAGAAGTAGAGCCATGAGTTTTCCTTGGCTTGTTTTCCAGCACAGTTCAGTGTTGAGGCTGCTGGTTTTAGATATCCCCCCAACTCCATTGTTTCATCACTGCAGCGTGCCCTAAATTCCACTGACGCCAAATGGAAGGCAAGGTTTGCCATCTGTTGTTCTGTTAGCATCTCAAGGAAGCCAGAAACTAGAAAGAGAAAGGTACTAGGACAACTTACTTTTCATGCATTAAAGCATAGGCAATTCTCATTGCATATTACATTGAAGAGAATTTTTTGATAAATATTTTGAAAAATCTAAAGATTAAGTATTAAATATTGAATTTTCTTTTTCTTCCCTACCTTTGGGAATAGGTAGTGCATTTTACTTCATTCTACCAAAAAGTCCACAGAGCTGAGAAGCAGTGTGCTCTTTGGGATGCAAGACTGTGTTTTTGGGAGAAAAAACACTAGGGCAATTCACAAAGCATTTAAACAAAGCTCTTTGGCTCCTACATGGCATTCCAGTGCAGCAGTGAGCTGTGGGGAACACACCAGGTAATTCATACGCAAAAGAATTCAAAAGGGAGGCATAAAAATCTATTTTTTTCTGAAGAGCAGAAATTCTAATCCTAAAATAAAAGAAGGAAATTATGCAAACAGGATTTGGCCATAAGAAAATCACATGCCTTGGATGTGCTGAGGGATTTGTCCCATGGCCCATATGCTTTACAAGGCTGTGTAATGCCCAGATTGTGGCATGCATTCACAATCCTTTTCAAATCAAATGTGCTTGATGCTGTAACAATGAGACAATTGCACAGATATACCTCTCACTGTTCCATGCCATTTAGGTGAAGTTAATCCTTTCACAGTCAAGATTGTAAATAGCTTCCAACCAAAAGCCTAATTTAGGTATCAACATTTCATTCTGTGTTTATATAGAGCCTGGTGCAATGAGATCCTAATTCATGACTGGGCTTCTTTAGCAATACTGCAGTAAGATTAACAGATCTTTCCTTTTGTGCCAAGAGTGCTATGGGGCCAAAAGAAAATGTCAGAACACAAGAAACAAAGTGCCTACAAGGAAAAAAGAGGAATCCAGAGTATGCCCATTCTTTGTGGTCGAGTGATTAGATTTCTACTGATATCAGTGGGATTGAATTAAGCAGCTGGTGGTTGGTGGTCAACATAAAAAACCACAGAGAGATGGAAATAATTATTTTAAAATCCCAGATGGTCATGCTGCAAGATGTTTTCTCCATGTTTATGAATTTCTGAATGCATGAAGGAAAGTTCTCCTTCCAGATACGAACTTCAAAACTTGGTACTTGAGCTGATGAAGTCTTGACTTCCCACCTGTGGGTAGTCCTACTGCACTGAGCGGATTCCCTTTTGAGTGCAGAGACAAATTGTACTGGACTGTGTACAGTTTGTACTGGACTGTGTACAACTGGACATTCAGAAGCATTTATTCATTTGCATTGAATCCTGGATGCACAAATGGCTGATATTATTCTCTTTGTAGTTCTAGACTTTGAATTGCATTTTGCCTCTCCTGCTTTTCTTCAATCTCAATTCTCTTATGCTCCATGAATTTACTGATTTCACAGAGATTAAAGTGTAGAAGAAAGAATAGTTTAACTGTTTATTTATGCTCCCTTTATATAAGGAACTTCGAAAATTTCACCTATTTGTTTTCATTTATGTCTGAAAACTTTAGACCGAAGGCTTTAGTCTGAAGCTTTTAAGACGTTATAGATGAAATCATATGCCCCAAGGTGAAAGCAGATGAGATCTCTGATCCTTGTTAGTATAAGCTGAAGAAAATTCATTTTTGATCCCAAATGTAACACGACTGCACTCTGAGCAGATAACTGGGACACACAGCAGGTTTTATCAGCTTTATCCCAGCCCTTGGAGTGAGGGGAGAAAGTCTGACACACTGAGCCATGTTCATGGCATTTTCAGTCCCTGCTGTACCACGTCTATTGTGGTGGGATCCTGGTCCACATCTGGGTCTCTTTATCAAGCGGCTCTATCACTGTGCACCACAAAATCACCTTCCTGAGCCCCCCAGGAGGTGAGCGAGGCCCTGAACGTTGAGGTGTGATTTTGACCACTGTTAGAGTACAGCACTGGGTATGACAGGAATACTGGGGGTATGTCCAGGCTGGGTACAGGGAGGGGATCTGTAACAGGGGGAGTCCCTGGCCTCATAGAAGAGAGGCTGGGTGAGTGCAGTGACCATCCAGCAGTCACCTCTGTCCACGGGGCTTTTCTCCTCAGAGCAGATTATCCTACTCCTGCAGAGCAGTGTCTGATCTCACATTGAACCCTGTTAAGGTGACATCCCATAGGAGATGTCCTTGGGAATCTGGGGCAGGCAGAATCCTGGCTGATCTCTGATTGCTGTGGCTGCAGGACATCAGAGTCCTCCATGCCATCTGGAGACCTGGCTGAATGCCCTGGGGCATATCAAGATATTACTTGCCACCTGTGTTTGGGAATCTGCATTTGGTAATAAGTTCCTACAGGCTGTTTGCAAGTATAAATAGTCACATATATCTAACCTTAACTCTCAAACCTTGTCTTTTCCAGCATGAATAAACTTGTACTCTGTTTCTCCCTAGATGAACATAAATCTTTTTTATGGCGTGTCATGTCTCTTTGAGAAGCTGCATAAGTTAAAGACATTTTCTGTGCTCCCTCTTGTATTCCCACATCCTCCTCAATGTATAAACTCAGTAAAAAAAATAAATTTTAGCAATTCATTAAATTTTAGGCTGTGCACAGGGCCAGGTCCCTTTTGCTACCTCTCTTTGTTATTTCTCTTCATATTTATTGAAGACTTATGGCAGTCTTTCATGGTAGTATGTACAGTTAATTTCAACAATTTGTGAGTTGTGGCCATTATCACAAGTCTGTGGCCATCACCTGTGTCCCTGACTCCCCGGTGCAGGTTAGATGGTCACTGACTTGCCTTGCAATTCAGATAATTCAGCCTCTCCAGTCTGCTATTCCATTATTTTTATTTTGCTCTACAATGAATGCCACCATCAAATACTTCACATTCCTAAATGATTGATAAACTGTCAGTATTGGCTCAGGGACTAGTCTCTACAGACAGGGCTGGAATGACCTTGGTAACAGAGACATCTCCATTAAGACATAACAAAATTCACCAATGAGGCAGTTTTTAGTTATTTTAATATGTACTTTGTTATTCTCCTCACAACATTTTAAAAACAAAATATCACCTGCTCCTCAATCAAATGATCTGCAGAAATCAATATAGACCATATCAATATGCATGACCTTATCAACTATGCCTGAGATTCCCTTGAAAAAAGGTATATTTAATGCCTTGATTTTCTGTTACATGGGGGAGCATGAGTGCCATTTTATCAAGCATATGAAGTACAGCCTCAGGCACTCAGTTAAGAGGGTGTGAAGCTAATGCACTACTCTTAAAACTTTTCTCTAACCCTGACTAAGGAGTAATATTAGTGCTTTGATGAATGACTAGAGGTAACTGAGTTTCTGAAATTATTTTTGCATGCCACGATTTGCATTTTGGAAGGCTGATATATGAAAAGAGGCCATTCATTTACAAATAATTTGGATTTTAAATCAAAAAAGGCTAAGTTTGTCACAAGACTGATATGTTTGTTTCAGACACTGTCAATCATTTTGTGTTAGGACTGGTTTGCATTTTTTTTCCATTTTAAGTGATGGTGATCCCACAGTCAGAGAACATAGTGATGTTGATAACAAATGACAAACATTTTTTTTCCATTTTAAGTGATGGTGATCCCACAGTCAGAGAACATAGAATTATTCTTCATTGTCATTTGTTTCTTCTACCTGATTTCCACTTTTATTGCTGTTACCTAAGAAAGTATCAGCTTGGAGGCAAGTGGGCTAATGTTGCAGTTCTATGGGTATAAATGCTTACGTACTTCAAAAAAGCGTACAGAAGGTTTCAGTATAGATCAGGGAGCCAAATTCCACTTACATAACATTGTCTCCAGGAGACTTGCAGTCTGGACCATTACTCAATTGACAATTAAAATTCCAATGAGGCAGTGGACTCCTATTCTTAGGACTTTGCCTGTAATGTATTGTGTCTTTTTGAAGATGACCTTTGAAATTAGAAGAAGCTTTATCCTAAGTAGATCTGAAGATTTTAGCCCAGAAGATATAAAACAGATGATGATATGTCTTGGTTTTTCTAATTCAATTACCATCTATTTTTATCTCAGACAGAATTTGCATAGAAACAATGGAAGGGAAGGGAAATAGTATCAAAGAATCATATGGAAGATAATTTGATTGGTGAGACCTCAAACCTATTTATCAACAGTTTCACATTAAGCAATTCTCTAGAATGCTTTTTGTTTTTTCTTATACCTATTTCTGTAGGGTGGCATTTAATCAAGCACAGCAAAACATTGTGGTAGGCCTGATTCCATTTCTCTTCATCTCAGAGCTGGAGAAGCTTAGCCAAAAGAGCTATTGCTAAAAATTGATACATCTCTCTCTTGTCAGAGTCACTCTTCACAATTTGTAATTCACAGAGAATCCTCCTTTCTGCTCATATTTCAGGGTCTTAAAAACATGGATGTGTTGTAAGGGAGGGCTGCAGGCGTGGCCCCTGCAGAGACAGGCTCTTGCCACGGGGCACAGCAGCCACCCAGGCCAGGGAGAGCGGTGTCAGGGGAGCTGCTGGGGACATCAGGGGCACAGTGCCTCGTGGTGGCTCTGCAGAGGTGGGGACAGCCTGGTCTGACCCCCGTGCAGCACCATGGTGGTTCTTGCTGTGGGGTAACAAGAAAGAGCTCCTCTGCCTAAGTGAGCTTCCCTGGTCAGAGAGGCCCAAGAGCCTGGATTGCAGCTGGCAGTGGAACCTGGAGGACTGTGTCACCTGGCAGGAAAACAGCCTGCCCACCCCGTGTGCAGGGGTAAACCACTCTGGTCAGAGAGGCCCAAGAGCCTGGATTGCAGCTGGCAGTGGAACCTGGAGAACTGTGTCTGTCACCTGGCAGGAAAATAGCCTGCCCACCCCGTGTGCAGCCATCAAGACACTGAGGAACTACTGTAAAGTTACAGAAGACTGTGATAGGGAAAAGACAGTGGAACTTAGAAACTGAAATATAAGACTGAGGGGATTTTTTGCCTTTGTTTATACAATGCTATTAAAATAAATTGGCAGGTTAAGCATTCTTGCGAAGCATAGTTAACAAAGATTTCAGACTCTACAGAAAGCGTTTACCAACACCTTTTCTAAGCTGTCCTTTGCCCAATCTTTTGCTACATGTTGTTGCCACATTCCTTGCAGTCACTCAGAAGTTTCACAGCAATAAGCAACTGAATTGCTGCCTGTGAAGGCTGAGGCAGCACAAGGAATTTAGTGATATCTGTGCCTACAGACTGCACAGGGAATTTGGTTTCCTAAAGCTCCTATGAGGTCTGTAGAAAATCCCATGTTCGGTATGCCAGCTTTGAAGTTTTGTGCCCTGATAGGTCTAAAGAGATTCCACTGCTTCCTCACCCATGGGGCTTTTCATAATGCCAGCTGTGGTGTCCTGGAGACATTTACTTGTCTAACTGGCAGTGGAATCATATGGGACTTAGAAACCAGAACAACTATGCTGCTTCCCCAGCTGGAACAAAAAGGATTAACCAGAGAAATGCAGCAGACAGCATATTTAGCAGTGTGAGCAAATGCAAAGAGCTCCCCTTGGCATTCTGGCTTGACCAGCTCAGTCTTGGCTAGCGGAAACAGTGTGTCAGATGACAAATGTGGCAAAACAAGCGCTGTTTGCTCTGGGCTGGGCATTTCCTGGATGTGATTGCATGTCTGTGAGAAGCAGCTTCCTTCAGCCTTCCTGGCCAATTATGGGAGAACACGGGATGTTGAATGTTATTTGTACCATGAGGCTGCTGGTTCAAATATCGTCCCAAATGGCTTATAACTAAATATCATTACAATGTGATTAGAGCTCTGTCTTTAATATCAATTAGCCAGTGAAAAAGGAACTGTGGTTGTACCTTGATTCTTAGTAGGCAGACACCCATATCATATCTACTGAACCCCATGCAGCTCATCTGGAGTGGACAAGGGAGGTGTTTGGGAAAGCAGCTGACCATAATCCTGGGGAAAGCCTTAAATCATTATGGAATGTTGCTGTACCCTTCATGGCAGAATATTTTACTTTCCATTTCTTTTTGCTTTCTCATCTCCCAGTCAAGTGATTAGGATCACTTCTCTTTAATTACTTGTTTCTAATTAACAATGGAAAGAACATAATTGTAGTAAGAGCCTCATCCATCATACAGTTAAGGACAAATCCTTCTCCAGGATAAACTGACATTGCTCTAATGACTTAAGGGGAGCATCAGTCAACTGAAAGTCTTCCCTATTAATTTGGACAAGTTAAACCCATAAGCCTGTTGTGGTCCTCAATAAAGATTAGCCTGCAAAAAATACTGGCATCAGCCTCTTGGCAATAATGTTTGATTTAATTATATGAAGACAAAGTTCAGGGAATGGAGGTCAGTCACAAATGAGAACAAGTGCAAATTCTGTTCTCTGAGTATTTTCTTACAGCTGTACCACAGCCTCCTACTGAGAAAAAAAAATCATACCTGAACTTGGGTTATGAGATAATAATGTGAAGAATAATTCCTGAGAAGACTTTATCTTCTTTGCCTTGCCCCATATATCCTCAGCTGCATAGCAGGAATGCTGTGGTCAGAGAGATACTGCCTTGAACCAAATGCTATATAGGTTGAGTTTAAAATTAATACAAGGCAGATGGGTGCCTTCCCCCATTATGTAAATCTTTCATTTCCCCTTGTAAGTGGAGGGTGTTTCTTACCCTCACCTTGGTAAGAGACCACCTCCAAGATGCTGAGTTGAAAAGCTGAACACTCTCCTGAGCTGCAAACATCAAAGAACACAGTGGAAGTTTTGGAGTATTTACTCATATGTTTCAGTTTCATGATGTAGACTAGAAGCTGACAGGAGGAAAAAAAAACCCTACAGACCCCAAACCACTTAGTAGCTGGTTGCAGCAAAACCCATCAAGGTTTATTTTTATCCAGTCCCAAACTTCTTTAGTCAGAGTCCGTAAAGTCACTTTATATGCTGGAAAGAAATATGATTGTACAAACATGGGAAGAAATCTTTCTCTTCATAAGTAGAAAAATATGGTCTTTTATAAATGTTGACTTTTCTTTAGGTAGTCTATAATATTTTAGTGTTGATAACAAAAATAACTGAAATCCAGTACAAAGAGCAAGTGGGTGGTCTGGAAAGAAAAGCAATATGGATTGATCTACTCTTTTCGTGGAGTCTGTGATGGAGTGAGACTCTGTGAGACATTTTAGCTACATGACAGTTTGACTTTTTTACCTCTCTGATTATTCAGTATGAGATAGTAATAATGGTTACAAGACCTTAGAAAGCTTTACTGCCTAGAAAGCTCTGAGATATCCCATTTAACTAAGTTTTCCAGTGTTTATACGGACACCAAACACATTTATGGAACTGTGCCAATTATAATACAGGAAAAAAGTATAGGAGATTTTTGAAGACATGCTGAAGATTTTGCAGATAGATGAACTGTAGAGTACTGTAGTAATAGAAAAAGTGAAGTATGACTTAAACAAGATACAAGTTAAAATTAATTGCTTTGAAGTTTTCATCTTGTTTAACAAAACTGGAGAAAGAAGGAAGGGAAAAATAGCATATCTGTGACTAGGTAATTCTGAGGGGTTCATCTTGCTAGAGGCTATAATGCTGCAGTTGGGAAAATGACACTGAAGAGTTTCACAGGGCCACCTGAAGGGACTTGAGCAGCTTCTGCATCTCTGTCCCTTCCCAGTGGCCCTGGGAGATGTTGTTCATTGAAGAAAAATCAGCACTTGTTTTTTTTTTTTGTCTTTTTTTTACCCAGAGAAATTCTCAGGAAAATGTAGTGTATTCATAAGAGAAATAGAAAGGCAACTCTTCCCCAACCTAGGAATATTCAAATAACAAAGGTTTCATAATCTATGTATTCTTTCTTACGGCTCACTGAGGAACTGCCTGAACTTTTGGCTGCCAAACTCTACAGTGTAGGGAGTGGGAAGGAACAAAACATAGCGGTATCCAGCTACTGCCTGTCCTATAAAAAAGCATGTGCCAAAACACTCTCTGGTAAACAAAACTGTTGTTTGATTAATGAATATTAGACTGTTCAATCAAATGCTTGATATATAATTTAATGAAAGGTTAAAAAAATCAAATGTCCTTTCCCTCTTCATTATTTATGCCCACTGTGTTATTCAAACATGATAAAGCAATTTGTTGAGTGATAGGTTTAGTGTTGACATTTCTTTGTTGGAACTGGGTCCATAAAGATAAACTCATCTAGGCATTAGTCAGAGTTTGCTGACGTTAATGAACAGGGATGATCTATAGATGAATAAACTCATGGACGCCTGCCTGATTAGTCACATGAGCCAAATTCACACAGAATCAGTCTCTATTTTGTAAGGAACCTTGAATCAGAAGATGTATGTTCTTGGTCTACTGTGTGTTATGGACATAGACTGATCCACACTAAATCTGAAGACTTCTGAGAAGAATATTTTACTGTTTGAACACAAGCCTTCATGTAAATAGCATACTTGGCCATGACACCTTGGTTACAGCTGGAACCAAAATCTTAATTTATCAGACTTCCCCAGAGGTGAAGAGGAAACTAAAATCCAGCTCTGCTTGTAAAGGTCAGGTTTATCTGAAAAATAAACACCAAGTATAACTTTAAAATGACAGCAGATCATGAAATCACGGAGCAAAGAAACTAGCACATCTAGTGTTTAAAAGCCACCATTTATTGACAGGTGTTGATGACCAGTGCAAAGCCAGGGTTGTACCTGCAGGGGAGCACCTTAAAACCCCATTAATCACCTTCCCCCTTTATTCAAATGCCAAAAGACTAAACACATTCTACAAACACATGAATGGCTGGAGATTACTCCATCTCTGATTTTGTTTTTCTCAGTGCCAGCTCCTGCTTAATGACTCACATTTCCATACATTTGCAAAGCCGTGGTCAGAATATTCCCGGTGGTATAGCTGCTCTTGATAAAATCTCCCATGATAGGAAAATGTGTGCATGGAGGCATGAGAGGCAGCACATTTTTCCAAGTGGATGAGGGGGGACAACTGACCTGGTAAGTGAGGAATGGTGCCAAGTCCCCTCAAAACTTGTGGACACTGTGTGTATCAGGGGCAGGTTTTGTTGGCAGGGTGTGGTACAGCCTTGCCACTGCCTCTTGCAACTCAGTCATCAGGGTTGGTGCACTGAATGTCCTTTGCACCACTCTTCATATTTTGCAAAAGTGAACCAAGTTTTTGATATTTACTGTGATTTAGCACCACCATTTATTGAGGAGAAGAAGAGACTCATTATTCAACTCAAAATCTTCAGTTAAGGAAAAAATGGTGGGGATTCTCTCAGAGCCCTTTATAGTGTCCACAGTATAACAAAAACTCCAGTAGAACCATGTGCATCAACATTTAGTGCTCATTTTTATTTAATTTTATAGGGATGCTGAGGACTGAGTTAGCTGGACAAAAAGCAGGATGGTTAAATAAATCCCCTGAATTTCAGTAATAAAATTAGGTTAGAGTGTTAAGCAGCTGCCATCAGCTGCCTTTTAAGGAAGCTTAACAAACCACATAGGGTTTTTTTAACCCCTTTATGTTTTATCTGAATGCTGGGTGAACATCTGAGCTCTGCAATGAGTGTAGGCTGTAGTGAAAGATTAATGTGCAAAAAATAAGCCACATTTATGTACATCTGGAAATAATTATTGCATTCTTAACAGCGGGTATAAATATTGTCATAATTCCAACCAGGAAGGCGGAGGAAGCATGGGAGCTCATTAGTTTTTCCCCTTTAGAGAGACAGGTTCAAAACTTGCTTTGCAGTAGGAATGCAAAGAAGTTTGTTATTCTTGTTTATTTACCATATGCTTGAGTAATCTCATAACCATGGGACCTGAGAGCATCTTATTCTGATATTTTGGGAGAGGCATTGCACCTCCTTTCTTGGTGTTTTCCCACTCACTCTGGCAGCCCTTCCATCCATCCATCCATCCATCCATCCATCCATCCATCCATCCATCCATCCATCCATCCATCACACCGGTGTGCTGGCACCCTGCAGTCCCCAAGGGCAGAGTGCACAGGCTGGCTGACTGGCTGCCCTCAGCTCAAAGCCACAGCAGGAGGCTTCTCTCAGAACTGGGGCAATGTTCAGCGGCTGAAACAGAGACTTGAGTGCTGTAATTCAGACTTTCTGAGCCTGCCTCCACTGCCCTGCTGCCATCTGCCTCTGGGGAGCTGGTGGAGCAATGGTGGGAGGGAGGTGGCAAAGCTGGGAGAGTGCTGCGAGGGCTGACACTGACCTCAAGGTTTGCATGACGGCACTCAGAGAAGAGATCTGCACAAGATCTGGGTTATCATAGATTCACAGAATGGTTAGATTGGAAGGGACCTTGAAGATCACCTAGTTCCAACACCCCTGCCACAGTCAGGGACACCTTTCACTAAACCAGATTGCTCAGAGCCCCTTGAATATTTCCAAGGATGGGGCATCCACAACTTCTCTGTGCAACCTGTCCCTGTGCCTCACAATAAAGATGTTCTTCCTAATCTTGTTTTAGCCTATTCTCTTTCATCATGCAAATAGCAGGGGTAAAAAGAATGGCTGCATTTTGAACAAGAGAGATTGACCACTCAATGGTATGCTCTTTTTGCATCCCACTAGTGATGAAGTAAATGGACATGGGAACATCTGTAACATTTGCAATATTTTAGGACATTGAAAGATAGTGCTGACAGCAGATTTCAAAAATTGGTAAGAAAAGCACTATTGATATAGTCAGAGCATATGGACTCCTTGTTGTCCAGTCATTCCATCCTGAATACACCCTTGTGCACAAACAGTGCTGTAAATGAACACTTTGTAGTGATTATGTAGTAGGTGGCTTAGAACAAGTTGTTTTAAAGAGTGTGATCTGTATTTAAGCTGCACTTGACATGACAAATCTTCCTCCTGTTTTTAAATGCAACACCAGCAAGGACATGCTTTGGTCTCATTTATTACCTTCAAGAAGCAAAAGCAAAATGTGAAAATTTCTTGATCCTGCTGCAATCCATCAAAAACAATTATGCCCATGGTCTTTCAGGAGGAGACATGAATGTTTTCCTCTCGAGGAATCTAAAATGTTGGATCAAATTTAAAATGAGAAGGATGCTATCTCATGAAATAAAATAAAACACCAGAAAATCATGAAGGGTTTAAGTGGCAGGGTCAGAAGTAAAATGAGAGCCAATGTATTGATTTCATGACTACAAAATGATGGGTTTCACAGCAAGGATATTACTCTGCACTTCACAGTCTCGAACAATAAAGACTTGGCTTTAATCTTAGTTACAAAATTAAGATATTAATTCATAGTTTCCTTCTCTCTCCCCTAGAGTTGTTTATTTTAGCCTGGATTTTGATTTATCCTGTAACAGAAATAGAATCTGGCATCAAAATTTGGATCTTGACCCAAATGTACTACAAAACTGGGCCATATTGAAAAAAGATGAGATTGTGATACTCTGGCCTCATATTCTGGGGTCAGTTTTTTGATTACATGTAAAAACTGGGAACAGATCTTTCTGTATGCTGGTTTGCAATATGTCACAAGAAATGATTACATGTAAAAACTGGGAACAGATCTTTCTGTATGCTGATTTGCAAAATGTCACAAGAGAAGAGAGTAGTCATTTGATCATGAACAGACAATCTCAAATGTCTAAACTGCAAAATCCCCACTCTGACCTCACAGCCCACTGTACTTCATTCTAATAAAGTTCACCTGGCCATACATACAGAATTTAAATGTTTGTTCATAAAATGTATGTGTGTATGCACAAATATATAGTGTTTATTTGTCTCCTTCAGCTATTCCAACTTTGCATATGGTGGATAAATATCTCCTGAATCTTTCTTTGCTGAAATCACAATTTTTCCTCTTTAATTTTTAGGTTAAGAAGAGCTGGTTACTGTGCTTCTCCTGAATCTTTCTTTGCTGAAATCACAATTTTTCCTCTTTAATTTTAGATTAAGAAGAGCTGGTAACTGTGCCCTTGCCAATAAAAATAACTCCTGGTAGCAATATGTATGAGGTGAATTATTTGTTAGTATTCTGAAAGGGCAAGGAGCACAAAGAGGATGAGATGGAGCTATAGAAAAAAAAGTGACATGAGGGCCAGGATTTCACCACTAGAGAGTGTAATTTTACTACATAATTTGACCTTTTCTGCTCCTAGAGAGAAACTGAATCAAGGCAATTAACTTAGAAATATGTGGTATGTTGACTAGGATTGCCTCAAGTACTTTCTTTAGGTCCTTTATCAAAAAGAAAATCAAATGCTTGGAAGATAAATGCATTACTTCCTCTGTGCACTACTTAGCATGAGTTTCAGGTGGCATTTTGCAAAGTAAGATGTATGTAAATTGGAATAAGAGCTTATATCAAACTTATCCTCGAGGCAGATGGTTATGCATTCAAATTTAAATTTCAAGCATTTTAATAAATTTAGTCAGCCAAAATGCATTTATATGTATTTTTTAATTTTGTTTTCAGCTCTCTGTGTTCTATCACTATGCATTCCCCTTGGATTGATGGTGCAATTTTTATTTCAAAGACAGTTTTTCAAAAAATTCTGCCTTTTCTTCTGCTGGTATGACTCCCAAAGTCACTGCTGTCCCATGGCTAAATGATAAGCAAACCAGGCATATAATGGTTAAAGAAATAGGGGAAATGAACCTCTCAGTTGCATGTGTTCCCACTTCTGTTTATGGATGCATAATTTGTCATCAGGCTCACATGGGGATTCTTCACTGACTGCTGCAGTCTGCCTTTGGTGGCAGCTTCAAGTCTCTTTCAGTGGTCACACAGTCAGGCCTCAGGTCATATTTCACTTGTTAATGCCAGGGATTTCTCTGCCTTGCTGCAGCCTCACTCCTCCTCCCTGGACTGAGAGATGAAGCCACAGCTGGCAGCCAGAAGCAAGAATTGGCACCTGCAGGACCTGCTGGAGGGCATGAGCTCTGAGGGAGCTCTGGAATCCTGTGGCATGGGTCTAGCCAAGACTGATGCTGGCACAGAAAATGAGCGTTCTTAGGTCATCTCCTATGGCCACTGGCAGATGGTGGGAGGAGCCTGTGAAATGCAGTCACAGCTGTTGGGCTGTGGATGAGGAAAAGGTGCAGCTTGGCATCAGGCCTGTGGACAGCCTTGGTAGCCCTTGTTCAAACCAACCTCCAGCTCAGTCAGAATGACCAGAAGGGTCACTGAACCTGAGCAGGAATAAGGCTACTGAGCATGCCCCAGTAATCCATGGGATGAATTAAGGGATCATTAATGGCTCCTCTGTGTGTGCACAAGTGTGTGTACAAAAAAATACAGCCCTTGTACCTGCAGTCTGGCAGGTTTAAGAACAAGCTGAATGAATTGTGTATGCATAGAGTCTGTCCCTTGCCACTCATCTCCCACAGAGTGTATTGGGAAAGAGTTTATGTAACAGGTTCCAGTAAGCATTTAAATGCTGTGCTCAGGAACCTGGGAATGGGTCATCATATGTGCTGATGTCTGTGAATGTGGCTACACCTCTAACACTGTCTTTGAATGTATGTCTTAGCCCTGAAGCTAGTGATACAATTATTTTTGAGTGTGACTGCATTTATTTTAGCTGAGTTTGCTGTTGGGGTGAATCTGACTAAGTTTGTCTCTGCTGGAATTTGAGAACTTTGCAGTGAATTGAGATATATGTAACCCAGAACATCTTTTATTACTTTAAAAGTTTTGCTCCATTCTCTTTTCAAAACAAAGCTGGTATAAACTTACATCTCACATACACTAAATGCAGCAATTAACTCAGTTATAGCATGTTCCAAAGAACATGTTGTTCTGTGACTGACCATTGAAATACCAAACCAATTATGCTCAATTCATGTATCATTTAGGCAACACAAAGCATTTAAGAAAGAATGGATATTTTAAGTGCGTTTTATATAGTTTCCATGGTGATTGTACTAAAAGAAATAACAATAGTCTTAAATATGTTTTCGTTTAGAATATCTTGAAAAGAACTTGTTTGGTTCTGACATGCTGTGTTTATGCTATAATTTGTTCCAAATCACCGATTATTATAAAATGTAGAAAAATTGGTGTGGCAGTATTGTTCAAACACTTTAGTGGAGCACCAAAATAGTTCAAAGATTGTTGCTCAATATTTTTATCCCAGCTGACATGCACATTAAAGTGAAAAAAAGTTCCAAAAGGCAGTAACATTATGATTTAAATATGGTGCCACGGTTTTGCATTAGGCCGTCTTCCAGAGTACATTTTGCTCTTGCTGTTTTATTATAGAATTCAGGAGCTTATCAAGAGACAGCTAAACTTTGTTGGCAGCTTCTCAGGAACACACAGCAGTTTAAAACTGGGAGTATTTGCATAGCAGTGAGGGGTAGGGGGAACAATTGTTATACAGATTGCACTGATAGCTCTTTGGCCTTCCTTTGAAAGAATACAGGTACCACATCATCCTTGAGCCCACCTGCAACAAACAGCATAAAGGAATGGTGGGATACTGAAACGAGTGTGAAGTAAGGCACAAGGATCTGGGGGGAATTTTTGCAGTAGAGATTTTCAGCTTGAACATCACAGTGTCCTGGTTTCAGGCAACAATTCAGTTACTACTAACTAACTACAGGATGGAAACCTCCTGAAAGGCACTACAGCTTCTTGAAGCAAGGGAAGTGAGCCAGCACTTGTTATGCTTGCTGGGTTCAGCCAGCAGAGATATATATTCAAAGCTATTCTTTAATTTAAATTTAGTGATACTTTGCCTTAGTGTTTGTTTTCTGAATTAGGAGCAGCATTTGGTGGAAGTCATACTTTGCACTAAAATTGTCCTTCTCTGACTTTCAGGCGACCAAAACTAACAAAGTCTCTCTGAGAGGATCTGTGCCTCCATTGAGCTTGGAAATAGCAAGTGCAAACGATTTAGAAAAGAATGGTAATTCCCTGAAGCCTCAAATTGTTCTGTTTCTGAACTGGTCTCTGGCAGTGCCTTCCACGGTAGGGGGGATGACAGCCTAAGGAAGCAGACTTTTCTGAGCTCCCTCCTCAGTAAAGAGATGGGAACAAGCTCCCCCAGAAGGCACCATGAGCATCCAAATCTTGCTTTCTGTCCTGGATGGCCCTGCAGAGGTGCCCATCTGACTCCAGCCATGAGAGGTGCTGTGAAGACCCGGCTTACTGTGCTAAAGATAGCGTTTACAGCCACCACCCCTCCACCCACACCTGCTTCAAACCCTACCCAGAGCTAAGACTCTGGGCTTTAGATGAGGAGGGGAGCAAGGTACCTCTGAAAAATGAATTGGGGTGAGTATTAAACAACCTAATCTTGGACTCTCAACTGAGGAATGAGGTGGGTTTAGGCTTTTTGAAGCTTTGGCTTTCACTGCCTTGTGTAAGGTGGCAGCATGCATGTAAAACCCTTGTATACTTTTTAAAAGCCAGTCAAGACTAAGTTATACTGTTCTTCTGTGAATTATAAATGCTGCAGCCACAGTTAGCTTCCAAGTCACGGATCAAGCTGAATGACATCTGGACTCTGAGGTAACCTTAGATGAAAATGCTCCTCCTGTGTTCAACTCAGTCTTCTTGGAAGCTGCTCCTCCATAAATGTTTAATAATGCACAGTAACTGTAGATACTGGTCAGCTGGGATATGGATGCTTTTGTTCATATGCAACTACTTTGAAAAACTGAGATAATGCTAGGAAGACAACTGTGTTTGAACTGAGAAATATTTGTGGGTATTTCTCCTTGACTTCCCTTCCATATTTCAATTTTGGCTGTCTTTCCTCAAGTCTGCATGGAAATCTGCACTTTCCAAAAAGGCTGAGTACAACTGTGTATAATTATGTGCAAATGCACAAGGGTGGTGGTTCAGGAAAATGTGTGCCTGATGTGTTCTGAGACAGCATGAGAGGAAGCAGAAGCAATCATTACTCCTGGAATATCAGCTTCTATCTGAATGGAAGTTTATATTTAGGGATGGTAGGAAACACATATTGCTGTTCCAAAGCTGTGTCTTCTGTAAAGCACATTTACGCGTCTTCCAAAGAGAAACCTAACCTTACTTTTACATGAGATTTTGGATTTTAGCTGATGTATTTCAGCTTTCAGTTTTGTAAGCAGAGACTTCAGCTCATACAGGAGGCTTGCAACTTGCTGCAGAGAATGTTCTGCTTTACTGGGTGAAATTCTCCATCCAATTTTGTAGAGATGAAACAGCCAAATCAGATGATTTTTGCTGTAATTTCTTTTCTTATATATTTTTTAACTTGGAAAAAGGAAGCAATGATCACAGCGATTTCAAGCTGTTTCTAGATTTCTGTAGCTCCCTGGCCTTGGCCACAAGTCTGTCTAAAACACCAACATCTCAGCTCAGGTTTTCCAGGCAGTACATTCTCTTTAGACAGAGTCCACCACTCTTTCTGCACCTAGGTCAAAGTAAGAATTGTAGTAAAATTACTCTAGGGAGCTGTTGAGGGAAAAAACCAGACTAGATTTTGTCTCTCTTGAGAAACATCTCATGTTTCCCTTTGTCAGCCTGTGCATCAGGGAAAATGGCCTCAGTTTGGGATAGATTTGAGTCAGATCAACTTGTAGCAGCTCTAGGAGTTGCACCTATGAGCAAAGCACAAGAATCATCAAGAAAACAGTCTATTAAGTGTCAGAGGGTTGCAGTGACCTAAATGAGAGCCTGTACTGCTAATAACTGGCTTAGCTGAGAAGTGTCTGAGGTCTTACAAACAGCGTTTTTTTTTCTTTTATATCAGGAGAAAAAAGGAAAGCTGTTATACTTTAAGGGCTGCTCTGTGTGTGGTCTTTTCCTCACAAAAGCTTACCTGAAAACTGTTATGTTCATAAGCATCCTGCAGCTATTTGAATTTCTTTTTCTTGGCTGTAGTTCTAAAACAACTTCTGCCCAAGTATCAAAATGTGCCACACACAAGTAACTACTCAGGCAGCAAAGTGGGTTACCTCACACCACATAGCCAGCAACACACACACTGTTTTCCACTCCTGTCTCTAATGCAGACAACCTTTGCCTGGCATAATGCACTTATGCTGTGGAGAAAACTGACACACCTTCAATAACTGATGGTGATTTGCAATTAACTGTAAGGTGCAAAGCAGCCATCCTAATTACAACACAGGGGAAAAGGGCTTTTAGATCTTCACACAGCATCGTACATACCCTGAAAGTCCTTGAATTAAGTATTCCTTTGGAATTACTTGCTGTCTAGTTACAATCAGCAGAACTTCCAATAATGATACACAATTGTTTTCTTATCATATTTAAAACTACATGGTAAATGGTATTTCTGTTTTGGTTCTAACAGCTTCATACATAGGTGTCTCCAAGCTTTATTTTTTCTCTTCTTTCACAGAATCCCAGAATGAGCAAGGTTGAAAAGAATTACATTGGATCACCTCTCTGCTCAAGGAGGGTCATCCTGAAACACATTGCACAGGATTGTGTCCCAATGGTTCTTGAATACTTTTTTACTAGATATCATCACAGTGTTGTGCTTTGTGTTGAGTGCTGAAAGTAAAGAGCAAGTAGATGAAAGTAGCAAGCCAAAATATTAAATTGCATTTTTGTCCCTTTCACTGTCTTTCAAAACTATTTTAAGTTTTGCTCTATTAAATACTGTCACTATTCCTTTCTGTTTTACTTATGATTGTGATGGGGTGAGAGGGCAGATCAGACTCTGGATCAAACCTTTGAAATCTTTGCATTTGCCAAGAAACCATTGTAATGATTCTCAAACAATTCAAGAAAAGCCACTAGCCCAATATACTAAAAGCACCATCAGTGAGTTTGTGCACTGTGCAGATGTGCTTAGGGCTGGGTGTGTGTCCTGGGCTGTGTGGGTGCTTGGTTTAACCTGCCATATGCAAGAAAAGAGCCTGTGATCAGGCTCTTCTGTACACTCAGAAGCTTGTACAAGAGGGGTGGACCACTGCCAGGCCTGTTCCTCTTAAAAAGTGCTTGTAAGATAAAAAGGCAAAAGTATTATGGTACAGATAATAAGGAAATGGGTTTGTGGAGTCCAAGGCTGCCTGCACTTTGATTTGGCCACTTACCTTGTTTTTCATTTTGCTATTACAGAAGAGGTAATAAACAGAGATGAAATGTAAACTTATTTTGTGTGATAAACAGAAAATAAGTTTACATTTCATAAGGGAGCCTGAGTTCTCTAAGAACACATTGATTCAGCCCAGCAGAATTTTACATCTCTCTCCTCACTGATGCCATTATCAGTCCCCCAGATCAGTGCATGTTACCCTTTTGCAATATAGAGCACTGATTGTTTTTGAAATGTTGATGCAGTTTGTCAAAGCAATGAGGTTGTTCTCATTTATGAGAAGATTTCTTTCTACAACTAGATTAGTGCAGAAATGCAGAGGAAGCTTTCAGAAAGCAATAACTGAAGCTCAGTGCCTTTCATGTGCCTGTATTTTTTAAGATTAGTACACATTACTGTCAGCAACTTTTATACCTGAGGAATCAGACAAAACATTGCAGGAAAACACACTAAAGCTTATAAGGAGAAAGGAATAAGTGGAACTGTAATGGTTATTGGTTTTTTAATGTCTATCTTTAAGAAAATTTCTCTTTGTGACATCTCTATCTCTACCAATATTCCCCAGCAGGAAAACTATTTTTGTCTATTAATAATATATGTGCTATCAATATTGACTCCTTTGTTAATAAAGCAAAAATCAATGATGCTGAAGTCAGGGATAGTTTCGTTTCTATTAGAGTTTCAGCATGATGTAAGATGAGTTTTCTTTTACTGATTAAGACATCTGAGTCTGAAATTCAGGTGATTTTTGCAAGGGGAGAATTTATTGCTTCAATAATCATACTAAGTATTCCCATTAAAAAATAATAATTTAGTTTTCTGACGTCTCTGTGTAAATTTCAGGGGGAAAAATGGTGAGATAGGAGAGATGTGGCTGCCTAGTGCTGCAGGCAGGGGTGATTAGTTTCATACTTATTTTTCAAGTGGTACATCATGCTATCAAACTTGCTAAACACTCTTGAGAGCAGGAGACAGGGCAAAAAAGGCTTGTAAACCCCCTCACACACTTGAAATGGTATTGTCAAAATTTCCAGCCTTTGGAGTCTCTGAAAATGGTAGAATATTATTGGAAAATTATCTTAACTTTTCTACAGACCTTCAGATACCATAAATTACCATCTTCCTACAGTAGTAGCAGTTTATATCACTTTAGGATTTGTTCTCTGTGTTGTAAACCAAACCACCAGATTTCTCAGTTCAAGCAACTTTCTATTTAAAGGTTGGGTCTAAAGTAGTGGTCACGACATCAACAGTCCCTGTTAAATTCAAGCTCTGTGTGTGTGTGTTCACTTATCAGAATACCTGAAATCACTTAAGACTTCTCTCCTTTCTGACCAGTAACATTACCAGCTAATTGTTTCTGAAGAGAGATCCCTCAAGAGCAGGCTGACATCTGTGCCACATATTGACTGCTCTATTAGGAGCCTACTGTTACATGCAGTCCATGTCTGATCAGATTTCATGTGCCTTGAAATCCAGACAACCTGGAATGGGATCTCTTAGGCAGTTAAGTTACATCAAATATTTAAACATAGAGTTTGACAGCATCCATTAGGTCTCTTAAAGGATCTCTCTTCTTCCTGTTGGAACTAACCACACAGCTTAACAATTGTATGACTTTTACAATGAGCAACACTTTCTCCTTCCTATGTCCTCCAAGAATAATTTTTCATGGTAGTTTCCAATGTTTCCACAATATAGCCAGCAATTTCCATGAAAGTTTCTAATCCTATTTTCACTGAAGGCAATGTCACTAAAATTAGTTTTGTACTAATTTTAAAAGAGGAAAGAAAGGAGAAGGAAACTAATAATTTATAGTACAGAGATTTATGAACAAACCTGGATGAAGCAAATAAAAAATTGTATCTATTTTTCAGTAGAATCTGAGTGCAGCAAGCAAAGTACTTTATTGCAAGACCTCCTTGGTCTAGTACCAAGTCACCAGAACCCTGGAGGGGGGCCAGTGGTGCACTGCCAGCTAGTGGAATGAATTCCAGCACAAAGGAGTTAAATAACTTTCTTGTGGCCATGACTGATTTCAATGGCAAAGCTGAGGGCTGCAGCCAGGTTTTGTGGCTGTCAGTGCTGTCTTTAAATTGGTAATGTTGTCTTCTAGTTATGGAAAATACCACGGTATCAGTGTTGCTCCAGTTTGGCTCTAGCTGAAGTCAGTTAATATTAAGTCCATACTCCATATACAAAATAATGACATATTATTAATGATACCATATTCAAATGGCACTTAACCTTCCTAGGAAGGTCTGCTCCACTCAATGATGAAAACCCTCTGCATTTTATACAAAATAATGACATATTATTAATGATACCATATTCAAATGGCATTTTACCTTCCTAGGAAGGTCTGCACCACTCTAACAATGATGAAAACCCTCTGCATTGTGTCTGATTTCTGATTTTTGCTTATATAAATATTAATAGAGAAATATTTATTCAAGAAAAAAATATTCCTTTATGCATATCCTTCTGTCTGTTTTTAAAAGCTGTTCCCTCCTAAGGTTTTGCAAGTCTCTGAAAAAAACCGACTTTCATAGTGTTTGCCACATAGTCTTCTCACATTTAGCATCTGCTTTAAATTAATGTCCTGATAAATTATTCTACTTCAAAAATTATTCATCTTTCTTTATTCTGTTGTTATTTAGGCCATTTTCACTTTGTGATTGCAATAGGATGGTATTTTAAATAAGAAAGCAGAGATAAATTGTGCAGTCTTATAATTTTTGCTGGATCTTTGGTAGTCTCTTCATGTGACATTGTGATAACTTTGAAGTAACTTTCATGCTGGAATTAAAAAATTTCAGGGGGTGTTGACATAGAACATTTGTACACAAAATTATGCTATAACAGAAAGTGTGCTGTTATATGACGATAGCCAAAAAAGGATGACAAATTACACTAGAATCATAAATAATGAGATGGGAAGTTTTTTTTAATGTGAGAAAAACTGATATGTTGCTTTTCTTAAAGAAACATTTTTCTGAAGAAATGTAGTTTTATTATTTATTTCAAATAAATAAATACTGGGGGGCAGTATTGATCATATATGAATGACTGTCATGGTTCTAACTCCACTGAAACTTCTATCCTACAGGTAACTTCAGATGGCAATGCAATTTTAAGAGGCAGTGTCGGAGGAAAAAGGTGTCAGAAGGGTATGAAGGTGATGACCCTGATGACACAAGGTATAATATTTGGCCAGTAAAAATTACCTACTTCTTGATCTCTGTGGTCTGACTGTAGGAAACACTTTGGAGAGAGCTCTGGGACTGTGAGCAGATCTGTGAGGAAGCAGAATGTATCCACTGCTTAACATACTGCCCTTACCTGAGGTGAGGTGCACCTTGCTAACTTCTCCTGAGGTTTCCTTTGAAGGGATGTAGCATCCATCCTCATGGAGCTTTGACACTGGATGTGTGTGGCTGAGCAGCCTTAGAGGAAGAAGAGGACATAACAGGGGTGATGGCTGCCAGCTCCAGCAAGCAACCTGCATTTCAGTGTGATGAATGAACAGCTCTTGGGGCTGCTGTAGAAGACACCACAGGTCCATGGGATAACCATGGGACACTCATGGTCCATGAGCCTTCATGATAAGCTGTTCTCCATGCTCTACAGAGCAATTTCTGTGAGAGCAGGAGCTCTTCTGTATAATTCATATTGAAGAGTTGCTTGCCTGTGTGTGCTCTAAGTTGAAATCAAGTCAGGTTTTTGTCTAATCATTGGTAAACAGCTTTTTTTTCTTTCTTTTAATTTTTTTTTCCATTTTTTTTCTCCAGCTAATTCAAACTTGACTGATTTTCCCTCCCAAAGGAAGATGTCTGTGGTTTCTCACATATATAAAGCTGTGGATGATAAACAGAAAGATATATAGCACCAATGCATTTATTCAAGGGGAAAAAAAACCCCTGCAATCATACAAATTTTACCACTGGAAACAAATACTTTAATAAAGGGTCATACTTAATACCTTCTGAAACTGGCATTTTCAAAGGTACAACAACCTTCTGGACACAGGTTAGGGATAAGTTACAAAGGTCATGTGGGGACAGAGAAATATCTTTTGTCAGTACAGACATCCCAAGTAAATCAACAGAACCAGGTTCCTTTGTTATTCAGAATTTCATCTCTGCCCTCTTCACCTTGATCTCTGCAGCTTTCTCACCTTTCCCCCATGTCCACAGCTACACTCACATGTCTGCAAACCTCCCACCTTCCCCATCTGCACTCTCCTCTTCAGCCTGGCTCTGTGTTTGCCACACGCCTAAGGAGTCAGCACAAGGCATAATCTGCTCCTTTCCTCGCTCTCTCACACTGCTGTGGAGATGCAGTCTCCTCCTCACCTGTTATCTTTTGCATGTTCTTGACTTGCCCAGTACTCTAGGAAACAAATCTCCCTTTGACATCTTGATACTGGAACTGGAATGTTGCTTTCTTGTCAACATACAAGTCTTATCAAATCTTCTGACATGATTCAAAGTTTTATGAAATGGGTGAATCTCAAGATAACTGATCTCACTTTTACCACTCAGAGTGAGCTGTGTAGTGTATATTGTATCATCCTGTCCTCCCCCAGCTAAAAGCCATTATTCACAAAAGTATTTCTGTCTTGGTTGCACTGCTGTGCGTCATAAGATCCATTCCCTTTTTTTGTTTGTATCTGGTTTTGCCTAAAGTCTTCCAGACTCCTGGTTTTGCTTTGATTTTCCTTCTCTGAGCAATTTCACTTTAGCTTCTCTTTACTTTTGAAGCTCTTCTGCTAGTGCCCTGCTTCATGATCTGAACAACAATGACCTTTGTGAAAGCAAACAATTTTTCAGTCTTTGCTTGGTAAAGAACACATTGAAGAGCAGTATTCCATTTCCTCTGAAAATGTCTGTTTTTTTTTCACCTGCGAAACTTTTATCAAAAGAAATGGAGCACTTCTTTAATTTCCAGTTTCTTAATGCATCTTAGTTTTTTGCCACTGCTGCATGCAGCCTGAATTACCCTGCACTTCTGAGAGATTTCATATCATGCACTAAAGAGAACCAGCAAATACAGTGACAGCTTCAAATACATTGAAACATTGGAAAAGCACAGAAGAAAATAATTACCATTTTATTTGTGTCATTAGGCTAGACTGACACAGCTCCTTTCAGCATACCATCTGTCTTAGATTGAAATGGAAAAGTTTCTGATTAAATGATGCATTTGCAAGGGGTTCACAGCTGCAGAAAGAACAAAATCTTTTAACATCTGTTCAATCTGCAGAGATCTGAACCTAAGGCACCTTTGAAAGAATATTCTTGAAATAGTGCTTTACTTCAGTGCCAGAACGGGTTGTTCATTACTGTTGTGCATTTGCAATTCTACATTTAATAATGGTGTTGTCAAATGGGACTGTGGAAAGAACACCCTCTGGACAGAGTGGGCTTGTATGACCTGAGAAGGCTTTCAAGTATCTCCAGGCTTTTGAGCTTCCCAAGTACACTCCAGGTTTTCAAACATATATGATGTGAGAGCTTGAAATTTTGACAGCTGTAAGGAGGCTGTGACTCTGAAAAGAGAAGGACACTATGAGATCAGCAACACTGCTTAGTAATGGATCTTACTTTGCCACCAGGCAGTGATAAATGATAGTAACAATTGCAGCATATGTTCAGTCAGTAATGAATGCATTTCAGACCACAACAGTTTTTGCTCTTGTCAGGTTTCCACTGTGTTTGTTCACTGAAGAGAATGATGAGTTTACTTTTACTTGAGCATTCACCTCAAATGTGTTTGTGTTTAATAATCTCTTTGTTTGAAGCACAGGAAATGACTGCGTGCCAAAAAAAGGACTAAATATTTGGATAGCAGTCCAGAAAGGTCATGCTATTATGTGCAAGGATAAAGATCATCCATCTGTGATCTGCTGTCTTATTTAAAAAGCAAATAAAATGGCCACCTCCAGATATGATTAATATGTCTGGTAACCAGGCCATGTGTGCAGGGCTGCTCCAGAACTAGGATACAGCAAAGCTGCTGCTGTGCCACACAAACACAGTTAATCCAGCAGGTCCAGCATTTGTCCAGACTGACAGGGATGCAGAGATTTATAGTATGGACATGCATAATAACACTGACACATCTGGATCTTTGTGTTCTGCTGGCCAAAAAGGCCTGGCTGCCCAGTACTGCAGGTTTTGGGTCAGTGAGACCCACTTTGATATGAAGACACTGGAGGTGTGGGCAGGCAGCTGTCTTTGGCATCAGAAGGGTGGGAGCTGCAGCAAAACCACCTCAAACCCGTGGGACTGAACCCAGACTGCATTGGAAGTTGGGGCAGCAGTGGAAGGCAGCAGTGGAGTAGTAAAATCCTATTGCTCAGTAGGAGAAGGGGTTCTCCTACCCAGCCAAAGCCTCAGCAGCAGCAGAAATGGCCAAACTGTGTCTCCCAAGCTATTTGTAAGCTGGCTGTGTTTGGCCTTCCCCTTTCTTCTTCTTTCCAGAGGATCTACCAAGGAAAGCTTGGCATTGGACCATGATGCTTGGAGAAGCACAACTAAATGTGTGGCATGATGATTAGAAGCCATAATGGCTGGTTTGTCACATTCTTCTGCTACAGAGGTCTGGTCTTTGGTCTGGTGCAGAGAACTGGGCATAGGGCTCATTCCTGCATAGCAAGACCAGCTTGATGTATGTGAAGAATCCTATTAAATCAGCCGATCCACTATGAGAGCAAAAATAAGCATATGCAGGGTTTACCTAGTCTGAGATTGTCTTTTAAACAGCTATGTAGTTCAAGGATTGTATACCTGGTTTCTCTGGCTCCTCACAAGTAGAAATGTGGTGATAAATGATACTTTGGCACTGGCTATCACTCATTCTGATGACAGCTGGTGAACCGCATTACTTGACTTAAACGGGCATTAAAATTTAATTGTCTTTAATCAAATTATCCTATCACAAATAAACCAACCTTCCTGAACTAATTTTCTTAGTGTGTTTTTGTGGTGAATGCTTCTATATTTATTTTTACTTGTTCTTTGACAGAGAAAGGAGATTAAATAGGATATTCAAAGAGTTTCTGCCAGCTTCCCCACTTCACCAGCACCCTGCCAATTAGTAGTCAAATAAACATAAATAGCTAAAATTCAGCCTTTCTCTGTGTGGGATATTGTGTTACCTGGGTTATTCTTGATTTCAGTATGTGTATAATACAACTAGAGGAAAAATCATCTTGTATCTTGTGTTTCTATTTCCTGATAATAATGATTCCTAAAGAAAAACATGTGCTACATGTTAGCCATCCTTCTCCATCCAAATAATGAAAATAACATGAGAACAACATCAGACTACTTTAACAGAGAAATGGTGTCTGTTTCTCATGTATTACTATCCATTATATAGGCACTGTGATTACTCCTCCACTTCATTTTTTGATGGTGAGATTTTATTTTGCTATATAGATTTTTCTTTTTAATTTGAGTATTTCTTTTTAATATGAGTATTTCTTTTATCCAGCTGTTTTTGAAAATCAAGCGTTACTTTCCTGATCCCATGACAGAGAAAGAGTACAACTTCAGAAAAAAAGTCAGTAAAAATGTATAAATGATGTTAAGGTTCTTGTATGGAAAAGCAACAGTAAGTGCAGGAGATATGATAAATTCATTAAACAGAGAAAGCAAAACGCAGAGCAGATTGTCAAGAATCAAGCATAGCCCTGAAATTGTTTCTCTGAGGAGCAAAGAGAAGATGAGAAATAGCTAAAAGTGGATTTGAAGGTGATATCAAAGCATGACATCCCTGTTGCAACATTTTCATGCTTCAGCCTGTGTTTTATGGCTTGCTACAAATGAGGTATAAGGATCTGGGTAAGACTGAATAAACAGAGGATGCTTCTCACTTCAGCACATGTCAGCACATATAGCCCAAAAAATAGCTTGACAGGGTGGGTGTTTTAGTTCAAAATCAAACACATGGTACAGTAAGAACAAAGATGTATACAAAGTTATTTGTGAATTTGTAATGTGATGTGGTAGATGCACTTTACATATGGAGACAGATGAGTGTTTAAAAATGGGTCTAGTATTTGACATATTTGGCTGTAAGAGAAGTAATGAAGTAGGAATATATAGTGTGTATGATATACACCACCTTTTTGCAGTGCACCTTGTGACCCTACCATTTGGCTCTCCTGACTATGAAACTCTTCACATAGCCCTGACCAAGCATCTGAAGATTTTCATGAGAGCTCAGCTGTGGACTGCAGTTCCTGGTGTACAAAGGAGGAAGATTTCTGTATTCTGCAAGGAAAACAAAGTTGAAAGAAAGAAGGAGTCCTTATTTAAGCTATGCTAGATGTGGTATGTTTGTTCACCAAAGCCTGGAGTATATTTTTATGCAGTCAAGCAACTGTCACAAGGAGCAAGATTCAAAGATATGAGCTGGATACAACTATACTCTTGTGATTTTTTTCTTGGGTCTTTTGTTTGCTTTTCCCCCCTCATGAACAAAGTTTAGGACTCTAATGTCAAAGCACTGGGACACAATGGACAATCATGATGACACTGAAAGCTGTAAAACATGTCTAATGACTGTGTGAAGGAACCAAAAGTATGCTATGCAACACTGAAAAAAAAGATAGTTCATGATAAGACTAAGAGTGCTGCTTGAGGACACTTGCATCAGAAAGTGCATCCCTGCAAATAAAAAAAGCTTGATACACTCTGTTTGGCCTTATTCTGCCATCAGTCACAAGCACCAACAAACTGTTGGTGGCAGCTGAAAAACTAAGGAGTGATTGAAAGTCTAAATTTAGGCTTCTGGAAATAAAAATGTCACAGCACATGGACTGTGGCTTAGCACTGAAGTTTTGCCAGGTGTCCTGTAACATGCCACAAGTGGCATGCATGAATCTACACTTCCAATTAACTAACACTTGATTGCCCTGGTGATACAGAAGCTCAAGTAAAATCACAGGGTCTGCTTTGGTCTCTTCTCAATGAACACCTCCCACAGCTGCATTGCAATTTTAGTTGCTTCCTGGAAAAGGACATTTTCTTGGAAGAAAATGTCCTTTTCTAGGTCAAACAGAGGAAACAACCAGTGCCAAGCTGTTTACAGTCCCACTGCTCTCTGCCTGCTTCCTGAACTGCATTGTTTTCTCACTAACTCAAGCTAAAATTTTCATTATTCACTATGTTCTTATTTAATTTTCATATTTGCAGAAACCTAGCAAGAAGTTTTCTTTTCCTGGCTACCATCTCTCCAGTGTAGCCCAGGCTGGGAAGGAAAATGACTCCGGTAGAAAATGAGAGAGCAGAAGGCAAAGTTTGAAGAATGCACAGCCCAAGTGCCAGCGATGGCAGAACACAGCAGACTGTGTCTCAGGGAGAGGTTTCCAGTGCACTGCTTATGGGAAGACAGTCACATCCCAGCCTCAGGGACCCTTTGCTGTGGATAGAAAGTGCAGCAGTTTATCTAGGTTTCACTAAGCAGGAGAGAGGATATTGTGGCATTTTTTGTGAAAATGGAATGGCTACTTAGACTTGAGCAAAATTTAAGGCTGAAGAATGAAGCAGTCAAAAGTGAAGTTCCTTAGTAAAACTGCCATTGGCTTAATTACTCAGGTATTTGAAATCTGGTCTGTTCTTAAAGGCTAGAGAATGACTAATATAAGCTAGTTTATTTAAATTTCATCATTCCACATTTTATAATACTCTTTAATTATAACAATCAAAAAATGCTAATGAATATCTTTAGATTAAATCATAGCAGTAACTTACAAGAAACTAGATCTTTTGACTGGACAAATTTTTTTAAATCACAGTGCATTACAAAGCTACTTGTAAAGTCCACAAAATTATTTAGTGTCCAAAATAGTGATCTGGATACGTTGTGATATAGTGGTGACTGGGAACAAAAGGCAAAGTGGTCTGTCTTTTCTTTGAGAAATTCCCAGACACAAACCAGAATGATCAGGTTTTGTAGCTAAATTAATCCTTGTGCAGCACTTACCATCCAGCATGACTTAAACCTGTTACTTGACAGTGCACAATGAACAGTGAAGAGCTTTATTTACAAAAATTTGGTGACCAATGCTACATCTGAGACTTCCTATGGTGGCCACTTCTTTTAAAGAAAGGAACTGGTGGTCTTGCTCTACTTGCTCTCTTTTCTCTTTCAGGAAAGTCAATGGACACAACCATGAAAAAACCCAGGCAAGAGCTGCCAGCCAAAAGTGGAAAAAAAACCAAAAAAACAAAAAAACAAGCCCATAGAAAAAGCTGAATCAAGAACTGGAGCAGCAAGTTCAGAATCTTGAAATTCTCCTCAGACCAGCACTCTTTCTGTAAAAGCCTTTTCTATTAATGTCCCTGGTTCCAAATTGTGTTTCAAGGGGACCTACTCATTTCAGCACTCTTTCTGAAGTGGAACAAAAAATTTGTGCTGCATTTAGCAATCAGAAAAGGCTGCTTCTTAATTAGGCTTTTTTATGGGTTTGGGGTTTTTGTTTGTTTTCTTGTTTGTTTTTTTAATGCCTGTTATATGAAATATCACTTTAAAATAGGTCAGTGAGATATTCCAATAATGGTGGACTTTCCTCAATTTCCCAAATGTAACTTTTGTATTTACCATTTAGAAATTACACTCTTTCTAATAGTTTTAATTTTCAAAATATTTAGAAGTTTTAATCTTTTAAAGGTAGACAGCTATCATTCAGATAAATAATGAAATAAATATAATTAATATAAAAATATTTACACAGTCAAAAAAATCCTCAAAATACTTTCAATATATGACAAACATACTTCGTCTCAAACTTTAATTCACAGCAAGAATTAACTTGCAATATCAGAACCTCCTTATAATAAAGAAATTCTGAATTTCAATCAGCTTTATTCATTCCAAAGTGCTGGGCTGATGTCAGGAGAAGGTCATAGGGAAGGATGCCATGGTCAGTGGGCTCCTGAACTGGCCATGACAGAAGTAGCTCCAGCCCCAGTAATTTTGGTAGTGAATTATGCTGAGAAGTAAGGCTTCTGGCTCATCTGGATTTTAGCATCCACTATAGGTGTCTGAACAGAGCACAACACTGTCCTTATTTTGGTCAGAGCCACTGACATACCCAAAGTAGAGACAACCTGAATTCAAGATGTGTGTCATTTGGGAGCCAGGCTGGGTTCCCACTCCCAGGTGTTATCCCAGACAAACACCCCTTGTCTGAGCCCATACCCTGAGAAGAAGGGCCTTTGAGAAATGGCCTCTCCCTGGCCATTGGAGCTGGCAGACTCTCTTCTGGTTGACAGGTATGGACGTTACTCACTCATCACTGTTTAAAACTGAAAAAGTTTATGTATTTATAGACCTGCAAGGAGGTAATAGGAATAATACCTGGGAAGATGGCTAATCCTTTACATGCCTGAAAGCCATTGTTATCTGAAGGACCTGTATCTGGTAACGTGTCTTAGTAGTCAGAAATGCCCTGTTCTCACCTGTGCTGGGCTGGGAAACATCTCACACATACCCTGAAGCTTTTGCAGTTGCTTTGAATGATACAAGTTAGAAACAACTGGTTTTGTATCACATTTGACTGTAACCCTGAGCTTGATTAAACTGAACATGGACATATTCTCTGCTTCCAATTCAAACTGATCTTTAAGCTCTGACTTTGAAATCTCATCCTGGAAGGAGAAAAGAACAAACAGGAGAAAATTTCTTGAGAATCTTTTGATTGCTTTTCATTCCTCCTCCTTGCCTTTTTCTCCCTTCCCACTCAGAAACAATAATTGCTTTTTCTTTTTCTTTTTAACTAAAAACAAACTATGAGAAAAGCAGGTATTATCCTATTCCAACAGCTGTATGTGATTTACAGCACATATTGAGTATGTCTTCTCATTTTCATCACTTGTCTCAGAGCAAACCTAACAGTCTGCAAGTGTGATCCTAAGTCAGGGCACATCACAAAAGCACTGGCAATCTTGCACATTCGAGACAAGGCAGGCTTGAAACTTGTTCAATTTTCTTGCTCACTGCTTGTGAGAGCTGTCTGAGAAACTGCTAGATTTGTGGCTGGTGGGTAATAGCAGAGCTCTGTTGGTTGCTGTAGCCTAAGATCTCCTGCTTATGGAAACAATCACTACTTTTCTTATTCTGATCTGATCTGTCTGTGGCTGCTGTTCGGTGAATTTCCAGTGGAGAAGAAAGTCTGAATGATTAACATCTCCCCTCAGTTTACACTGGGTTATTGCTGGGACTTGGCTGCCTCAGCTCCTCCATCTATGAAGACCTGGACCTGGATTTTGTGGCTAAGTGCACTGTGCTCCTGGATAGAACAATTATATGCCTCAAGAAACCTTTCTTCATTTTATTCCCAAATTCTTTTCATGTTTTTTACCCGGCAGGGTTGACCTGCAGTCATTCCATTTACAGCAGAAGGTATTGATGCTTCAGTGTCTAATCAGGCAGCAAGTCTTGGTAATACATTGCCTATTTGGGGCTTAGAAAATTTATTTTTCCTTATCCTAGCTCTCAGGTGGCATCACTACTGCAATGCTTTATTTTATGAGGCTAATAAATTAAAACTTTCTTTCCATGTTCTGTAAAAAGACAAGAAGTTGTTATTTTTCTTGCAAAACCACATTAAAGAGAAAGCAACAGCAACCGGAGTATTGCTGTCATTGCTTAATGAAAACCAGAGCATGGCAGTGGAAAACATGCTGGGAAGGACAGCTTCAATTAGAAGAAAGGGGAGATTAAAGACCTCTCTTTTATACAACCTAGGGAAGGAATGTGAAAGAATGAGTTTGAAGAAGGCTCTAATTGAAGCATAAAATGGAAACAGTTAATGGCTTGTGATAAGATCAGTAAGCAGAGACAGTGAAGCCAGTATTGCTAGGAATATATGTAGAAGTTCATAAAACCCCCAAAACCCAATTCAGTCTGGAACAGGCAGATACAGGGGAAATATCCCAGGAATTGTGAGTATGTAGAAATCCTATTGGACAGGGACAAAAGATTTGAAAGGCAAGAATGTAAATAGTTTAAAAAACAATGAAGTGTTGTTTGCATTTAAAAATTATTCACTGAAATAAGAGGAGAGTCAGGAAGATCAAGGTCTTTTCCTGAAAGAGGAATGAAAGAAATTTGATGACAATTGTGCACTGTAGATATCCCTGTAATCACAGAAAATTGGTCTTCTCAACAGGGAAAATCTGCATAGCCATAAAGGTAAAATCTCTTTAACTTGAAATTAGTATAACAACGTGTAGTATTTCTTCTTAATGCATTGTATAAAAGAGCTTTGACTCAGACAAGTATGTTTTTAATTAATTTAAATCCTTAATTCAGCCAGGCCAAGAACAAGGCTGGGGAGAGAGGAAAGCTGGATGAAGGAAATTATTTCAAATTCAAACAATGTTCAACTGTATTAACATGAGCAAGAGAAATGGGATACCAGGAAGAGGAGATTTTTTGCAAAGAAGTCCTCATTCTCCCTAGCTTGCCTGTAACAGCTAAAAACTTTAGCCTGTTTGTTTGCTGCTTCTCTAATTTTGAGGCAAGGCTTACCAACCTTGTTATCACCCCCCTACTGACTGATCCTTTCGAGAGCTCTAATTTTGAGGCAAGGCTTACCAACCTTGTTATCACCCCCCTACTGATCCTTTGGAGAGCAGCATCACCTGAGAAATCTGCCAGTTGTGTGCGCTGTCTTTTTTTTCAGAAACCCCAGTTGGCATCACAGGTAATGTGATAATGCTGTTATACCTTGTACTTACTACTGCCATCTGATACCCAGTTGGCATTACTGGTAATGTGATAATGCTGTTATACCTTGTAGTTAGTAGAGCCATCTGATACACTGACCATTTAATTTATTCCATCAAGTGTCTGAATGTGTCTGTCCTCTTGAGAGGCCACAGATGTCCCATTTCTTGCTGCTCTCAGCTGCCGTTTGCCCTGGTACTTGATTTTGGCACTTGGTCCTTTCCACTGTCTGTGCCTGTTCCACCAACTTTCTTTCTCTCTCAGCTATTAAAAGCCCTGAGGCTAGGCCAGTATGTGTGCATAGGTAGCTATGTATATGCACATATATATATATATTTCATTTATCCAGGACTTGCCACCTCCCTGATCCTTTTTGATGGCAGGTGTTTTGGGAATGACGTTCTGGGGACAGTTGCTGGCACATGCAGACGTCTACCATGGTGAAAGGAAAGGAACCAGCCCTTGAGAAAAATGGCTGCTGCAGGTCAGGCCTTAGAGACATAAGTATGTGAGGAAACTTGGCTGTTCCCTGCCTGTACCATATCTAGCTCTTTCCAATGCCCTGGGTCCATTTATTTCATCACTACTTAAAACCTCTCTGAAGTATTTATAATTTTTTATTGGGTGTTTCTAAGAGACACACATAATATAGTTGGTCCAACAGTAAATCTGCTATGATGTGTTTATAAGGCAGGCTTTAGAGTCTCTGGAAAGATTAGCATTGAACGATGCAAGTTTAGACTGAGCTAGAAATGTGAACCAGAAAATCTAGGTAATTATGGGACAGTTTCTATTTTTATGTGGAACAGATGAACATTGTCTGACATCCTTATGAAAAGGTAACATTGTTTTATTATTGATTTATCTGCACTGTGTTTTCATTTTAGTTTAAATTCTGCCCTGGTGAAGACTAAGGAATGTTCCTGTTGCAGCACCAGGGCTA
This sequence comes from Passer montanus, assembly GCF_014805655.1. Lineage (NCBI taxonomy): Eukaryota > Metazoa > Chordata > Aves > Passeriformes > Passeridae > Passer > Passer montanus. The sequence goes on along the minus strand of NW_024359832.1, from coordinate 2,809,910 downwards.
TGTACAGATGTCCCAGTTTGTCCTGTTATTGAACAAGGTGTTTTAGCCCAGACTGAACAGTACCCTGATGGAACTTCCAACTCAGCTGCTTTGCCTCCTAGGCACAGCTCTGTGCCATGTAGACAGGTTTGCATTGACAAACGTGATGTGCTTGGTGACTGGTACAATTTTCCCCAGTTGTAAGTGACCATCAGGTGTTCACAGCTGGAACTTGTGAGCCTGTGATCCTGGCTATGAAGCAGAACAGGACCTGGAGCAGCTCTTTATCAACAATTACCTCTGGTCAAAGCCATCCCTTACACCCACTCCAGGCAGCTGAATTTTATCTCCTTTTATTATTCAGCATTTGCTGAACAATACATACAGCTTTGTTAATGTTCAGAAAGGAGAAGTATTGCACTGGATAAAGATGACCTAAATTTAAAATTGCTACAGTTTCTGCAGTCAGTCTCTGTTCAGGTAGACAGGTCTGTCTGCCACCAAGAAACAGGAATGGGCAAAGGTTGGACCCTTTGTCCACTGCCATGGCTGAGCAAGCCCAGGGAGGTGAGCAGTGTGTTAGTATGGACACTAGTGGTAAGATAGGTTATTAGTATTCCCAAAACCACATTTTATGCTTTTCTGACTGCATTAAAAGCTAGAAAGTCTTCTAAAGTTATTTGTGAAGGAACAGGACAATTCCTCCACTTTAAATTTTCGTGGGCTGGAGAAAGCCATTTTGCATTTTTGCTGTGGCCTTTCCATCGTGTCCATCCTGCCACATCATGCTGCAAACCCTAGAGAAGGACGGGTCCATAATGCAAGATCCTGTGTGGGCAAGCATTGTTTCTCATGTAACCTGTTTTTCTTGGGACTGGCTCTAAGGGCCACGAAGCAGTGGTGTTACAATGCCAGCTGCCTGAACAGCTGTGTGGCAGTTTGGAAGGCCACTGCCTTGTGCCCATGCTTCTCTGACAGCGTTTTCCTTTTTGATAACCCTCAATCGCATCCTGCACTTCTTTTGTGTATTTTGTGCCAAATTGTCCTCAGGTCAAATACATCTCAAAAATTAAATCGGGCTTTAAGAGAGTTCATCTATTTTTCTCTGTTCCTTAATATCACTAAGAAGATGCAAATCCTGCAGAAGAGAGACAATAACTACTATTTTATACAATAAGATGTGTATATATCTGTGCTTACTAATTAAAAATGACTGCTCTATCTACCATGAGGAGAGGTTGCATTGTGATAAAAGTTTTGTATATATGCCCTTCAGAAATCCCAGTCAGAACACCTGACTTTGAAACTGCAGTGAACTGATCCTATGCCTATTTGATGAGATGATCCTTCAGCTTTGACTTGTTTAGACAAGAAACTACTGAAATTACCTTTTAACATAAAGCAAAGGTAGTGGAAATTATCTACTTCTTCAAATACACCAGCCTCACAAAAGAAAAAGAAAAAGAAAAAGAAAAAGAAAAAGAAAAAGAAAAAGAAAAAGAAAAAGAAAAAGAAAAAGAAAAAGAAAAAGAAAAAGAAAAAGAAAAGAGGTTTTTGTGTAAGGTATAGATCAATGTGAGTACGGCTGAGCCGGTCCAAGGCAGGTGTATTTGCTCCTGTGGGCAACATAGCATTTGAAGTCACTAGCATCACACCAGTTTTACTATTTTCTATTTTTAATTCTTTTAAAGTGTATTTAAGCATAACTGAAATTTTAAAAATTTGGTATATTGTTTATGATGTTATAAAATGTAGTTTGAAATTTTAAATAGAGAGTAATCTCTGCTTGAGATGAAAACTAAGTAGAAACCTAGGAAATAAGATGCAATAAGATGCTAAGAAAAGGAAGACCATAATTTATGGCATGCATTTTGAGCAGAATTGGTTTAGGGTAAAGATGACAGTGGCATGTGTGAGTAGTTTATTCCCTAGAGGGGGCAGAATAGCAAAGACAATAAAATCCGAGACTAGTGCAACTCTGGGCCTCCCACAGAGAACCACAGTCCTGCTTTTGAGGAATGAGCAGAAATAAAATCCTGTGAAGCACTATGGCAACCATCACCAGGGAGACCATCACAGATCTCAAACATGTTTATCCAGAAGAATTTCAAGTCACAGAGTGAGATGATATACTTGGAAATGGTATTTTAAAAGTAAAAACACTGTTACCTGGTAATTGCAGTGGAATGGAAATGTGACACTTTGAGTTCTTAATTAAACAAATCTGTTTTTAAGAGATACTGCAATGAATATCTCCTAGAAACAGCTAAAGAGTTGTACTTGCAAAATATCAGTACCTGAGAGAGCTGGTCTTTGTGCAAGAAGGGAAAGCAGACCAACAATGTCACTACGGTAGATCGTTAAAGACCTCTAAACAAAACAGAAGTTTAAAAAAATCAATGAAACAAATAATCAAAAAACAATTTATGGTTCTGTATAAGACAAATACAAATAAGAGATGATCATTTTTGTGGGTGAAACAAATTCCACTGAGTGCAATATGGCCCTCATGGATAGGGCTCAGATGGACTTTGCTCAAATTTGGCAAAGATGGAAAGCCCAACCAATTGTGTGCTCTGTTTTGTTTTAAAGAGAGAAATGGGAATTGTTGCATTCTGGTCCTGCTTATACCACTGATCCATCTTACTAGGTAATTCATCTACTTGTTTCAAGTTTCTATCTTACAAACGAAGAGAGAAGCTTGCTAGTATTATGAAGATGAGCCAGTTACCATTTATGCAGAGGTTTACACATGTGAAGTGTTGGTTTAAAAATGCTGCTCATCTCAGTTTGTTGGCATTCTTCAAAACTGATCTTTTTGTTCACCTGTCTTGAAAGCTTTTCACCTATGCTGCCCATGAGTCACCTTGTTTCTCCAGGAGTTCTTCCATTTCACATCGTTCTTGTTGGCTCTGTCCACCCACATCTGCAGAGGTATAGAAAAGGACAGTATTATTGCTGAGTTTATGACTGATCCTGTAAGAACAATATCTAATGGCAGCAGTCTGTGCAAACATGTTTCTGAACAAGAGTTTCTTGCTGACAGGCCTGCTTTGAATGTAAAGTTGAATTTGCTGGTAGTTGGATGGTTCCAGTCACCTACCCCATCTCTCTGGGTTTATAAATATCCACAAACCTTTGCAGATGACTCAGTTAATAAAAGAAAGTATTAAAGAAAATCCAGTGTCCCACAGGCCCCTCAGTCTATACCAGGAATGCCAGCTGGTGCTGCTTGACGACCCCATGGAGGAGGCTGGTGCTCAGGAGCAAGCCTGGGTCACTCTGATATGGCATCTCCATGTCTACTATTACCCTTTGCCACTTGAGAGAGGAAATAATCAAGACTGAAACCATCATCACTGATTATCCAGGAGGTATAAAGCACCCTAAATCAGAAAAATATTTCTAATGTTCGAGACGGGAAAGAAACAAGTAATGTTTTTGTAGTAAGAGCCTGATTCTGATTTTGAATAACAAAAACTGTTTCTGAGTAACGTGAAGGACAAAAGGAAAAGACAAAGATCATCAGAGACATATTCCTTCCTAGTCTCAAAAATACTCTCATCTCTGTATTTCACTGTGCACTTTTTTGACCCTGATATTGTCAGTGCAGTGCTTACCTCCCATTATGACATCAAACCATTCCTCAATGCTTACGCCTTGGCTTATGTCTTAAGAAAGGAGCACTTTGTTCTTCTGCATTCTTTAATATCATTCTTCACTATTATTGGCAGAAATATATGACTGTCACTTGCACATTGCACATTCTTTCAGTGAATGTCTTGCCCCGATTAAATTGATCAGTGTGCATTTTATAAAAACATTTCAAGATAAAATGGATCAAGTCAGTCAAATAACCAAGACGTCCAATGATTCATTACAGCTGATATCTTTTGTTATATTAGTATTGCATCTTTAACTTCTTTTAAAGGCAATTAATTTTTTTTGCAGCCCTGATTTTCTTACTGATAAACACATTGGCCTTTATGACTGAATTTTTTTGGAGTGGGAAGCTGTATGACTTTTTTGCTATCTAACTTTTTGTCTTGTTTTCAAGGGTAGAAGAATAGTTGCTTGGTCTGATGCAGGCTGCAGCCACTGTGTGGGTCACAAAAGCACTCTGCATGGCACCCACATGCTTCCCACTGGGGCAATTGTTTCCTTTCTGCTTGTGTCAGCATTTTGCCTGCATTTACAAATCAAAGGCCACATCCTTATGGATCTTTTTTTTTTGAGTGATGAGCCATTCAGGTGGTTTTTCCCTGGCATATGAAGACTGACAAAGATAGCACAGCTTCTCCTAATAATTCAGTGTAATGTTTGAAAAAGTCAGAGCTTATTTCTAGATGGATGTGGTCATAGTTTTCCCTTTATAAGTGCATATGCCAGTTACAGCTCAACTGTACTGCCATATGAATCACAAGTGCCTATGTAGAAACCTGCTGATGTGGGAGTTTCAGGCATGCTTTAGTGAAGAGAAGCTGTGACTCTACCCCAAGTGCATTTTGGAAGACAATCTCATGCTCTGTTACAAATAGGAAAAACAGCTACCTGCACTAGGTACACAGCACAGATACTCTTTGCATTATCTAACCATGAAGACAGGTAAGACAGAATGTTATTTCACTTTGGACAAGTTCTTGTGAAGGAACCACAGAGCTACAGCTGCAGGCTTCGTTGCAAAAGTGTAGTTTAGATACTTGGAGCTATCTCTTCTTGGCAGTTACATAATCCAGTTTTATAGCAAACTATCTAGGAAGGGGAGTGATGAATTTACCATGCTATTATGTATCAAAACTTCTAGCGCTAAGAGTTTCATACAGCAGCTCCCTCATGCCCCCGAGGATACACATATGAAATCAGAACCATTTGGTTGAGAAACGACAGCAGCAATTAAGGATGGAGTGTGGTTTCCATGTGGTGAGAATCAGTAAGTTTCCACAGCTGTCAGTAGACCTACACTGCAGAGAGCTTGGCTCCTTAAATTCCTACATGTCTTTTTGTCAAAGATGTCTCTGCTCTTGGAGATGCATGCCCGAGTCTGCGAGCTGCTGGGAAGCCCTAGAGCAGAAGACACAGGACTAAAAAAGCTGGACTCAACACCTGTTAATACTGGGGGAAAATCTCAGGTTTTTAAGTGCCCTCTTCCTTACCCTAAGAACTAGATAGCACTGATGAAATGCCTTGATGGAAATTTTCCATAACAATTTTCAAACAGGAATTTGTGAATGTATTCAGTGTCAGACACTTCTGAATTTAGAGATTATTTATAATTATTATATATGTATAATTATTTATAATAGAATATAAGGGGCATAAATTATCCTACCTTTTAAAATAAACTTCAAACACTGCAATCTACATACACTCTTATAGCTGTCTGATTATTTCATATCATTATTTGGTTTGACATATTTCCTTTATGATGAGTCTGCCAGCTAAATGGGACTGGACTGTTCAATTAGATTATAAGATTCCACTAGAATGAATTGGGAATTATGAGAAATTTAATTCATGAAAAGCAGCAGTGAGCACAGACTAAATTTGAACTTAGAGGGGTCATGAGGAGCAAGAAATATTTTTATTAACCTTAAACTGCTGTTAGAATCCTCATGATATCCATGGTTAGAAAGAAATATAGGGTCTGAACATTTTGATTTTTTTAATCTAAATTCTTATTAACCAGTCATAACATTCTCAAATTTAGATAAACAGCTATATTGAAACATAAGTTTGAGTAAAGCAACTTTTGGCTAGTGCCTTAAATTTAGCATAATTTTCATTGAAATAAATGGATGTCTAAGACCAAATGAGCTTTTCTTCCATTTTCCCATCTCCAGTACTGACCAGGTCCAGATCCTCAGCTTTATTAATGCAGCCTAATTCAAAAATCTAGTGCATTCAAAGGAAATATGTCCCTTTGGATTTCAGAAGAAGCAGAAGCAAGCCATATGAGAGGCTATTATATATTCCTTGCCTATTTTCAAGCCAAAAATTGGAACAGAATATTTTGACTACCCACAAAATAGTTGAAGTATGCTACATTATTCTAAGTTAATACCAAAATAGCCAAAAGTTGAAAGAATTATAGAAGGGATATTCTCATTTTTGCTTGTAAAATCATTTAGGCTTATAATATTTGTCTTCCCACTGCTGTGTTTCCCAGGAGTCACTTTGGAGCTGTTAGTAGTATTAATTAGTGGAACTCCAGCCCTTCTCAGAACCAGGTGACTTTACTGGAACTAGAGCAGGTAGTTTACAGGTGAAACAATCAGCCTGGGTAAATATCTCAGGGTCATACAAGCCAGTGGGCATGGGAAAAAGGAAAAATTGTCTGGGGTGTGGATGGCTGCCAAGAGCACCCTGAGAAGCCTAAGAACATGTAGGAATTAGGAGCTCTGGGCTTTATTGCCCACATGTCACTGGCATGTTGTGCTACTCCAGTCCAGGACTTTACCTGGATGAACACGTGAAAAGGGCTTTGCAGACTTGATCCCTCACCTGTTCCAAAAGGTATAGGAGCCTTTTTGAAGGGAAAAATTAGAGTTAATTAAATAAATAATGACTACATATTATGTCAGAATCTGTAAAATGTGGGTTTATAACTTAGGTACACAGTAAACTAAAAATTTTGCTTCTTGATGTGTTGCTATAGGAAATCATAAAAAAAAAATCTTTGGGAGAGATTTTAGGCAGCTTAAATGGAAGTGAGTTATGTGAAAAGAATAATAAAATAATTAAAGAGTAGATGTAGTTTTCAATTTAACTTCTGTTTTCTCTGTTATCAGAGACTGGAAATTTATTTCCACTGAGGCAAAATACATACTGATCAGTGACTCAGGCAGCAAAGAGTCAAAAGAAATATAGCATAAGAATGTTTCTGAATATTTTTTTAAGCTTTACCACATGCCTTTTTTGAATTCTCTTTGCTCCCAGCACCAGAGAGAGACCTCTGTCAAACAGACTCCTGATCAAACAGCCTAGAAGATGTTTTTATTCAAACTCCTTGTTTACAAGCTGTTCTTACACAAGTTGTCAGTTTACAGCCAGGGTCTAAAAGAAAGGAAAAAAAAATACTGACCTTGAAACCCTGCTGTTCCATGATGAACCACTCCCTGGAGCTGATATCTTCTCCAGAAACCTGGCCCTTTTTCGTTTTTTTCTGACTCAGTTTTTTTGGAAATTGTCCTAGAAAGCACAGGCAAAAACTGTCAGAGAGCTTATAACAGCAGGAAATTCATCAACTACCAAGGGCCAAGATCCCCACACTGTATTTGCAAGCACAGTAACATGCACTGAGTTGAGAGCATTATTATGCACTTTCAATTAACAGACACCTGGTTTCTGGCTGTCCTAGAAAGCTTTCAAACCTTCACAATAAAAACTGCTCCAACTCACTTTAGTGAATGCCCCAAAGCACACTGAGCTGTAGCATGCAAAAGACAGGATTTCTTTCCAGTCTGCTCATATGTATCAAATATTGCATGAATGCAATGCTGATAATTCATGCACTTGGGGGTTATTTGGATAAAGTGCTTTGTTTTGAGCTCATCTTTCATCAGACCATGTGCATCACTGCCTGGGTCCACTTTGTCCATGGGCAGTTGGGGCTTTTCTTGAGATACAGAGGGTTTGCTTTGTTAGGCTTTTTATTAAATTCCAATTATGGAAGGATGGCAGGTAGGATTTGGAAGAAAGAAAAGCGGCATTTTTCACAGGCAGAAAATACAGTTGCAGTGTGAATGATTTCAATGTCAGAATTCATCTGCTGCTAAGGAAATAAATTTTGTTTGAGAAATAAAATCGTAGTTTTCTCCTACTGCAACTTCTGTATTTGAATTAATATCTGTGCTACAGTCCAGAGGAAACAGCAATGGGAAGAGAAGTTTCTGCTGCAAAACAATTGGGTGGGAACACATTGTGTCAGGAATATTTTTTAAAAAGTAACAGTGGGATGATATTTGGTGTTCTCATTGACATTGCCAGACAGCAAGGAGCATAAGGATGCCCGTGCCCTGAAGGTCATGCCTGAGGCACCCATCTCTTTCTTCTCCCATCATTCTGTCAAATACCTATTCCAACCTGAGTGCACAATGTTCTTTGTGTGTGAAGTTTTCTATTGACTGAGAAGCAAGTAAAAGGAGGTGATGTTTTAACTGTTTAGAAAAAATCCTTGCTACTTGGAAGTTCCTGTGTTACACACTTATATTAGTTATCTAGTCTGCTGTATCACCCAGAAGGAAGGTGGACACAACCTATCCAGCCTCCACCCTGTGTAAATGGATTTGAACCACATGGCTTGTAAAATTCAGAACACTCCTAGCAGTGAGTATTACTTATGTTTTCACATCAAATAAATAAAACTTGGAACTGGTTTCAGGTCTGGATTTGACAGATCTGTGGATTTCCCAAAATTTGGGAATGCTGAGGTTATTAGTAAAAGGTTTAGTAGAAACCAAAGAGTAAAGGCAACACTTGGTAAATGTTCCCAAATGAAAGGACTAAGTAGAACAAAATATTTTTGTTTCATGTAGCTGATACAGCTGAAACCAAGGGACAGTGACCTTGTGATACAAAGTCCTTGACTTCAATTATTTGTTGTGTGAAGTGTCTTAGTTAAGCAGAAAAGCCACTCAGTGACACGGCTTTGCTTACTCATTCAAAGAAGCTGAGAAGGTTTTGTAGAGTCCCTTCCTGGCTGTGTGTGCGCTGGGTGTGTGGAGGAAGCAAAAGCAAATTATTCTGCTATAGCTGGACAGCATTATAAAATTAACATTCAGCTAAATAATGATTTTCCCCTAGGAAAGATCTTATATGCTTTTGCCTTTTCTTTGTTTGGTGATCCATTAAAAGGTGCTGATAAAAATGGACATTGGACATGAGCAGCAGCTTTTTAAACCAGCAGCCCATCACACTGACAGCTGAGGATGGTTCACTTCTGCATGGTGCATATTGTTTGTTCCAGACTCAAAACGTGGGTTATTTGGAAACCTGATCCATATGAGCTCCAAATGCCCATGTGGGTGAGGAATTGCCCTTTATAAAGAGAACACAGCATTTCTTACTCCTCTTCATGGACATTAACCACTTCCTTCCCAGAACATTGCCATGACTTAGCTGACTTCTCTGCTTTGCAGATATGCAAAAAAAGATTAAAATGAAGAGTATAAAACCCAAGAGTAAAATCATTCAAGGACAGAGTTCTACAAAAAAATTTCCTTAAAAACTTTCTGCTATTTAACTTTATAAAGCCATTAAAGGGCTGTTCTTTTTTTTTTTTTTTTGCTTGTTTGTTTGTTTTTGTTTGTTGGCTTTTTTGGTTGGTTGGTTGGTTGGTTTTTTTTAGTATTGCCTTGTGCTTGTTAGGTCAGTTTTGTTGATATTCATATATCCATGTAATCATTCCAAGGGCCCAAGATAAGTAATAATAAATAATGCTATAAATAACATGATAGCATCTCATTATCTAAGGCATACATGGAAAATTATTATGGATAACAAAATACTTTAGGGGGGAATTAGCTAAGCAAATACATGAAGAATGAGGCAATACACAGTGCATAACCCATTAGCTTAATTCCTATCTGTAAAAAAAGCAACCATAAACTGAGTAAACTTGGATAGAAAGTTTCTTTCCCTTGTAAAGTTTCATTGCTTTCTAAGGAAGTGATCTTTAATGGGTCATTTATTTCATAAGCTGTCTGCAATAGAGTTTTCTCCCCTTTGAAATCACTAGATGTAGTCATGGTGAGAGACAGAGAGCTGGACCTGATTTTTTTACACTGACTTTGGTTGAGCTTATGAGGGAGTATGCTGCTTGGAAATAAAATCCAATAGTACTGAACTTTTAACACAATTTTGGAGCACATTTGTATAACTGAATTAATTTCTGCCATCTCTGGACATTTGTTTGTTGTCTTGTAAAGATCTTCTCTCAAAGAGCAGTTAACTATTGTTAATGTCTACAAATCTCCCTCCTTGAAAGGAGTGCTGCAATTATTAACTGATGAGTGCCTGAAAAGGAAAAAAAAATGTGATAACCTAATTATTGTGTATGTAAGAGTAATTTAGGTGGCAACTTCTACTTCTCTGATCTAAGCTCCATAGTTCTCTGATATATAAATATTGGCTTACTCATTTTCTAGTTGAGAAATAAAGGAAGAGGGAGGTTGCATTCTTTGTCCCATGTAATATAATGAGTTCTTGACAGGGATAAGAATGGAAAACTCAGATTTGCCTATGCAGTCTACAGCCCTTGCTGCTTTCCTGAACATACTCTCCCAAAGGCTGTGTCCTGTGAGTGTACCCAGTACTATGGGCTAATAAATGGTGGCAAAATTCACTGAAGTTGGTAGATTTGCAGTCCTTTGGAAAAAGAGAAGTGCTCTTCCACACAAGGAGAGCTGGAATAGTAGATGATACTGTCCAAAATCACAGGAGTAACAGGAAAAATAACGTAGCCCATATATGATGGCTAATAGGAAATAAAAGCACAATACCCCAATGTAAAGGGGATTTTTAAAGGACTGCCGCCTTGGACCTGCACCTTCATTTTTTTTCTTAAGAAATGGTATAATGAATTAAAATTTAACACACTTTCATGAAAAAACATTCACCTGGGAGATATGGCTCATTATCATATTACATGGATTTTGAGTAAAATACCTATGGATAAATAAAGTTCAACTGTATTTAGAGCATGATGAATGAAGTGGCTTGTTTTCAGCTCAGTATCTGGAGGTGGAGATTGGCTGCATAAGAGTGAGAGCAAGAGATTCACTATATTAAGGAAACACATTTTCCAGGTACACTACTTTTACGAGTGTCATGACAACTAAACAGAGACACTAAACAGTGAGCCTTTATTCACAGCCATTACCACACCAAACTGGCTGGGCACAGTCTGTGCTCTGCAGTACCACTTATTTTAGGATAAAGTGATTGCCTTTCCTCATCCTCTGTAACTGCTTTTGGGAACAATAAATAAGTGTGAATGTGTAATTTTAGTTATAATGAACCGTGTAAAAATACAATTTAATATAAATATTGAATACTACTCTAAAACATGTTAATACAAAAGTTTGATTCATTCAATGTTGGTTGAAACAACATGACAGGATAGTGATGCAGTATGCCCAGAAACATCCCATAAATGTCATCAGTAGAATTAGCAACCTGTGCTCGAGTATTTAAAAATATCATAGTTGTAAAGGTTAAGGGGAAGAAATCTTTTGGGTTTTATGTTTTCCTCCAATCCATATTCTGATGGGCAACGCAGTGTCATGCTGCTGCCTTAGTCAACACTGGTCTCTGCCTGAACTACTGATCTTGCAGAATTAAAACAGCCTGTGACCTCACCTCAGAATACTTTTGCTCATCTGAAAATGTATATCCAGAATTAAGAAAGAGAAATAAACCATAACTAAGTGACGTCATCCTTGCTTTACCTAATGTTTTCTGCTAGTGTGTAATAATTAACGATTACGAAGGGGCAAAAGAGAGCCAACCCATGCCTTGGCAAGTGAAGTGCTGTAATGACAAACTTCCTGAGCAACCTTGGCTGCCCCAGTGCATTCCAGACAAGATAAACTGCATCAGAGACAGCAAGGCATCAGGTTTTACTGGCACAATGTGTTACAAGGTCTGCACTTTGAACTGCATCCAGTGATGCCTTAAGTTTTAGCTTTTATATTCTTCAGAGCAGTACTGCTTTAGTGTATAACTCTAAAACTCCATAGCCTGTCAGCTGCTGTTCTCCCATTTTATTCAGAAAAAACAGTTTTTCTATAGGCCTGAAACTCAAGGACACCTTACTGTCTCAGGTCCCCAAAAAAATAAACAAAAAGTAAATTGAGGGGAGCAAACTGGGAGAACATAATTACATTACCTCCATTAATTAAATTAACCTCCAATATGCAAATAGACCAAACTTCTATCTGTCTGAAAAAACTCATGATTGTTGTCCATCTTGGGTGTAGTCTCTGTGAGACTCCTGCACTGCCAAGGTGTACCTTGAGAATGCCTTTCAATAAATACCTACCTTTATCCTTTAACTGTGCCTAGCCTCTGTTCTACGGAGCCTCTCCAAGCATCACCAGAAGTGGAGGGGTCATCAAGGTAGCTACTGAGGAGCTGGTGAAAATATTCCTACAGTACAACTGTTGTAGATGAGTGGTGGCCAGATTCAGCTCAAGTTGAAGTTATCTAAAATATATATGGATTTTGGTACACATTACCCAATTTCTACCATTTTCACCAAATTAAGAGTTGGAAGTTTATTTGCTTATCAGGTAAACTACCTTGAGGATGAAAAATGCTTCATAAATGACAGTGAGAATTACATGATTTATGAATAAATAAAATTTAAGATTTTATTTGTGCTCCTGAAACTTGTTTTCAAAGAGCAGAGATAATCACACATTCAGTAGTAGTAGTAGTAGTTCTTCTCCAGTGTTCACAGTGTTCCACACATTACCATGTCTCACAGCTGCACAGAAAACACAACTCTGCACACCAGAATTTTTATGAGGATGCTATAAGAAACTTTATTCCAGATTGTGTTATTACTAATCCCACTGTTAAGCTGCAAACCTACCTGGAGTTTCTTTACAGCTACAGTGATGTGATTGATACTAAAATTTGCTCTCTAAGCATTTGTGAAGTCTGGTTTGCAATATTGGGTGATGTCTGCATCTTCTGTTTCCACATCTTTGGTTCTGCTCTGTACATGACTTGAATATTTTTTCTCATATGTGTGTCAAATGAAATCCAAAGGCTGTTTCACTCTGTCTTATTCCCATTTCATTCAGCATTGACCTCTTTATTTTACTCTCGCAGTGGCTTGGAAAGAAGTCTTTATCAGCCTTCACCTCTTGACTTTTATTTGATCCTGGTAGGTCTCTCTATTCATCCTGGGACAACCTGCAAACTCCTGGGTGTTGACTCCCTTGCTATTTCTGCATTCATGGTGAGATGAAATGCACTACTAGCACCAGGTGAAACAGTGAGGATGAGTGAAATTTAACAAGGCGAGGGAGTGATCTCAAGGTATTTGTGAAAAAATTAATAAGAGGAAGTTTTTTTCAGAACAGATAATTAAAATGTCCTGTTTCCATATATGTTTGTGTATGTATTGAAAATGGTTGTCTTATTTTTCTTCTTTAAGAATTGGTACTAGATTTTTAAGTTGCACACAAGCATTCAAGGAAATTGATATCTCCAGAAATGTGGAACGCGGTTTTCCAGGTCATGCATTTAGTCATATCTCATAAATATAATTTGAAGTCTGGTGATTACATTTAAATGAGTAACCTCACAATTTTCTCCTACCATGTCTGACTTTTCACTTCAGATTAAATTATATTGTCAGCATTTCTCTGGTTCTTTGGTGCACAGAGCATAACCCAATCTAGTGTAAACTGATTAATCTAATTAATACAAAAGAGTAAGGAACAGAGATCCAGGTAGACATCATACAGCTTCTAGGAAAGTGCATTTCTGAAGTGAGAGAAATTCCAGTGAAGTCCACGTATGAATCCTACCACTGGAAACTTTTTCTTGGTTTCTTTATTTCTTCACCATAAATTCTATTTGTTCAAAATGTTTTAAAAGAATGTATTGTGAATATTTAGTTCAGTCATCTCCTGTGTTTTAAATTTCTGTCTCCATCCTGCAGTCAAATGCTTATGTCCTAATAACCCAGGAATAAATTTGAAGGTACTTATAATATTTTTAATTTGAAAGAAAACGTGTACTGTAAGATATGAAGTGTTTTTCAACACAGCCCTTTGATAGTCTGATGTGCCATAAATCTTACAGTGTGTTAGCTATAAATGCAACATACAGTTTGACAGCTATGTTTGATTTCAGTTCCCTAAATGATTATCAAGGAATAAAGATAATCCATTTAGACAGGAGCAAGAAACTCCAGCCTTTTATTTACCTCACTTTTGAGAATGTAAATTGTGTTTGTTAATGAACAACTAAAGGAAGATCAGCAGACAATAGGAACCTTTCAACTCTGACAAAATTTTAGACCTCATTAGCAAAATCCTTTCCCACTCCATTAGTCACAGGTAAAATCCCAGGCTGAAAGGGCTCATTGTTTCCTGATGAAAAAGGTAGTTCAATTCTGGCTGATTTTTATTCTCTTCAGTTTTAGCTGAAACATTGAAGCTCAGAAACATTGACAAGGTCAATGGTGGTGTGCTTCAACTGTGTACAGCTCAGTCATGCCATTGTATGTATATTCTACCAAGACAACTCAGAAACTACTTGCAACACTTGTTCTTTTAAGACACTTCAGAGGCAATCAGCCCATGTGGTGAAATATTCTCTGAAGTCACTTAAAATGTGTTGATCACATTAAATGACATAAAAAGCAAGAACACCTGTCATCTGTAAGAACATGGGCATCTTACATTCAGAAGCACGTTGTGTAACAACCAACATCAATACTCAGCCCTAGTATGGCTCCAGCGGAAATCAAAGCAAATTGAATGGAAGTGAGATCAGCTACAGAGTTTATTTTATGTAAAATATAAACATGTTAACAGGAGAAAATACTGTTTTCTTATGTTACAACCTTAATAACCAACATGATTTTTATCTTACAGTTCTGCAGGTGGCGCAGGGTTCAATTACATGTACATGATGATTAAAAAGAGCAGATATTTGTCTGTACACATACACCAAGTATTGTATGCTGTACTAGAAATCCAGGATTTGTAAGTGTCCCCAGTTGTGTGCCTCATAATTCTGCTACCTCTCATTCCATTTAAAAAACTAGCACAAAATTTAAGTAGTTTTATTATGATTGCATCATTTTGAAAAGGTAGAGAGGGACTATATATTTACAAACAGATACACATATTCAAAGCCTCTGAAAAAAACCAACCCTTTCCGTATTTCATCCTCTTCTCTTTCTTCTTCCTGCTACCCTACATTCATATCCATATGGGATGTGGTGGCTTTACTCCTATAAAGCATCATTATAAGTTATGGAGCTTGTGTTAGGTCATTTTTAGTGAAAGCCACTGAGACTAGGAAATTGTCTCCAGGAAAACCACTGGCACCTGTGACATGGCTGCCCTGATGTTGCTTTTGCTGTTAGAATGAGAGTTGAGAAAGGACTAGGAAACAATTTAATATGTGGCCAGAGTCTGGTGTGGGACATTTCAAACATGAACACCATTGCAAATACAGAGCTGAGGTTTAAGCTCAGCCTCTCCAAGGAATGTATACCTATTAATGAGATTCTGGGCAGCAGGGACAGAGGGGTTGCAAATACTCATTAATTATCTACTGTAGCAAGCAATATGTTTTGGTGAACTGCAAGATGTCTTCATGAAAGGCTTAGTCCTTTGTGACACTTTGGAATCCTATGAGAAGGGTCAGGATTATCTAGAGGATGGAGGTTAGGAAGCTGCATGTCAGTCCAGCTTCTCCTATTGACCCGCTGTGCTATCACAGAAAAGTAACTGACTCTTTCATATTCTTACATACAGTGAAGTTGCCACCTGCCACAGCCTTCATCAGAAGCATCAGGCTGTTAAATTGACTGCTGGGAATGGCACACACAAGTTAATTTATTTTACATAGTACAATAGTCCCAGTCTTGATAACCAAATGAAACAGAATTTATTAAAGAATTATAGCAAGAGGTCATGAATAAAGGGAGTTATTTGCAGTTTCATATTAAATCAGTCAGGCAAAGCCAGCAACCAAACCTCCTAGAGGCTTAAGAAACATTAGTATGTAAAATGGTGTGGGTTTAGCCAGATGGTCCCATCAGGTGGGCACATACCTCCTGATAGGTGTTATTTGACCCTGTATGCAAAAGAACTGTGTTATCTGAATAAATCTTGTTGACAGGTTCAAGCAATCTCTTTGAAGTAATGCATATTAACTGAAAAGAAATTAAATGGGTGTCTATCGAGCCTTGCCAAGGGCTATTTACATAGTAAGGGCCATGTTAAATTGAGAAGAAACACCTCAGTATCAGAACAGATGCAACAGGAAAAAGTTCTGGTCTTTTCATTGATCAAAGAAAATACAATATCTAAAGCACTAGGAATAACCCTTGCATTAACGACACAGAAAGTCACTAGCTTTCTGATATGGATACCACAGATGCTGCCCTCTAAAAATCATCATTTTACACAAGCAATTATCTTACTTCATTATCTCTTTGCTTTATATTGGCCCAAGTGAAGGGAAGAAAGAGACAAAAAATTTGCTCTTCTTGCCAGCACACACACAGTAGCCAAGAATAATTGTGGTTCATCAGATTATCCACAGCTGAGACCAAACAGAGCACTGATAAAATGGCAAAGAGAGCAATACTTGTTTTGTCAGCTGACTGACAGCTGACTCTGTGTCTGGTAAAAGACAATTCTCCTGTAAGAACTGGAACTTTTCTAAATTCTAGTCATTGATAACCATGTCACAGATTGAAGTATTGCAGTCATCCTCAGATGGGTCAGCAGGCAGAGAGCACAAGAGGCTGTGAAATGTGCAGAGAGCACAGCTTGTCAGGTACACTGATGTGTGCAGCAGACACATAGTGAATGCTCTGTCTGTTTTATACATGAACAAATATGTATGAAAATGATTGGGCTTTCAAATTTTACAACCCGGCTAGGACTACAAGCCTAAAAATGGAAACTGAGTTTTAACTAGAGATATTGGATCACAAGCAAACAGCTGCAAAAACAGTAAGACAAAGGCAAAATATTAAACTGATTGGAATTTCACAAGATTGACATTGTTGCTTAAAGTGCTTGGGTTGATTACATTTTTTAAAAAATTACATAAAAATTAAAGCAAAACAAATAATATTAACTGCATAAGTTACTATACAAATACAGTAACAGACCAACAAAAGAAAAATAAATTAAAACAAACCCCTCTAAAAGGAGCAAAGAACAGGTATGCAGCCAGAACTTGCTAAAATTTCTAGTATTCATTCAGCTGTAAGACACTGCTCACAACTATCAGCCACATGCAGCAAAAAAGAGATAAAAAGGGTCTGCTGCTGAGAGGCACCAAATCACTGGCAGCTGCATCTGTCAGCTCAGGTGCCAACTACATGATGTTGGAACAGAAGAGCGACTGAAATGTAATGTCTGAAGATAAAAGGTTGTGGTAGCACTTTAGGACCCATTTTGTAAGGTGAATTTCAGTTGAATTTTGCTAAGTCTTTAATATTTATACTAAAGCTAATATCAAGGGAACTCTTTTGTTTTCTTTACTCCAACTGCTAAAGGAACAAGACTTTTCATACATAATCTAGCACTCTGAGGTAACTAAATTGTTAAAATATAATTGACAGAAGAATTTTGGGACCTAATTTCAAAAAGGTGTTCTGTTTAATTGGTATGGCTTTTCCATCACTCCACTCTTCTGTCTCCCTCTGCTATGTCCCCACATTAGAAATTCCATAAAATCCCAACAGCCTGTTCTTGGAAATACAAAAGCTGAGTTCTGAACTCATCCTCTAAGGTAACTGATTCATCAGCACTGCAGTGCTGTGGAAACACAGCACAAGACAAAAATGGGATTTTTCTAAGTAGGGAACATAGTAATAGAGCACCCTGTATAAATGGACAGTGCATCTCAGCAACAGCATGGGAAACAATTGGAAAACTCCAATTGTTGTTAGACCTAATATATCTAGAACCTGACACCATAAAATATAGTTGTTTTAGGGGAGCACAGAATAGTACTAGAGATCTGTGCTAACATTTTGTTTTCTAGCTGCTAGCTGAAAAGCTTTTATTGCCTTAGGTATTTTTCCATTCTTTCATAAGGGACTGGAAATCTATGCATAAGTGTAAGAGAAAAGGCATTATGCTTTATTTAATCAACTGAAATACTTTACACCATATGATTGTTTCTGTGGGGATCCCAGTCCTTCAAAACTTGAGTGAATGTGCTTAATTTGACAAAGAAGAGTTCCTCTGTCTAGACTGGCACTATTCATATCATACAGCTGTGACAGACAGCTTTTGGACTGAAGTCAAGATATTCAGCACACTGGAGACTGGATCCAATTTATAGAATTGTCACCACAACTTTGTTAATTAAAAGAAAATGCTCCCTAGTTTAGCCAGTGTTAATATGAAGTGTGTATTCCAAGATATGAGAATTCAGAGCTGGTGTCAGACTACTGATGCTGGACTGGCATGATACTAGTGCTGTGATCTTTCCATGGGCTAGCATGAATTAAAAATGCTTTTCATACTTTATGAAACAGCTTGTTCTAGTAATTTTCCTCTCAATAACTCACTGCAATGATCTGTATCTTTTACAACCTAAAGCTGTCTTGCAGTGGAGAAAAACAGAGATTATCTGGTAGTTTAGAATTTAAATATTAATTCAAACTATTAACATTTTAAACACCAATTTTCACATAGGTCTATTGAAATAAGGAAAATGTTTCCTAAAACTGAACTGATTCAAAAATTATTTTTTATGAAAAATTACTTTTCATATAAACATGAGCCCTGAAGATTCAAACGATAGCTCAAGAATATCTGGGGTTTTTTAAATCTTTTAAAACAAAAGAGTAGTGTAAGAACGTTCAGTAGTAAACTGCAAAATACAGACCTTTGGACCAGCACTGGTTAATGCTGATCTAGAAAGTGACTTCATTCACAGTGCGGAAACCTTATTCATTTTAAAAGGCCAGTAATTTTTATATTTTTATACAGAAATTCTGAATGTTTATAAAGAAATCAATTAAAGAGGGATTTGCAGATTTATCTTTCCAGTGGAGAAGCTCATGGGTCTCAGTGGGAGTTGAAGTCTGCTGTAAGATGTCTATCTTCTGTATTAGAGACAGAACATTTCATTCTAACATCAATAAAAGAATAAGAGCTGCATCCTAATTATGCTTGTCTGGAGCCTGCATACCAGCCTTCATTCATGTGAGTGATCTCTGTAGACCACTACTCTCATTCACTTAAGTCCTCTAAGGTTACATTCTATGTCTGCTTTCTTGCAGCAGTATAATAACATGATAAATCACAAATAATCTTAGCTGAAAAGTCCACTTCTGTTTCTCATTCAGTGTAAAGTGCTACATTGCCTTAGTTTACAAAATGGCCATTGAAAATCCAACTGAACTTCAAATGATGTTACAGTAGAAGCTACTTAATTTTCACCAATATTTCACAAAAGATATTTCACATTCACAGTAGCGTACAATGAAAAACATTATCTTTTCTACAGAAGACTAAAATATGAGATGTAGCTGCACTTCAAAAGCCATTTCTTGAAAGGGAGTGTAGGCCATAAAGTGTCAGGCAGGCTTCTTAAAGAAAAGGACAACAAATCAACATTTTCTGATAAATACATAATGAGTGAATAAAATGTAACAGGTAGAAATACATTTTGTGAGATGAGAATATTTCCTTATAAACACTAGAACCAACTGTCAGTCCCCATGAAGACAAGAAGAGTGTTTTTGCTGTTGATGTAATTGGAATAGGACTTTGGCTACTGAAGTTCAAGAATTGTATACTGGAGTGAAAGTGTCAAACTTTAGGTACTTACCCAGCATGACCACTGACTCAAGCCACTATCAATCCCTTCTCAAACCCTATTGATACTTTCTTCTACATTTATTCTTTGCCGAATTCAGGTCTTCAGGTGAATTCTGCAATTTTATTAGCCAGTGCATGACAAGTGCCACCCAAATTCATCCAGGAAAATCACAAACTAAGTCTTTGTACTAATTTTGAAATCAAGCACTTCAGATCTGTTTCTGTGGTGACAAAACTCTGTGAAATATGATCAAAATGTTAAGGATAATACATGACACTAGTGTACATGACAGCATGTATACTAGTGGTTGCTATGTATTATGTTTCTAAGAAATGGACTCTGTCTTGAGAAATGAAAATGGGACCTACAGATATTTAGAAAATTGCAGGATCAAGTTTTGTCTTATGTACAGACAATGCTTATTTAAATGGACTGGATTTCAGTCCTGATGGATATGTTATATGTGAGCAGTGTTGCAATCTTTGCAAACACAATCCAAGTAAACAATCTATATAATTTTAACAAAAATGTAAGATCAATCTTTATAAAAGCAATTTATCTCTGTAACATATCTGTGATCTTACTCCCTTTTTTCCAGTGCTCTGTAAGTCCTGGAATCTCACCTCATCTGTACTATCTCATGACAAAATGGCTAACATAAGAATTAATTAGTTCCAGTGTATATTAAATCCCTCTACATGAATTTTAGGTCTGTGGTTACACTCTGAAAGTTTTTAACAATCAAAATTGAAATTATTTCGGAAGAATATCTATTCTGCAGCAGAGTATCATGTAAAAAAATCCCCTATACAACCACAACTCAAATCATCATGAAAATGATTTTTTTCCTTACACTTAAAAGGGGTATATGTCAGGATGTATTTAAAGGAATGCTTTGTAAATCAACACACTCCAAATCCATCTAGAAAGTTTTAAATAATTTTGCCCTAAATGTAATGAACACTTTCATATAAAATACTACTCTAGCTGGATTGGGTTTAACAGTTGACATCCAAATCTTATTATCTGTAAATGTTAGTCCGTATAAATTCCACTAAAATCTGACTTCAATTAGCTCTTCAATCAGACTTAAAAGCTACAAACAACCCCCCCTCTCTAAAACAAAGTTCTGAATGTCAAGAATGGACGGTTACAGTCAACATCACATAAACCATTGAACAGGAGACAGTGTATTGTTGTT
The DNA here is from genome assembly GCF_014805655.1 of Passer montanus. NCBI lineage: Eukaryota > Metazoa > Chordata > Aves > Passeriformes > Passeridae > Passer > Passer montanus. The sequence continues at coordinate 2,789,182 of NW_024359832.1, read as the reverse complement.
CAACCATCCGAGGTGTGGGCTGTGTCACGTCCGTTCAGGGGAGCCATCACCTTCCTTTGCAGCGTCCTTGTGCGCAGTCACCACAGCTTGCCCAGTCACTCTCTTGACTGATAGAATAAAATATAGCCAGACTCTGAATTCTTTGATATATCAGAGGTCAGACCGTAGAATTCTTCAATAGCTTGAGCATCTATTTTCTGCAAAATAAATATTTTTTAATATGCTGTTAGATAAAACAAATGCTAAACACGGATCAAATGACTGCAATTAGCAAATTCTGTTTGCAATTTAAGCAGTGAAATGGTAAAGGTTAGGGGCTGAGCCTTGCTCATCTCACTCATGAAATTCATAGCCATGTTTCTGTCACTGAACCTAACTGGATTAGGCTTTTTCCAATAAGAGAGAGCCTCCTTGGAATGCAGTAATGAACACTGTTAAAACACATAAACATGACCATGTGATCCCATCTTTCTCAAATTTTCAGAAATCTTCTTCAAGCCTTGTCCCATCCAGCATCTCAGTGCTTACTTTCCTTACCTCTTGGGAAATCAGATTCAAAACTTCAATTTTGCCAGTATTCCACAATGATATAAAGGGTTTGCATAAGAATTTCAGAGTGCTCAGACAGAATCTGCAATAGCTGTGGGACAGATTCTACTCTAATCTACATTCAGGCAATCCCAGACCAACAACACAATTCAGACTTTCTTGTAACTTCCCTATTCAAAACTGAAAATTCTACAGCAATGCTACCTTTACTTAGGTCAATTCTACCAAGTGATAAGGTCTTAATGAATTAAATTGATTTTAGTAGATATAGAATACATTCAAAATTAAACACTTTAAGTCTGGTATTAAAAACATTTGATGTTGCTATGAAATAAAAAAAATCTCTGACACAAACAGAGCACAAACTACAGGATTAATAATTTTGCTTACAATCTTTTGTCCTAACAGAGTTGAAACAAACATTACAACCAAATGTGGTTTTGCAGACTGATAATGTCTACCGAGTTCTGGATCAGAATTTTAACCCCAAGCAGGGAAGCAAACTTTAATACAAAAATTGTACTCATGACCTTCAGCATACTGACCTCTACAATGTCATCATCAAACAAGAGCCAAAATCCATGACTTTTCACAATAGTAATGTAATGCCCCCGATTAGGTCCACTAGAAAACAAAACAAAAACCCAAAATATTAGAATGTACTACTGAGTCCATTTTGATAAGTCACATTTCTTTATGAATGCAGAATTATAACTAAATATTATGAAAAATATAATAAAATTCACCTGTGGTGGTACTCTAGACATTTAAGCCTTTCCCTTTTTATTTTAACTTGTTGCAAAGCTAATCAACTGAAGCTAAAGATGTTATTTTCATCTGTGCCAAGACCATTTAGTGAATTATCCTACAGAACACTTAATATGTTGCTCATGGTAGGCATCAAATACATTCAAACTGTAAGAACTAAGTATAGGGGGGAAAATGGACCAAAATGATCTGTTCTGAGACCTACATGATGCCAGCCTTTGGCCCTCACAGAGTCCTGGCTCCCAACTTTTTTAAGGGGTCTTATGAGGACGGAGGTAGTTTCATCAGTTTAAACCAAACTTGTGACTCTTGGAGACCTGAGACATTATTTCTTAAGCAAGTACCAATTTACTGTGAGGGATGTTGGTTCAATGGTCCAGCCCAAGACATGTGCAAGTCCGCGCAGCAGCAGGCTTTAAGTCCTGCCTCCCATCCTCCCCACATTTTGTCAGGGGTAGCTCAGCCCTGGGCAAACACCTGCCAGTAGCTTTGGTACACATGAAGACACCTTACCTTCCACAGTGAACCACAACAGCCACCAAGGCACCTCACCTTCTACAGTGAACCACAACAGCCACCAAGGCACCTCCCCTTCCACAGTGAACCACAACAGCGACCAAGTCGTACATGCGATCCAAGTTGACGGCGTCGCCGGAGGTGTTGAAGAGACGCAGCTCCAGAGGAAACACGACCCGGTAAGACAGCTTCGTGTACCTGTGCAGCTGCTCCATGTACTTGAACCTCTTGAGGTGTAAGGCAAGAATCATTGGCAGTTTTTTTACTCTCATCCTGTGAAACCATTAAGAACGCATACGATGAACACCTGACCAGTTCAAAGCCATTCTCTCTTCCCTTAATAAGCAAATGGCTGTATTGTAAAAGCACTTTGTAAGTAACAATAGTCAACTAAAAGTAGCTTCTAGACTACAACACATGCCTTTAAATCTGTCTCCAGGTTCTCTCATCCACACAGAGAATGCGTTTGGGATGAAAGGTTTCTAGGTATTTAAACGAAATAATTATCAAGGAGCAAGTTTGCCAGAGCCCAGGAGGAGCATGGTGAAGCAGCCTGCTCTTTGCTTACCTCTTCTGTGCCTCTTGTTTACTGCAGCAAGTTTCACAATAGTATTTCTGTTCACTACATAACGTCTCTGTGTTACTGAAGTCTCTGTAAATAGAGAAAAAACAATCATCAGTTCTTTAAGGGTATGAATACATTTGCCACACTTGAGCTGATGAACTGGAACCCAAAAGACACACAGGATGAAATCTTCACCCATTCCAGTTTTCTAAAGCATCTGAAGTGGCTGTACTGGGGTTTGCAAATGGAATTAGGGTATCTGGCTGATATGACAAGTTATATTAGGAGATAAGGCCCTCTATATGATACAAATGAAAGGTCAGGTGTCTCAAAATGGGACCTCTATCTGGTCTCTCACATAAAGGGGCTGCCCAGACTTGGGTATAATCACTCCATTCATTCTGTTTCTTTTTAAATTATTGGCAGAATAAAGCAACTTTAAGTGCACTTCTGTCATCCCCAAATATCTCACATTTTATGGTGTTCTTCCATAAGAAACGTTTGAATCCTCTTACAAAGAAGAAATAAATTGAACCTAGTTTCCTGCATCCTCTAACCTTTTGAACAGTCATCCAGAAGTTTTTAGATTATACTTTTCCATTTTCTAAAAAAGGAAAGAGGCCACTGGTATAGAAAATTTTGAAAATCCTGATCAAGTAAACACACTTGGAGATATTTCTGGGTTGAGCTTTTAAAGTGACAAAGGCAGTGGAAGGCTGGTTTGATAGCATCTCTCAGTTCACAGAAGATTTGCTGGAAGTCACAGTGCTGATACACTTTGGAGCAAAATTTTAGGTACCTAACAGAACTGTAAAAAAAAAGCCAAAAACCCAGTAATTATTTTTGTCATCTCTTGTGTTACATTGCAGCTGAGCAGGTGTTCTGAGAACTGTGAATGCAGATATAAGCACCTACCTTCCATTTTAAACACATGGGTTTTCCTGTGACTTTGGGCCTTAAATAACTGTACCAGAATTCCAGAACTCTCTTATTGAGTGCCCCTACCTTGTACCTGACAGGCTTCTGAACTCCAGGCAAATTCAGACCCATTCAGACCCAAATAAATTTGCTGCTACCACTGCAATTCACATTCATGGAGGCTGAATCCACACTGTCTGCTACTTCAGCCTGCTCTCACAGTAGGCAGCACCAGAACTGTCTAACAAGGCAAAGGGAGGATTCTGACATCATCACTATAGGGGTAGGTGGGAGAGATGATGACTATATAGTTTGCTAGGCCATAGATATTAGAAGTAAATTACATAACTTCATGAAAGTTTAAGATTGATGGAGCATGACGAAAAAGCACTTCATATGACTGCATATTTTTAATAACTGTGAATACTTTTACTGATTTATTTTCTTTATAAGGTCTTAACACTGAGGAGAAAGTGCTGAAATTTAGGAAAAAATACATATTTTGAAAGATAAGTTACAGCTAAACTTTGATCATAAGTATTCTTTTTTATCTAAAAGAAAATAAAACATTGTTACTGGGAAGGATTTGCTGCAATGGTAAACACTGATCTCAATATGTGATTTCACATTTCAATTTAAACATTAAATTAATTTAATTCAGCCAATTCCTCTGAAAAGCATGGTAGTCTTTCAGGGAATCGTAAGTGAAAAGCTGAAACTTTGGAAAATATTAAAGATGAGTTACATGTGCAGAGAATGTAAGACTCAGCAGAATGTTCTTGTGAAAGTCTTAGGTTGGCTGTCAGAGAAAGAGTCTGATATTTATTTTCAAAGCCTACAGTCTCAATTTTTAAAAAAAGCAAACAAATTTGGGGAATTTATTAGTTTTCTTCTCATCTCAAAGTGAAGCAATGAAAAATGTTTTTCTAACATGAAGAAACATGTGCAGATGGTAGAAATTTGATATATATTGATTTGTTCTATTCCAAGTCTCCCATGAAAGTTAATTAAACTCAAAGAGTTTCTGAATTCCTTTTCAAATATACTAGTTATTCTGATGTTATTAATATCTATTATTAGTATTATTTATTATTAGTAGTAGTATTTATTTATTTATTAGTAACATTGTGGTATCTATTCTTGGTAGTATTAGAAAAAAATGTCTCACTGAAAAATGGTTAGGATTAAAATAATTTCAACTTCAGTAACTCTTTCAGCAATTGAGAATTTTCAGCATGGCACATCTAATAGATGTTGAACAGTTAAAAAAAACAGATCGCTGACTGGAGTTCCCAAAGTCTGCATGTGCAAGAGCCACAGCCTTGCAGAACTCTTCTGTAGTCCTGCAAAGCTAGTTTCAAGATATATCTAACTCTCTCCCATCCCATTAATAGTCCAATCTACATTCTGCCTATTTTAGCAAGAAAAAGAAATTTTTAAATATACCTGCCCAAGATGTGCTAGCTTATCATTGACCTTGTGCTTCTACAGCCTCTCTGCTACAGTGTGAAAGATGTTTTCTATTGCTTATATGCATAAATAGTATTAATTTTGTAATTGATTTTAAGAGATGAGAGAATTGTTAGTGTAATATAAATTATTACACAAGTCAGGATCAAACTGACTGATAAACATTGCAACTCCACGTGGAAATAAAAACAATGGATATATGCTATATTTGTTATAAGACTTTTATTGCTTCAGGCCCAGCTGTCTATCCTGTGGGTTTAGGCTATGCCAGAGGCTTGTATTCTTTCTGTTCTTAGGACATTTTGAGCACACAAGGACTTTTTACATTCTGAAAAACTACAGAAATAAAAGAACAGTCATCTGTAGTGGTAACGAGATATATTATACTTAAATGCTATCTTGCACAGCTTTTCTGTATTTTACCTTTTAATGTAGCAGTCCCTAAAGCTATTAGGACACAGCAAAGCAGTTGTTAAAAAAAAAAAAGGAAACAGCAAAGATTCCAAAAAGAGTAATAACCTGGATGTTCCTATTGAAAGAAACCAAAAAAGCACTTACATTTTGTGTAATAATGCATAATACCAGCAGCAATGAGAGGAAATCCATATTCTAACTGAATATATGTTTTCTACACAGAGGTAGAAATGCTGCTAACATAAAACACAATAGAATAGATGAGAGGTGATAACTCTCCTCCTGTTCAATCTGTACCACCCCAAGAAAAGAAAAATCAGGATTTTGCTTTCCTTTATTTCCAAAAGGAGCAATGGGGAAACTTCAAAATGTGTGTCATGCTGTTGGAGTAAAGGCACTACACTGGAATGCATAAAGAAATTTAGGGCATTCATTCTCCTCAGGATTGTGTTGATCTCTCTTGGAATAAGATATCCTGTTCTAGACAGCAGCACTTCAAAAAAGACAGAGTTCAAGAGAGAGGTCCAATAGGAGAGCAGGCTGAAGAGTAATGAGCATGTGTAGAGATCCAGAGAAGATGGCCTAAGAAGAAGTTGAATGACCTTAGGCTGTTTAAATTTTTAAAAAGTGATTACATTCTCCTTGTATGTAAAAGGCTGCTGCGAAGGGGAATGGGGGCAACCCCTGGGTTATGTCTAGAGTACACAGGGCAAGTAGAAATAGGCTTGAACTGAAACACCAAAGATTCATGTTGCACAGCAGGAAAGACTTATTAGTACTAAAGAACAGGAAGGACTGGGAGATAGACAATCAAGACAATACTGCTAAAAAGATCTTCTGGAACAGGTTGGATCAGCATCCTCTCTGACATGAAGGTAGGGAAAAACCTCTTTGGAGTCACTTTCAACTCCACCATTCACTTGTTGGTTGCAGTTGTGCAGATGCAGTTCTTGCATATCTTAAGCTACAGTCACTGCCTGTTCAGTAGAAGAAATGCTATTGGTATTTTTACTGAAGTACTTTACATAAAATGGCCATTCCCAACAAAACATTTCCAAGAAGATCAAGAATGTAAATAAAAAACCTGGAGAAAGTTGAAGGACAGATGGTAACATCTATGCACAGCAGTTTTTAACATGTTCACCAGTCTCAGCTGACATGAGAGCTGACATGAACATGACATTTTCTTAACATGGTAAGAAAATGTCAGAGCTCAGTCTCCAGTACCACAGAATCAAATAACTCAGATTAGAAAGGGGCTCCAAAGGCACTGCAGCACCCTTGCAGCTCAGTGGGATTTCAAACTGCCTTTGAACACCATAGGGAAAGGTAAGTAATACGGGCGAGTTCAGGGTGGTGGCTACAGTGAAGAACCCAAAAGTATGCAAACAAAAGCCTGAAATATCAATAATGACTCAACTGCTGGTTACTGTGAGGAGGCAAAGAGACTACAGGAGAAAAAGAGAGCAAACACACTGCTCTCCAAAGCCTCTCTTCGGTTTGCTCACCTATTCCAGGGAGGCTAATTAATGCAGTGTGGACTACTTGAGGGCCAAGGACTGCTACAGTATCCTAAGAGAGACTGAACAGAAACTGAGAATGAAAGAACTTTAAATTATAACAGAAGCTACTTAGTACAGTTGTTGTATTCACAGAGAAGTCACTGCTTTCTGATTGTGAGCTTTCTGTACCGTGTAGTACCTCACATTCTTTCTCTTTCTGTAGCTCTCACCTTGGGATGACACACCAGGAAACCCCTCCTAGGCATTCCAGAATAACTGAATAATGCAATTTCAACCTTGATAGCAATTTTGAAGTTTGAAGGAATTTGACCAATTGATAATCATTACCTTAGAAAAGAAATATATTGTCTTAAATATAGGCAGTAGTTTATTGTATTAATGTCAAAATTCTGGACATTTTAAATCTCTCAGAATAATCACCCATGTAAGACTGAAAATTTTTTTTTATGTCTATATTTTTTAAGTTAGGAATATACTAGGAGCAGAACAGAAATTTAGAATAAAACACTTCACATAATTTTAGGATGAGACACAGAATAAGCTATTTCTAATAATAAAATAGACCTTTGAAGTATTTTGCCCTCTATGGACTCTAGCACCCATTTGCAAAATACACATTAAACTTTTAATATGCATATAAATCCCAATCAACAAAGCACTTGTGTAGAAGCTTAAAGGCAAGCGCATTTAAATCTCTTTGAAGCCAATTATAATTCTGCAGCAATTCTTCCAGACAACAAAAGAATCAATTATTTCCCCTGAAAGTTGATTTATTTTCCTCTTTCAAATACATACATTGAAAGAGAAAGTGACTAAAACAAAGTACATTAGTGCATATTTTGTCATTAGAGGAAACATCCAGTTTAAAGACATTTTCTCCTGCTTAGGGTAAGTTCAAATCTAAGTCTTACTGTACTTTTCTTTTCTATGTCTACTAGACCTGAAAAATCTACCAGTTAGAGCTGAAAAGATGCATTCATTTACCTTAGACAGTGTGTAATCGATGTGTTCTGCTCCACATCAACAGAAAGGTCAAGAAAATCTTCATCTTTGCTACTAACCTGTTGCAAAACACATACATGTGAAACAGAGATACCATACATCTAAATGTTGTTTATATCTTTAGCAAATGCTAAAGATGTTTATTTCTGTAGGAATTGCTCTTACATAAAAATAATTCATTTCAATGCTTTATTTTTTGTTAGTTCAGTGTGATGTTTATTAGTAATTCTACCAATCTAGCTTTCATATAGTTTAACTTCTGTCTACTCCACTTATCCAATCCCACCAACCATGGGCCATCAATGACAGCCTGTTCAGTAAAGAACCATCCTCCCCTATATTATCTGGGATTGGTGGATTTTGTATGTTTCCTTGTTTTGTAACACAGTCTACTTTCTTTTATTGTCAGAAATTTGTTTACCCTTTGTATAACATATTGCAATATGTTATACATGTTCACAATTTATTTGTATATAATTATTTCCATTATTAAGGATGTAATGAAGATAATTTCCAAATATGTTTCCGTCACAAAAGCCATACTTCTCCATGTTATCCTTTCTCTCTAGTGACTATTGAAAAATGTGGGGTTTACTTCTGGTTGACACAGCTACATTTTCCCATTGGATATTGTTCCTGGTCAGTATTTTGATTAAAAATTTTAAAATATTAAAGGTAAAAATGGCTCAGTGATAATATTTTGCAAAATCATTTTGGTGTTGCCAATCTTTTTGACAGAACAAGAAAAAAAAATTATAATGAAGAGTTTTTATCTAAAAAATTTAAGTCCAAATATTTTCAGAACAACAGATCCTGATTTTTGCATGGAAAATTATTTTTCACTAAGAGTGTTTAATCTCAAAGGTGAAGTAATATTAACAAAAAAAAATCCAAATGGCTAATTCTTGTAATACTCCAACTGAGTCAAAAGACTGCAGAATTACTTACTGCACATGAATTCAGTCATATTCAGAACAATATTTTTATGAAATGCTGCATGAACACCCCATGTTTTTGCATCCTATTGCATTTCCTTAGAATAACTAAATCAGATGGGAGAATAGCAAAGTCCAAATCAAGAACTTCTGTGAGGAGATGAATCCACTGTTCTGGCAGAAGTCCCTCACGCTCAGATTTTTGCAATGCTGTGGATGTGACAGTTATGTACCACCTTGAGCTCATATTTATGTCAGGGATACTATAAGCTTGGTGAATGCAGCCCATATCAGACCTTAATGCAGAGAAACATCTTTGGCTGGATTAATTTTGGTATCATCAAAGATGTACAGAGGAATAATGCACACCCAACTGAAATGAACAGCAGTTCTTCAAACAAAAATCCTCCCTGAGACATGACTTGACCCACAGAGGACAGGAAACCACAAAACCAGCAACAATTGACTGCAGTATAAATATACAGCTAAAATTTGAAAGATAAAGCAACAAAGCTTCAGAGAACATTGTGTCTCTACAGCTGGACCTAGAGTTCTGTCAGACACACTGAGTATCATGAGAACTTAAACACTTGAAAATGTCCTTGGCGGGCATTGTGCTTCATCTGAATGCCTCAAAGAAGCCAGGAATTCTGTTATTGATTTCTGCACATCAAATATTTCCTGGGAGGGAAGATGAGCTACTTAGAGCTAGAATAATGCAGATTAAAACTAAAGGTAGCTGGAAAACCAGATTCAAACTACACTCTTTGTAACTGAGAATAAGAATTGCTGAAATCTTAATGATTCTTCACGTACTACTTATGAATATTTTAGCAAAGGAATAACTTTCAATCTGTTTTACTATTTTCCTAAGATTTCAAGTTATACTAATTCAAGGAAAACATACTGGAAAAATATCCCGAGGAGCATCCAGTATTTCTGCACTCAGAGGAAGCTACAGACAAGCTCCATTTTCCATAGAGCTTCATCACTTTGAATTACAAGTATGGAATTGTGCAGTTATGCAGTTACCCAAGGACACATCGTCATTTCACCATAGTTTCTCTGAGTAAACGTTAGATAATGATTTAGAATTAGGCCAAAAACTATTTATAAAAGCTTGTCAGTTAAAAAATAATTCTAACCTTTCACATATTTTAACTTGCTATTAACCAACATTCTGTAGTTGAAATAGATTCAATAATTAATTTTCAGTATCTCTCTCATGTGTTCACTTATAAAAGCTTGTTCCAAACTTGTTCCAACATTTTATGTTGACTATCATTATATCTCTTCTCACCATCCACCTCTGACCAAGTTCCTGGAAAAGCCATACACATTTTCTTGGAATACAGAGCTCTTCTTTATGGTTAGAAATATCAGACCATGTTCTTTCCCTTATCTGGTAGGACATGGGTAGAGTTCATCTCACCAAACCTGAGTTGTCTAAACCTCAGCATGCTGTCTGAAGGTACCTTCTCTGGGCACCTTCTCCCATCTTAATGCAGCTACGCTAAAGCTGTGTTTTCTTTGAGGAAGCCCATAGTAGCAGCACAGATCTTAGTAAAAGTACATAATTCTTAGGCCAGAGCAGTTTGTTGGCCCAGTTCTCAGCATTGCTGCACCAACAACTGCAGCAGCTTAGTAACACCATGGAGCCAGGACAGGCTGTAGGGAACAAAACACCGGATACTGCTAAAAACTTTGTTTCATGAAACAGCCTAGAGACAGACGGAGAGAGTTTTCTGTAAAAGCTCCTTCACAATCTCCATCATCTGCAGGAGTTGAGATAACTGGTTCATCCTTGGTGCCTATCAGCTTTGCTTTACCAAGCAAAGGTTAGATGATGTTAATTCCAACCTTTGTGGAAGGTCAGTGTCACTGCTCTCCCCAAAGATTTTTTTTTCCTGTCTGTGTTACTCTTTCATGCAACCTCACAGGAACAATTTTAAAAAATTATTTCTCTTCACTTTCAACAGGAGCATGTGTTCAAAAAATACAGTAATCAATAGGAGACTTGCAATCAGGTTTCCCGACAAAAAATAATTTTTACTTATAGATCAGACATAAGAGATTTCAAACTGACATCATCCTCTAGAAAATATTAGGGAGAAAAAAGAAAACAGTTTGTTAAAAATGAACCCTCTGTATACCTGTCAGATTCTTAAGATGGAATTAACATAAATCATCTTAACGTTTCACTTATTATATGAATATGATGTGAATAACTTCTCTCAAAATTACAGTGATAAGGAAAGGTACTGATTCTCTAGCAAGGATTTTAACTGTAGACATATGTATTAGGACAGCAAAACTTGGCAGAGATTTGCCAAGTAATGCTTAGAAAAATAAATTTTTAGAAAAGAATATACTCACTTCAAGAAGTAAATTCTACAGGAATATCCACAATTCTCAGATGTCTGAAAAGATTCATATATTTATATATACAAAATGTATCTATCTATTAATGGGCAACAACAACAAAAAAATCTATCCCAATGCTTACGGTTTCACAGTTCAAACATCTAGTTTCGTTAGTCAGTGTTCCCTGAAAAATCTCATGCACCCAGGTCAGTTCTTGTTTATTGTTCTCTTCAGCTTCATTCATGTTGCCATTTTTCAGTTTCCCATTTTGCTTTTCCTGTTTCTTCTCCTCCTGCAAAATGTCTGCAATGGTGTTGAGCAGGTAATTTAAAAACTCATGTGCATCCTGCTGCATGTAGTTGTCAAAGAGATCTGTGAAGAAGAGAGTCAAGATTTGTACAGCTGAATATCCTTTCCTCAAAGAAAGAAAATTATTTTTTTCCCCAAGTACTTGTACTAGCCCTTGCTCAGAAAAGTATTTGGAATCATTCCAAGGAACAGTTTTGCAGCCAGTCACCCTGGCTTCAGTGAAGTTACTTTGGGGGAAAGCTTCATCTCATCCAACTTTAGCTGTCTAGAAACTCCCATTACAGTCAATGAAGTAAGCAAGAGAGTGACTCATCCTAAATTATTTCCTTACACTAGACACTTACTGCCTAACTTTAGTCAGCACTGACTTCCATCCCCATATCCCAAGTCCCTCAGACACTTAGGAACACCACAGAGTTTTGACAGTAAGCCACATGGCTGGGAAAATTGAAGCCATTGGATGCTGACACACACTTGTGCACAGGGTCTGGGATGGAGTTACCTTTCCTCACAGTAGCCCACAGGGTGCTGTGCTTTGTAGGTGTGCCTAAAATGGTGGTGATGATGTACCAGTGTTTCAGCTGATGCTGAGCAGCACTCACACAGCATTAAGGCTGTCCCTCATCCTGCCCAAAGGCTGATAGACCGGGTGTGAAAGAGGTTGGCAAGGGAACATAGGTGAGGCAGCTGACCCAAACTGGCCAAAGTCATATTTTATGCCATGTGACTTCATGTTCACCACTAAAATCTAAGAGAAAGATGGGTGGGTTTTCATTATGAATATATGTCACTTGCAAACAAACTTCTACATATGCCAAGGCCCTATGGCCCAGGCAGTACCTGGAAATCATCTGTTGATGGGAGGTAGAGAATAAATCTCCTTTGGTTTTCCTTTGTTTCTGCATGCAATTTTTGGCCTTTTTTTTTTCTAATTAAACTACTTTGATCTCAACTCATGAGGTTTTTTCCTCCTATCTTCTCCCCCCGCCCTGCTGAGACAAGGTGTCAGAGATAGCCTTGGTAGGCACCTGTCAGCCAGTCAATGTTAACTCACTTCCGTAGTAATAATAACACCACCTAACAGAGCTCATTTTTCACACACAAATCTGATGGAAAAAGACTTGTCCTGTTCAATACGAATTGCTTGCAGTAACAGGGGAAAATATCCCAATGGTGATTTAGTACAGACTTCTCCAGTAAAGGCTTAACTCGCCCACCATTCAAAGAAAAAAGAATGCATGTTCCCAGAAATGTGTATTTTTATCCCCCTGCTCCTGCAAAAGTTCACATGGATTTCCTCAGAAAATATTGTACAGTACCATTGCCTTGTAATGTGCAGCCTGGACATATAAGCTGGGTAATACACACTGACTCTGGCACTAATTTTAAAAAGCAGAAAACATAAGATCCAGTGTTTACAAGTGATCCCCAACATTGTGGGGGCATTTATCACTAGATGACTCAGAGTTAACTTTTTCATGATTTCGAATGTCTGCTCTGAAATGAACAGTCTGCCCATTTATATGCTGTCATCAGGAAGCAATTTCTTCCAGGTGTTTGACTCATACTTTGTCTCTTCATTCAAAGCCTCTCTGTTTCTAAGCATACCATCCACACCGATATGAATCCAGGTAAAATGGAGCTGTGACAGGCTTCTCTATCTCAAGATGTTCCTCATATCCCTTAGACAGACCTACTACAAGATTCGGTATATGCTATGGCCAACTTAATGGTCAAAATGGGTCTGGTGCTTCACCAAGTAAGACTGTGTCCACCACCTCCAAGAGCCAGAGCAGCGGCTGATGTGTAGTGGACTGACCACCCCACATGTACTCAGCTCCTTATTCCCCAGGGTGTTCTGGAACTGGTGCTGCCTGCAGCCTTCCCGGGTCACATAATTCCCATACTGCCAGCTGCCCCCCATGTTTCTCTCTGCTATACTGCACAAAAAAACAATTTAAAAATTACAGCAGTGTCACCCTATTCCCAGCCCTAGCTCACCCAACAGGAAGGTCTGCCCCACCATGCTGTGAAAGCATCACTAATTCTCACACACCTCTGGCAGTCTATGAAATCTGGTACGGTTATTTCAAGCATAATATCATATACACAGATATTAAAATAATAATTCACCCCACAAAGTACTAAAAGCAACTTACAAATCTAACCTGTGTTTCTGGTTAATATGATCTCATTGCTCAATATGTATTTGTACTTCTTTGATCAATGCATGAATACCTTAGAGAACTTCAGTTTTACACTTACCATTCTCTTTCCGTAACCTTGATATGAACTTCTTTGGTGGAATAACTCCAACTTTTTTCTTCTGAGTAGCAATACTGTGGAAAAGATCTGCCAGGCAAGTCAAGAGGTTTTCCTTCTTTTTCTGTTGGGCCTTGTATGATAATACATTTTCCCGAAATGGCCGGCAAAAATACAATGCCTGCAGCACGGAGTTACAGTAGCAGGTGTTCCCAAACTGCCATGCAGAAATAAAAACAAGCTTAATGCCTGGGAATCACAATAAAACTAGCTGTTCATTCAAATTCTGACTCCTGTCACTGTCACAAACCAGCCATTTTGCCATGTAGTTGCAGTAGAAATATATTTCCACACCCACCATGACACTTCATGGAAAAGACTATGTTGTTCTAAATTAATTAGGATACAAAGTAAAGGTTTCCACTTGCAAGAAAAATAATTTTTGTAGTGGATTTCATTAAGTTTATTTCTGTATCTGGGCTCTATCTTACTGCTCAGTAGCAGAATGACTAATATTTTCAATAGAAAAACTTATTATATCTATATAATATATATGGGAACAAACAAGTGATTAAACACTCTTCTCACTCATTTCTCCTCGGTCAAATAAAAAAGCTCCTCCTAAGAGTCTCCAATGAAGAATGCTGTACCTAAACTTGTAGATACTTTCATCACTTCCTCCATCCTATTTCACACCTAAAATAGCCTTTTAATTTTATTTAAGTGTGTGTTCTAATCCCTTGAAACATTCATAGAACTGTTCTCTCTGGGGGTGTATGAAGCCACCTTCAAACATCTGATACAGTTTTGCAACCCACTTTGCCTAAAATTGCAACATGAGCAGCACTTAAAAGAAAATCCTGCATTAGAATAAGATTGATAAGAGCAGGGAAGAGAGAAAAACAAAACAAAACAAAACCAAGGAAGTGAGCAAATTTCAAGTAACATCAAAATTGACCACTTACATTGACCAATCCAAAGTAGTGCTCATTGATTGGAAACTGCTCTGGGCCAATGTCTTTTTCCAGAGCAGAGGCATTGGTGCCCTATACAAAGGAAAAAAAAAAAAAAAGAAGGAAAAAATGTCAGAACCCAAAGCAAACAACAACAGCAAAACATTAAAAAGGATGAAATAATATGGAATATTAAGATTCTGAAGTAAAATTATGGACAGTATCAAGACAGAAAATAATTTATTCTTTTTAGCTATGATTAGCCAAGCTAACTCTGTCTTACTGACAGGCAGGCACAACAGTCTCATGAACCATTAAAAGCATTTGCAAATCTGGATAGTTGAGCTGGCCTTGCATGGACTTTCTAGTAATAGATGACTAGAAGTGAACAGGTCACAACAGTGGTTCTTCCCACACCCACCTCCCCTTCATTTTTACTGTGTACATGGTCATCTGGATCCCATTACTCTCTTGTCTCATAAAGACAGTGGTTGATCTTAAGTACAACCCTAAAAATCAGTTCCTAGATGGAAGGCAAGTTTTCTAAGCATTACTGAAACTCCTCTGAATCCCTCTGAATTATACATCAGCCTGTAATAATACTTGGGCTTCAGACTGGCACCCAGTTCTAGTAACATCACAGATGCTAAAAGCAAGTGTAATTTACCTGCCATTTTGTCCTATCTCACATTAAAGAGCACATAAATCCAAGTACTGTTAGATCTCTTAGTCAGTGCCCTAGTGTGGTAAGTCATGTTCAGCTGTATCTTCAACACCAAAGTTGTTTAGGTGTTGTCTGTAAGTACAACCACTAATTTGGTATGTTACCTGTCATTTTGCTATATTAAAATGCCCATTTTTGAACAACCTTAAATGACTAAGCAAGTAAGGTAGGTTGCTGCCAAAGCAAACATCATCACTCCTATACACATTATAAGCTTGGCTCCGTCCTCTGACCCCCTCACTTACATACTTATAGAAGTTGATGAGTTCCCCTCTCAGCTGTCTCTTCTCAGTGCTGAACAGGCCCAGCTCCCTCAGCCTTTCCTCACAAGAGAGATGCTCCAATCCCTTACTCATCTTTGCTGCCCTCCACTGGACCTGCTCCAGGAGCTCCGTGTCTCTCTTGCCCTGAGGAGCCCAGAGCTGGGCACAGCACTCCTGATGTGGCCTCACCAGGGCTGAGCAGAGGGGCAGGGTCACCTCCCTCAGCCTGCTGGCAATGCTCTTCCCAATGCACCCCAGGACACCACTGGCCTTCCCATCCACACGGGCACGCTGCTGGCTCCTGGACAGTTTGTTGGCCACCAGAACCCCCAGGTCCTTCCCTGGACAGCTGCTTTCCAGCAGGTCAATCCCCAGCCTGTGCTGGTTCATGAGGTTACTCCTCCCCAGGTGCAGGACCCTGCACTTGCCTTCCCTGAATTTCCTCTCTGCCCATCTCTCCAGCCTGCTGAGGCCCTTCTGGGGTATTGGCTGCTCCTCCCAGCTTGGTGTCATCAGCAAACTTGCTGAGGACATCTCTGCCCCTTCATCCAAGTCATTGATGAATATGCTAAACAATTCCTAGTATTGAATTGTGGGGAGCACTGCTAGTGTCAGGCCTTCAACCAGAACCTGTGTCACTGATAGTGACTCTGGGGTCAGCCAGTTCTCAATCCACCTCACTGTCCACTCATCCACTCCACACTTCTTGAATTTGCCTATGAGGACATTGTGAGACACAGTGCCGAAAGCCTTGGTGAAGTCAAGGTAGACATTTGCTCAGACTTCATCAGCTAAAATTTTCAAAGTAACTGGTAATCAGATTTACAATTCTCATGTCCCTTCCCCATCTTCTCCCCAAGGCCTGGTTTCTGTTTCCTCACTGCCCCGACCATCACCACTGCTTGCCAAATCAGATTATTATTTCATGCCAAATCATTAAAAGAAAATTTAGTCAAAAGAATTAGCAGTGTGAAACTCAGCATAGGTGCTCTTTGAGAACCTGCAAGCCTTGAAAGTAAAACACCTCCTTTAAGCTAGCAGGTTCCAGAAAAGCTCCAAAGATTTCATATTTCACATCCCCTTCTCAGATCTTTTTCCATTCTCTCTCTTTCTCTCATATACAGAGAGTTCATTGCTCAGACCATGTTACTTCCCAGGAAATCCTTTGAGACTGAAGTACTTTACAAGCACAAGCCTTCATGAGAAACTTCATAAGGGATATGTGTTCTCACCAGACTCTGCTAAGCTTTGGTGAGAAACTTGGAAAGAAAGATTGATTAATACAAAGCAATTATTGGCTACCATTCAACAGACATGACAGTGTGATAATTATGTAAGTCTCATACGAAGATTAGTTTCATTGCTTGGAAAGTCAGCCTTGCCAAAGATGCACACATTCAGCAAAGCATTCCAAGAGGGAAAAAACCTGATAAATATTTGCTTATCTGATATTAGCAGTGAAGCAAACAGCCACTGTTACCCTCAAAACCTTGTCTGATACAAGAGAAACATGACTACAGAAGATTAATGCATCTTCTGAGGAAAAACATCTTCATATTAATACTCATTGTACAGTGTTCAGATCAAAGCAAAGGTTTTCTTTGAATTCACTTTGAACATTACAATCGAGTTCCCTAAAAGAAAAATGAAATGGGTGTTTTTCCAGTTCTGTAGGAAACATTCTCCACACTGAAATAAATTCTCCCTCTACAGTTCATGAAAAATATTATCTCTGAAAAGTAACCACCTACACTTTCATAAAACTACAGGTTAGTGTATTTTGTTAGGCAAATATGAAGCAAGTGCTCTGCTAACTAGTTGCTCCTACATTACTCATTTGCCTTTCCTCCAGGGCCAGGATTTCTTATTTCAGAGGCTGCCAGATGGTTGGACAAACCCTTTCTTGTAAATATTGTGAGAAAGAGCAAGAATCATGATTTACCAAACAAAATTATCACTGAAAACCAAACAAATTCATGATATATACTAACCAATCTTCATATAAAAACTCTACATTGCATGGAAATTTCCAAAGTACCTGCTGTTGAGAAAAAAACACATGCTTAGTAACATCTCATCACGGAGCTTTTTTACCTCTCCAAATCCAGGCCTTGGCTGTTGCAAATGTAAAATAAAGTACAGTGTGACAGTGACACAACAAAACAGTGAGGTTAAATTCAATCTTAGAGTAAACTCACATAACCCACTCACACTTCGTTAGGAGTAGGGCCCTCTTGTATCAAAGGCAATTTCAGTCTGATTTTTATTTATTCTGAGGTCTCCAAAAAGATACTCTTAAATCCATGGAAAAAGAAGTCTAGGAACAAGAGGCACAGAGATCTGATGCTTCAAAGAAGGATATATTCCTTATATGGAGAAAAAAACCTAGACAGGCCACTTAGTAAAACTCAAACCATGACACATTGCATATAAATTACTTGTTTTGGATATGAAGTTTCCTCAATAAGCAATTGACATGAGGACTGAAGAAGGAAATTTTTCCAAGAAATTATACTAGAAACTGTACACCCAACCCAGGTTTAAACTGGAAAAAAATATATTATTAGAGATATGTTAAAGGTGGTTCAGAATTCAGTTTAAATCAACCATATAAAATGGAAAACATACTTAGTCTACTGATGTTAATCTACAGCAAACCTCAACCATGACTATTTTCCCAGCATGTTTGTGTTTGTTCTCACTCCCAGCAAGTAATTTTGATTACTTCTACAGTGAAAACCTGCTCAGATATTTTAATGCAACCACTCTCTATTGTTTCATAATAGCTTCAGCTAGGAGAAATATCCTTCCACAGCTGAATCTACTGTAGTTCCATCAAAATAAACAGGAACAGCAGTGTAGCTAATGAGGAGAGGCTGCATAAGTCAATGAAGTGGGATTTGGTAATATTAAATAAAGTCATATCAGAGTACAGAGACAGTAAAGGAGGCTGGCTCCTTCTTAAAAGAATACACTAGTGAAGGAAATGCTGTGGAGTGACTGTGGTATGCAGACCGAATGAGAATGAGAACTAGGTCAATGTTGAAACTCCTACTACACATTCTGTGGTGTTGGAACCTTGATTTCTCAGTTTTACCACTTAATTCAACAATCAGCATTCAGCCCTCGTAAAAAGACATATAGCTGGAGACATTGCCAAGCACAGGTCAGCTCAGGCCAGGATTTTTGCCACAGCATGCCTCCAAAACCCTTCAGCCCATATGACCTATATTTTTTTCCTCTTGTTATTTTGCCCAGAACCTTCCAAAGAACAAGACTGCTGGTTTTCTTTTCCATTGAAATTTCTGAAAATGTTGCTAAGAGTTTCATTTGTGCTTTGGATCACATGAAACAGATTAGGTAAAAAAAACCCCTGCTGTTCCTTTACACTTTAGCATATATTAAAAAAAACCCTTCAGGATAAAAAAGAAGTCATCAGATTAGTTCATTAAATCACACGTAGAAAAGTAATCTAAATACAATTAAATGGACAAGAGCTAATATGAAAGTGTCAACAGAAGACAGCAAAGCAGAGTAAACTTCGTGCTGTGACAGAGCTGTAAAAATGGCACTAACTTTCTAGAAATATACATATGTTTAATTTAAAGTAAAAGAATGCAGTAAAGAAATTGGGACTCTTCATAAGCCTATTAAGTGGGTATCACTAAATGAACACAAACATTTTATGAAAAATAAAAAAATTAGTTAAATTTTTCTTGATACAGAAAAATATGTCTGTACAAAGACCAAAGAAATAAGAAGAAATATCTTGTTCACAAAAAATCTAAAAAATGTAACAGAAAAACACACAAAAATTATATAATTAAAACAGAAACTTAAATACACAAAGAGCAAGAGACAATGAAGGATGATGGCTGGTCCATGACAAAGGGTTTCGGATCATATGCATTTATAGACTAGATTTCTTTTTTCTTAGTATTCAGGGAAAGTGAAAGCAACATGATAGTTTCCTGAAGGAAGAAACTGAAGACTTAAGACAAACTAATGGTGATGCTTGGGCTGGTAGAAGAAAAATTAGAGTAAAAATAGAAATGGCTTCAGGGCTAGGCAGCCTGAGTTTAAGGATTTTGGAAGGCACAGCACATGGATGGGAAGGAAAAAAGAAAATAAAGAAAGATGGGGAAGGCCTCCTGGCCAGCAAATGGCAGTGATGGATAACTCAAAAGAGAGGAGGCAACTGTGAAATCCCAAAATTAGCTCCCAGAAGCAAGAAAAAGAATCAAGAGTGAAAGGAGAACTAGCAATAGCACAGCATGCAGCACAGATGCAGTTGCTTTCAAAGACACATCACCTGTCCCCAGTGCTGGACTTTGGCTACCCTCAGGAACAATCTCAGCTTTCAGAGATATGGTGAGTAACTGAAATAGCCAAACCAGCATTCTTAAAAACTCATCGATATTAAATGCCAAACGTGGAGCGTTTCTGTAATTTTTAAAAGTGTAAGTCCTACAAGATGGTTGAATTTAACCAAATTAGCTCTCTCTTCATTCTGTGAGGAAATGCTTTTTGTTCATCCAGCAAAGCTATTTTGAGTCTTTTTTGCCACAAGAAGAAAGAGGAAAGAGATGATTCTATGAAAACACACAGGGGATCAGAGTAAACAGCAAAAGAACCTTGACTGACTGAAAAAACACTGTGTGTTCAAATTGTTTTAGGAAAGGTGATTTATCAAAATAGATCTAAATAAATTATTTTTGTGTGTTTTTTCCAAAGAGTCTTCTGATCATTAAGGCAAATTATAAGAGCTTGAAAGGAGAGGCCTAACCTTTTTTCTTGCTGGGTACACTAAGCTATCTCTATTTACAGATCTAAGTATGACATGTACCACAAATAACTTCAGCCCTATACTGTGTGGTTTCCAGGAAATGGACAAAAATTGCAAGACCTGAAATCCTGAACCACTTAAAACCTTGGGCAAAGTTTTTAAGGTACTCAGTCTTACATAGCTGATAAACTTGGTTTTCTCAAAGCACAAAGCAACCAAGTGAGGTTCTATAGAAGTGTTGCAAGTCCAGTGTCTATATCCATAAGTAATTTTTTAAAAAATTGACCTTTAAACTTTCCATGATTAGACAGCTTTTACCGAACTGCAACTCAATATTCTCTTGTGAGTCTTTCTGTATCCCCAGCTTAATTGTTCTTGGATTAGTGGCACCCAGGCTTTTACTGGAGGAAGCAGCAAAACCAGTGGTTTTGACCAGTTTCCTCCTTCAGAATGCACAGCCTCAAGATGGTCTCATGAGTCAAAACAAAACTAAGATTTGCTTACAAACTATTAACTTCTTCAGTAACATTTTTGTCTAGACCACCTAGCATATGTGCTGCCTCAGAGCATTTTAAAAGCAAGGCACCTTCTAAACTTCATCACAGCTGCACCAGCTGGGATACTCTGATCACCTGGAGACACAAGTAGGAATACATTCATTAAATCTCCATACAAGGTGAGTAATGAGGGCTGCAGCTATGTTGCTGGACAGGTTTAGAATTAAAAACTTTTTTTACAGTATTTTTCTTTCAGAGAAATCCCCTAAGGACCTGAGACAAGTACAAGATTCTGCACATGAAGAGAAGAATCACCATGTACAAAATGGGAAACAGCTGACTAAGGTAGTAATGTTTTAGAAAAGAAAGAAAGAAAGGGGAAGTCTCTGTGTAGTATAAGATGAATAAGCCACAGGTATGCAGTGTTATTTTAAAAAATCCCCGAAACCACAACAACAAATGTTGACAACATAATCAATTCTTGCAGGTGGTAGTCTACAATGATCTTAAACTAACATTCCTATTTAACTTGTCAGTGGTAAGACATCTTACATTCAGTTTTGGGTGCCTGGTGTCAAGGAAGATAAAGGTAAGTGGAAAGAATCCAAAAGAAGCCAGACAAAATGGAAGCCCCAACTCTAGAGAAAAGTGACCTATAAAAAAGGGTTAAATGGGGTTGTGTTGCATAAGACAGAAAGGGCTGCATAATGCAGGAAAGGGCATGACAATATTTTCAACTCTGTGGCTGGTTACAGAAAGGAACTAGTCTGTTCTTGGCCTCAGCAATGGACAGGATGAGAAGTACCAAGCTCAAATTAGCGTAATGTAGATTCCAGTAAGACATTAGGAAATGCAATGTAGCTCCTATCACTGGAAAGTTCTAACTTTGGCTGTCCTACATCAGAAATAACACAGGTTTATCATATTCAGTGGACAGTTGGAGACTTTCTTGTCATAGGATACATTATATACAGTTGTTACAAGGCTATTAATTGTGAAATCAAAAAATCAAATTAAATAACTAAAACGCGAAATATCCAGTAAAAACTGGTTTGAAACCCTCAGCACAACAGGCTTTTTGCAGTGGCTGGGCATACCCAAACCATGCTTTGGGAGGAGTCCTGACAGTGGGGATGCTTCTTGCCCAGAAGCACTGATATCCTGGGGTGTTAAGCACATAATGTATGTAATAAATATATGTGAGCATATCTACAAAACAGCCAACCAAGGACAGTTTCTGAGGCTAAAGGAAGGTCAACAGAAGGGATCTGCCTGACTGCTTCTCTGACTGGCCAGGACTTAGACTCCACAGACTGTGGCTCTTCAAATCCACCAGAACCTCACCTCCTGTGTGGCATTTGCCCACCACACACAGTTAATCAGGGTCCAAAATCTGCTTTTAATGTAATCTTTCCCACAATTCAGATTCACTCAGCCTTGCTGAGCTATAACTAAAAGGTTCCCTTACTGAGTTGTTTAGCATAACCACTGGTTTACTCTTAATTCAGCACTATGAAGCCAAAGACTATGTACATCTAAAATAAGCACACTGTGCACTACATGTTGTGTTCATGAATTGTCCTTTTGTGCTTATTTTCTAAACAGCTACTAAGCACATAATAACCACTTTAGCCATCAAAAGGTATTCATGAAAGACAAGCCTCAACCATTACTCAAGGTTATACTTTGGGAATTATCTATTAGGATGTTGCTCATTTTACATATATTCCTCTATCCAATAAAAATATCTTTTGTGGACTTCCATTCATCTTTTCATGGAATGCACACTTTCTGTCTGTTAGGCCAGTACCCATTTGTCAGCCATACTCTCAAGTTTCTCATTACTTCAAAAAGTTATTACAATGATTACACTTCATATTCTCCATACTTTTCATATTTTTGTTTCTATATTTTATACGTCATATTGAAATCATGCACTCTTGAGACTACGCTTCTAAAAGTGCATTGCTTGAGCTGTCTAATCTTATCAGATATAAAAATTTATTTTCCTTTATCAATCTAAATATGCCTTCAGATAACTATTTTTATTGTCTGGCATGTATTAGTTTACCTTTATCTGTATTTATGGGAAGATATATGAGACATTAAGAAAAATACACTTCAGGTTGTCGAAATGAATAAATCCAATTGAAAATCATAGTGATCAATTCTGTAACCAAATAATATTCTTATTATTCTTGTATGAAACAGGATTTTTGTATTTTCACAGCATTAAAATTGTAGGGGTTTTTTTTGTATAAAGCCTTTTTCAAATCTGTTTGTAGTTTGAGTTTTCATTCTGCCAATGCCCTATATTCAAACAAGTGCTGCAATTAGTCTCTAAAATCATGTTATTAAATAAACAAAAAAAAAAATTCCAACATTTATTCTTATTTGTTTCCTGAATGTAGAGTCTCCTAGACTTGTATGTTTTTTCTCTACAACTAATTTCTAGGATTGTTAGAAACTGTTTGATTGTTTGCTTGTTTGTTTATTTTAAAATGAAAGCTGCAATTCACATGTGTTCACATAACTGCTGATGAATTGTGTGAATGTTTTCATGCAGAAAACCAGCTATTTTTCTGAAACTCATAACTATGAGACTATGAGAAGGAAGAGTAACATGAAACTCCAAAATTAATCCAAGGAACTGCAACTTTTATTCCAAAGGATATCTATACAACAACTACCAGGAGTAACTATGAGGTATCTCAGATAATACCTTGTATCAGAGAAATCTGAATGTGTTTGGATTATTCCGTTCTTTAATTGTCAGAACACTATGAAGTTCTAATTGGAATATTTGAAATACTATTACAAAATTATGAAAGGGAGGGAATTAATACTTGATTTCAACAGAATTGTAAAAGAAAGAAATATGATCCACAGAGCTTGTTAGCCAGATCAGTATAAATGTATGTCAATATATTCTGAAATGGTTAGATGTCCTTCACTGCACATTACAGTAATATCCCTAGGCCACAGCTGCAGCATGAGCTTAACTCAGAACTCAAGGCTTTACCTAAAGCTTATCAACAGAGAAACACACTGCAGAGGATTTCAGTA
Organism: Passer montanus; assembly: GCF_014805655.1. Taxonomy (NCBI): domain Eukaryota; kingdom Metazoa; phylum Chordata; class Aves; order Passeriformes; family Passeridae; genus Passer; species Passer montanus. The sequence goes on along the minus strand of NW_024359832.1, from coordinate 2,765,298 downwards.
AGCATGAAATGCCAGCATGCCTGTCTACCTTTGAACCAGGATTTGGCATTTGACTCCTTGGGTTATTCTGCAGAAACAACAAGCAGAGAATTGCAGTGTTGTAGGAGCTACACCACATCCCTGGCTGGTGCCTGCATCCACCAGTGTTACCAGGGAATACGAGGTATTCCCTCAAATAGAGTTTTTCAATGTATCCTATGCTTCTCTCACATCTGTTGTACCTGTCCTACGTAAATGATGAGAACTTGTATACATTGTATACATCCCTCAGTGGTGAAAATGGGGTGCAGACAGAGTGACTGAGCTTTCCCAGGGGCTGACGGGCAGGTAAGGTGAACATCCTGCGGACTACACCTCCCTTCTCAGTGAACATGGCCATCATGCCCACATGAGAATCCTACTGATTCCTTCAGGCACACTTGCCTTCATCCCCTCCACCCATTCAGAACAAGTTTTAGCTCTAAATTCTCATTAAGCAAATCAGTGAATAATAACTAGAACCGTTGCTATTATTATAATGTAGGGGACAAAACTGCTAAAAGACAATAGAGGAATTTTGTTTAATTCTAGAAAGTTGTGCATTTAAATATTTGCTACAAGTAAATGTGCCAAGTGGAAACCTCCCCTGCCAAATATTTGTTTCTTACTGGCTAGCTCCTACTGTGTCTCTCTCAGCATGTGAGAGCTTATCCAGTGAATATATAGTACTAAGTATCTTTTGCAAGTGAGTTAAATACTGTCCCTGTCTTTCTTGCTTCACTACACTTGTTTTGATCCTTCCTGAAAAGACTAAAAATCTCTACCATCTTTAGGAGATTACAACCCAAGATAACAAATATCAGGCAGTCAACTTAATAGCAAACATACATCAAAAAATGCTGGCTAGCCAGGTTTTTCAATTAATTCAGTTAAATTTCAGTAATATTTTTCCCTTCAGGACATGAGAGCAAACATTTGACAAACACACACAAAAAACATTGTCAAGAAAGGACTACCATTGAAAACACAATCTAAGTGGCATTCAGGGGAGGACAAGTATTTCAGGACCAATTGCTGCCTCTGTTCTCTTCCTCTACTCCCCCCACCTCCTCTAAAAATCAACCAGACATCATTGGTTGGATTTTGGGGGCTTTTTTGTCAAAAAATGAAAAACCCTCTGTGAACACTCTAAAGTGGAATGGGAAAAAGACCAGAAGCCCCCTTTTTTAATTACTGACTTTAACCAGGTTAAAAAACTTAGAAACCTACTATTATGTAGCATTATATAGAAAAACATATTATATTACCTAAGAACTACACAGCTATTTCCTAGTCCCCAACTTGTCAGTAGCTCAGTTTTCAAGCACTATGTTATAGTGCAGGAACAAGCTCTGGGAATCAGCATCTCAACGTCTTTCTAAATAGATTTCTACGGATGTCCTAAATCAAAATAGCACTGCAAATACTTAAGTTTTTTAAAAAGCAAAGGTTAACTGTTATACCTCTAGCCCTCTGGAAGGTTGTCATAGCTCCTACAGATCACTGAGTTCAAGTCCATCACCTCATCACAGTGGACACATTTTTGGAGGAGCCATAATGCAATGTTGCCAATACTTGCAAGAGTTTGTATTTCTCTTACAGCCCCAAATTCCTGTAGCTCTCTAAAACTCCATTGTTTTTGCCTAAAAGAACTTCCAGTCCCTGAGGGTTATCCAGAAAAAACTAAATGTGACCAACACAACATGGCATCTCTAAAAGCTAAGACCTCAAGAAATATGTAGCCTTAAAACATCAGTAACATTAAATCGACTGCACTTTCTGCCAGAGTACCATCAGCTAGAATTGCCTTGAAGTATGAATCCTTGTATGCTTGGGGCTCTCCTTCTTCCCTTTGGTCTCTCCATCTCTCAGATGCTACTTTTGCAGGATATACTGGCAGTGAGAGCTGAGCAGCACACCACTGCAACAACCTCATCAGTTCTGCTGTGAATCTGTTCAGTCTTTGGGAGAAGCGTGCTGCATGCATCTGTCTGAACCACATGAAAAAATCAGAGTTCCTAGTACTTTATGCCAGGGTCTTACATCCACCTATGAGTCTCCAGCTCCCCTTCATGCAGTGCTCTTTTACACAGTTTGCAAGGCATCACATCCACCATTAATCTGCAGTAGAAACTGGAGCCTGACTCAGAGAGAAGGTAAGTGCACCTAGGTTTTCTCCTCAGTCCTGTACCATTTCCTGAACCTCTCTTTGCAGTATTTGTGGCTCACTGGACTGGAAATCATTAAGAACAATGAGAAGTTCAGAAAACTAGTTACTGTTGGTGAAGAGAGGTGAGCACCCAGGTTATTACACCTCAGATCTGGATTTTGTGTTAATTCTTTTAAGCCCAGAATGGACACACCCCCTCTGCATTTCAGAGCAGGCATTTCAAAGGGAGGGCTGAGGTTCAAATAAACCTATCCATGGGATTTCCCAGGCATCCATTTGCAACAAAAGAGCAATCCCACTTAAGTGGAAGTGCAGACACGTGGAAGGGGAGCAGGCTTGCAATCTGCATTCCTCACTGAGACCCCGCAGGAGCCAGGCCTCCGGGGCTGTGCCCACTGCCTCACCCTAGAGACAGGCTCCATTCTCCAGGGCACATGAATGCTATGTGTGGCATCAGCAGCACAAGGCATGCTGGGGCACCACATGGAGGGAAGCTGGCAACTGTGTGTAGCTGCTCTTGAAGAACCTGGAAATAAGGGTGAAAAATACAGACTAAAAAACCAAAATGAACAAAAATAGGATTTGCTTCTGTTTGCATTGGGATGCTTAGCATGCAACCATTTATTTGGCAAGTTTGCTATAGTCTCACTGTATTAAAAAGTCTTTGACAGAGTTTGAGCTTTTCCTCCTCCTGCCAAGAAGTTTCAAAAACCTAAACCAAGTTAGGTGCTCCAAGTTTATTAGAATTAAAATTAAACCCAAACGCAATGCAGAAAGCATCGTTTCAACTGTTCCATGGGGAGAGAAGCAGCAAAGTGAACACAACAAAAATATTAACGTTTCCTTATTCCTTCCTAATTGCCTAATTGGTTTTGAGAAAGCTAAGTGATTCAAGAGTACTTTATAAACACCAGTTCTCTTCGAGCAGCATGCAGTGCAAGCTAAACCCTCTTAGCTGTAAAGCCAAGGCTTCCTAGAACAGGCACCTAGCATCGGGATCCAAAGTGTTATTAGGCACCCAAACATCCTTCTTTTCTGTGTAATCTGAGGAGCTCCTGGCCCTAGGAGACCACAGAGTGCGTGCCTGAGGGGGTTAAACAGGGTCACTGATTTAATGTGGGTTCAGAACCCAACTTTGGTCCTTTCGCAGTATTAGGGCAGGAGGAAGGGCAGGCGGAGGAAGGGCGGGCCACGGCTCCGTCTGCAACGCGCCTCGGCCGGGGTCAGACCCGCTCCGGGGGCCTCGCACCGGTTCTGCATCTCACTCCCTCCCCGGCCCACGCCCGGGCTGCTCCAGGAAAACTCCTCGGGACATCGTCACTCTCCGTCGGCCAACTCCATCCCAGGCACTTCCCGGCGCAGCCTGCCCGGCTCCCCCGCCGCCGGGGCAGGGGACGGAGCCCGGGGCAGCCCCAGCCGGCCCCCGCAGGGCTGCCGTGCCGCCCGCCCCCCGCCAGCACTCACCATATTACAGATGGAGGCGATGTTTCTGACAGTCATTAGTCTAAAGGTTGCAGCGATCCCACACCGCCATCTTTATAAGGTGAAAACAGCCCCGCTCATGGTGGGAAGAGCGCAGGAAGGGATAGGGGGCGGCGGCGGCTCCTGCTCCGGGGCTGGGATAAAAGCAAGAGGAGGGGACTGCGCCGGCACCCTTTGCGCCCGCACAACAGCGAGAAGGACGGACCCTGCCGGCCTCCCTCCTCCGGGCGAGTGACCGGGAGCTTCAGCAGCGCGGGCAGCGCGGCCGCATCTCCGCTCCTTCCGCCCGTGCCTCTCGCACGGTCCGCAGGGCCCCGGGCTCCCGCTGGAGCGCTCAGCCGCGCCTCTGCGCCAGCCGGCACCGCGCTAATCTCTCCCTTCCTCCTCCTCCTCCTCCTCTTCCTCCTCTCCCGGCGGCTGCCGCTGCCGCTCGCCGCTCCATCGCAGCGCCGCGCCCGCTGATCCGCTCTGACAGCGCCGGGAAGGGAAGGGAAGGGAAGGGAAGGGAAGGGAAGGTCAGAGGCAGTGCCCGGCGCGGGGCACCGCGGGCCCGGCGGGGCGGCCGCAGCCAATGCGCTGCGGGGCCGGGAGCCGCGGGCTTTAATCGCGGGCCTGGAATGGCCACGGGGCTGGGAAACACGGCCGCGGTGCGCGCACGGCCCTGCCGGCAGGCAGCGGGGTGAAGGACAGGAAGGCAGAGTGCGGGCAGGGGGACGTGGATGTGTGGCAGGAACGGCGGCACGGTGCTTTGGGACATGCTCGCCCCACCTAACTAGGAGGTACACAGGAGCCCAGGCACTTGCAAAATCCAGAACAGGAGGCTGGAATGTAATTTACTGCCCTCAGTTGTTGCATTGCCATTCATGCAGATAACATTTATCTTCACAAATGCTGTTTTGGGACTGTGTCCACACCACGCGTGCAAGTGCTCACTCACAAATTCACAACATGTAGCATTTATACAAGATGGGTAATGTAATAATCTCAGTTTCTCTTCAAACACAAGCAAGTTGAGGCCCATGCCTTTCTCCCAGGCAGAACAGTGTAAGTGTATTAAATTTACACACGTGATAATAGGCACAGGGTTGTTAAATAGCTAACTGGAGGTCACAGCAAATGTCTGAGAGAAGCAAGAACAGAGTTCAGCTAGGGCAATCCTATCTTAGAATTCCCCTTTCCTTAGCAGATGTTGCTTTTTTTCAGCAAGAGCTTAAGGCCTGTTTATTGTTCCTCTGCTGTGCTGAGAAAATCATTGAAATGAAGAGAGAGCTACTAACAATTCTACAGAGACCTCTGCTCCTAACAGCACCTGAAGTGACATGCTCATGCTTGGCAATGCCTTTCATTTCATGGTGCTAGAATAAAATAATTGCAGCCTATAGAGCCTGGACCCACAGGCTTTATTTACAGGAAATATTCTGAAGTCAGTATCTTTTTTTTTTTATTTTTTTTTATTGTCATTTCAAACAAAGATCTATGATTACTTGTAAAAATCTGGCATCAGCAGTAAGATCTAAAGATAAATTCCTGCCCTGAGAATACTGTTAGGTAAGTGGCCTTAATCCAGCTCACTGTGCACAAATACCCATTTTATAAAAATGGTATCAAATTTGGCATTAGTTGGTATCCTGCTGACAGTTTCAGCAAAGAAACTCAAAATCAAATTGTGACAGAGACAGAATTTTCTTTCCTCCTTAAGTTGGATTAGTTATATTAAATCATTGCAGACATTCAACATACAGGATGGAGAAAGGTTTTTGGACATAGTAGAGTGAAGTCCTCAGGGCCACTAAACTGCTTCATAAATCCACAAAACTCTATGCAAAAGAGCCATCAAATAACATCACTGAGAAAAAAAAATCTTTGGTATAATTATATTAAGTTCATGGTCTTACATTATGTGTGAATTTGATCCCAAGTGTTTAATTTGCTTAAATTCAGAGGACTGGATTACATGTAATATGACAGGTTTTCTCAACATAACCAGGGAAAATGGGAGTTAATCCAACATGTCAAGACTGAAGCAATCAAGGTCTGATTAGTTTTCAGTGCATTTCTAAGTAGCCTGCAGAGACTGGACAGTACTGCACCATCCCTGATTTTTAAACTGTTGCCGGTTATTACACAAGCCTAATTATGTATTCTTTGCTGCAGCCTGCTTATTCCAATTTACAGTGGAGAATCATAATTGCTATCAGTGAAAAGTTATGCATCAAACAAATGGATTTGAAAGGTGATTAAAGATTTAAATGACACAAAATGCAGTAGCTAATAAAGCCATTTGCCTCACATATATTGTAAAGTCAGTAACATTGTTTCCATAACAGAAACCCCAGAGAAATCACAGAAAGTGTGAAAACAAGAAAGAAAAAAGTGGTGTTTCCATACTTCTGTTTTTCTTAAATGCCAATTACTTGACTTCAGGGTAAGTTTTCTGTTGTTTCTGTTCATTAAACGTTTTTTTGACACAAAATTAAATTGCTACTGATTAAGTACTGATTGGTTGTTCAAGGGAATATTTGTAAACATGCACACACATCATTCTGTGAAGAATTCAGTATCATGTTCCTTAATACTAATATAAATACTTTCAGTTAAAGGTTTTCTTGTTTCTGAAGAAAAGTAATAAAAATAGGAAATAATATACAAGTGTTTATGTGTCAGTTTGACAATAGTTTAGCACTGTCTTTTTTGCTCTTCAGACATATCAAAACAGGAACATGCTGGAAATGGACTGGTGTCTGTTTTTGTTTTATTCTGCTGTTGTTATTTTCAGGAATAGAAACTTTATTCCTGTAGCTGTTTGAAGATAAAAAAGTGCTAAGCAATGCAACAGATACTAGTTACAAACTTTATAGGAATTGTATAAATAAAGAACAGTGCACAATTGTTTCCACTCCAAAGCATTGCCCTATCTCCTTACAACAAACAACCGACCCTGTGTTTCTTCTGAGTGTTAGACAAAGAGAAGGAAACAAAGAACTATTTATAACCTAAGAATGCTTATATAATTTATGTTGAAAGGTCAAAAAATACCTCCTGCATTTAATTTTAGATCCGTCTTGGTGTCATCTGGTTTTACACTTGAACATTTCTATTTCACTACATAAAATATGGACCTATTGTAAATATCCTCCTTGGCTAGCAGAGGCATGGATTTCCATAACATTTTCCATCAGACTTTTCAGAGTATTTTGCAAGCATTCACTCAGCGTTGTCAAATTATTTGGTGGCAAGTTAATATTAGCTTATTTTACAAAGCAAGAAAATTGCCAGCAGAAATTTAGTGACTTGTCCAAAGTTAACACAGGAAGGTTGGTAGCAAATCTCAGACTAGGATATCTATTCATTCTGTGCTACAAAAAGGATATTGCATTTCCTCTCCAGAAATCTTGTAAAATTCCACAGAGGGTTCATTTATATTTTTCTTGTAATAAGCTTGGATCCAGAAGTGGGTAATCATCAGTCAGTTTTGCTGAAGAAATGTTTGGAACAGATCAAATTTAGGCTATATTTCCAACCAATTAAAAGGTCATTTTAATGGAAAAGGGAGTTAAAACAATACTAAGGCTTTCTGAAAGCATGGAAAATATATAAGAATTATAAGAGAATTCAGATATCTGAAATACTTGCAGTGCTGACAATGTAGGTTTAGAATTTTACAATTTTTAAAATATGTTTTGTATCAAATTTTAAGTTATGTTCTACCAAAAAATAGCAAAATATCTTTAACAAAATGGCAAATGTGTAGAGACAAGAATGAGAAATCAGGATTTTCCATGAAGCTTGGCCTCATTTCAGAACAGACTGATGGCTTTAGCACAATGCCAAATACCAGCTTGCTGCCTATGGATTGAATCTGTGGCACATAGCAGGTCCATGGAAACCACTCCATCTGCACCTGAAATTCTAATGGCTAGAGTGAATTGTCGTCCATGAACAATACATGGAAATCCATAGAAAATGGAGTCTAAAACCAAAATATCAACCCAACTTTGGAATTACTATTCTTCTTTAAGACTATCATCTTTAAAGCATCTCCTACCCAGCATTTTCAAATTATTTGAGAAATTATTTGTCTTGATTCAAAATACTGTACAAGTTCATGTTTTGGTGACAGTATGACTTGTCAGGATTCTAAAGACAAAGCATGGGAATAAAACTGCATTAAATTGATCCCTGAATCTTGCCTACCTTTTGCTAGTTCAACCATTTTACTAGTTGGCAAGTAGAGAATACCATATCTTAATTTTTCTCAGAAATTACTACTTTACAGAAGAAAAAAACCACAATTACAGCATCTAGTGGAATCCTCTGGCTCCTCCCCCTCATGGAGATCCCCAGGGCCTTGCCTTGGAAGAATACATCATAGAGTTTTTCCCACCTAAGCTGATAGAGAGGACTTAACCCATGATGTTCGACAGCACCAGTGCCAATCTATTTTAGAATGGCTTCATTGGTCAGTTGACACTGCCCAGCCCGATTATTCACCCCTCACCCCGTACAGGTTGCTGCCCTGTGCCCATCCCTGTGCCCTCAGGTCACTGGTCACTGAGCCCAAACTCAAGTGTGGGGTCTGTGTTTTGTCTCTGGTCGCTCTGGCGGGGTGGATGCAATAAACCCTTGCTGGAATATGCCATGCAAAGACCCTTCCTGTCTTTCCTCCACTGAGCTATCTGTGGGGTGTGTGTGTGTGCATGGACTGGAAATGGCTGTTCTTGTGGCCTTTCTCTGAGCAGCTTCTGAAGGAAACGCCTCAATGAAGGTTGCGGCACTTCTACCACCCTGCCACGCTGCAACAGCATCTGACATCATCTGTTTTTGGCCAGACATGAGATCTGAAAGCCCAAAGACGGCAGAATAAGGCAGATGCAATACATTGATGTCAATGTACCAAAAGCTGAGTAGATATAAGGGGTCTAAGAGTTCTCCAGTGAAAGCCATTCCATTCCATTCCATGAAGAGGCTGCTAAAGCCTCTGCAGCCAGTCCAGTGTGGATCACAGCCTGGAGCTGTGATTGTCTCATCCTACCTTACTCCTGCCCTTTTCCTTCTGCTTGAGTCTCAAATTCACTGTGTTAAGAGCTTGCAACAGTGACAATAATAGAACTTCAGTGTATTGCTTCATCAGTTTAAATAATACTAACCTTCCCCACACTCACTACTCAAGTAGAAATATTCCCACCTTTCCAGAAGGAAGACTCCTGAAGAATGGCCTCTTCATCAGGTATACTATTCAGCAAGGGAGCTCATTAGCAAACTTTACTGGCATTTTTCTTACCTATACAAAATGTGCTTTCAGGTGGAAAAATACTATTTAAATTCTAATCATACATATTAGCTGGAAAGAGTTAACCAAAAATTTTAACCATGGAAGTAATTGATCAAACAAAAAGAGACTCACTGAGCAAAAATAACAGAAAACTGATTTTTTTAAACAGAAATATATTGGTATTTCTGCCTCTGAAAAGGAAATAATGATTTTGGCTTGCCTTCTTCTTCTCCAAAGATTTTATTGATTAGTTTTATTCTATTTTACAGGCTCCAATTTTAACTCACAAGCATTCTGAGGACAAAAAAACCCCAAAGGACAGATAAGCTGTAAGTGACATTTAGTCTATTTTCAGCATGAATTTAAAATAGCCTTTACATTTTATCAAATTGTACATAAATTAATTAAATTACACTTTTATTACATTATATCTCAAAGTTTTAACCAAATTACACACACACTCTCACAAAAACTCACACACATGCATATATATATATATATATATATATATATATATATATATATAAAAGGCTATTACATTCTAAGATTCCAAACCTGACACTTATTTAATGCTACTGAATACTCATACTACTTTGCAGGTAATCCACCTGCAAAGACTGATGGTCACAATGAGGTTTTACTTGATTGATTTTCCGTCATATCAGTGTGGAAGAAGACAGTAAAATTGAAGTGAAACCTTTATTACAGTTGCACATTGTGATAAACTCCTGGTGTTGTTAAACAAGTTGTTTTCAAGAGTCTTTCTTCTGTGAGAAGCATCAAAGCAGTGACTTTAAGACTTAATTCTTGCATGTGACAAAGATGGCTAATTAGAGCACCACTCTTCAAAATTTGAAAAAGTCAGTTCAGCTCACCCAACTCCTTAAAAAGCTCAACACAAAATAACCAAGACACCCTGCTGCCACTTAATAAATTTCAAAATGCCCCCATGATAACTGGATTTCCTACAGATTCTGCTCATGACCAGGCCTGTGTTTCTCCCAGTAAGTGAGTGATCCAGAGTAATCCCAAAATTAACCTGTACCTAGATCCACCAATATTCTGGTCTTTCCCTCAAGTCCCCAAAGTACCCAGGTTGTGGGCAGACTCAGTGCCCAGCTGAGAAGTTCATTCAGATAAAATTTACACCCCCAGACATGGAAACAGCAAATCTGCCTGCAGCCTTTTATGCAGCAACTTAGTGGCTACAGCACTTTAACAGGAAATGGGAGAACTAACCTGCAAGCAAAGAGGCTCAAATCCACACCTGATCCTTGCAGCAATTTATTAAAGGACAGTTATTTTATGCTATAGAGAGGTTTTGGAAAAGGACAGGAAGGTCAGGTAGACTGCATTTCTTCTCTTGAAGTTGTGCTGCTATCAGACACAAAAGTTAGTTTCATGGAGCCAGAGAGAAGGCAAACAATACAAATTTTGTATGGAGAAAAGAGAAGAAAGCTTGTGAAGGGCAAGAAAAAGGTGTAGGATTATGTGAATGATTAAAATGCTCAATTAGGATGGATACTGATCACTGGCTTGCTGTGGATTGCTGGTTTTCCTGTGTAACAGAAGTGCCAGTTTACATTCTGTACTGGAAAAGAAGAAACCAAACTTGACATAAATCCCACTGGCATAAGTGCTAAAAATTTAAAGGTTGAATGCTCCTTTTTTTTTTTTTGTTTTCCTACATTATGGAAAAGGACTGATCTGACTCAGGCATCTGATTGTAGAAAATAGTCATTGCAAAGGAGCCCACTTGAAATAACTTAAAATTACATGTCTCACAAATTTATCTACAGAGACTGATTTACTTGGAGTCCTAAAACAGGTTGTACATCTTGATGTACAGACGATAAACTGTCACAGGGTTAATCTGCAACAATGTTTTGAGGGTCAAGAATTAGACAGAAGAGGTAACTAGAAGCGGTAGGAAACAATTTCTAGACTCATCCTTTGATTGCAACTATGTGACTATTGGTTTCAGGCTGCATCAGATTGCTTAGCTCTGCTGAGAGTAATTTAAATGCAGGGTTCACATGAGGGGTAGCGGGCCAGCTCATTGTTTTCTTTCCACAGACTTTACAGGTGCCATGCAGGGAGTAATTCGGCGTGAGCCAGGACGTATTGTTTCTCACTGAGACAGGAAGGTATGGATCATCACAAAATACACACCCATTTGAGAAGCAGGGATTTCCAGCCAATTCAGTTTGGGCAATGTTTTCAGGCACAGGGCGTGATTCTTGGGCTATCCTGGCCAGGGCCAGGGCTGGACTCGAAGAACCTGACGGGTCCCTTCCACCTCAGTACATTCTATGATACACTGTGATTCCTACCTACCAGCTTTGCTGGGCAGCACGCAAAGGCTCTGTCCTACAAACTGCTAATTCCCTGTTTATGGTAATCTGCTCTCACTCGGGAAGCTGCTGGCAGCCTCCCCGGGCAGCAGCCCGTTTCATCGGGGCGGCAGAGCGGCCGCGCTGGGCCCGCGGGACAGCCCGTGTGCTGCAGGCCAGGGCATTAGCGAGTCTCACAGACAGCCCTAAGCCTCCTCAGCAGGGCTTAGACAGCAGCTTAGACACAGATCAGCGGCGCTTAGTGCCTCAAACCCGCTACACAGCTGCCACTTCGCACCGAAGACACTTTTGTTTCCCGGTGTTAAACGCAATCTGAGGGCACCCAGACCTCGGCCCGGGCAGGAACGGACGAGCACGTCCCCGCGAAAGCCTGGCTCTGCCCCACGGGGCCGCCGCAGGAAGCGCAGCCCAGCAGCCGGCCCGGCCCCTCAGAGGGGTCTGCCGCAGCTCCCGGGCCCTCCGCCTCGGCCACCCCGCCCGCGCGAGGTCACGCGCGCTGTTCCCGCCAATAGGCAGCGGCGGCTGGAGCCGTGTGGGTCTCGCGGGAGCGCGGGGCGGTATTTAAGGGCCGGTGACAGGCTGCTCGGCCTTTTTGTGTGCCGGCGTGGGCGCGGTAAGGTCGCTGCGGCTGCTCTCAGCGGAAACCGCCCGCGCACCGCGCGGACGGGCTCTGGGCCTGGGGGGTGGAACTTACGCGGCTTTCCCTTCACATCTTGCCCTCTCGGAGCTTGGCGGTGCTCCGGGGAGTCAACACAGGGGGATAGAGCAGCTTTCCCTCACTAAAACCCAGTGCGGAGCCCTTCCCCTCCGCCCTGCATCCTGTCGTGAGGCACAGATGGTCCGTCCCTCCATTCCCCCCTCGCGGTCCCCTTGCTGCCCGGCTGATGCCTTTGTCCCTCCGCAGGGTGTCCCGAGGATCCGGCGAGCCCTCGACATGCTCCCGCTGGGCAGCAGGCCGGGCGCGGCGGGCCCGGGCCGGCAGCAGCGCCGGCGGTGTGAGGGGCGCTCCGGGATCCGCGCTCCCCCTGCAGCCTGGGCCGGGTAAGGAAAGGCTTCGGAAGTGGAGGGCTTTGAGTCCTGAGGCTAAAAGACAAACAGATATATGGGGTGCTGCCCTGTGTCTCTGAGCCAAAATAACTCTCTACATTTGCACTCTTCTGTATTTTGAATCGCAGCTATTGAGCTGCACAAACCTTAAATCTGAATCACTGCGTTAATTTAGTTTTTCTGTAGGTCACATCAAGAAAATTGCAGTTATAACCTGTGATGTTTAGACTAGGTCTTAAATGGACTTAATAATTGTTCAAACAAGTTAAAAAACCCTCTGTCTTGAGCTTTCCCTGCAGTCTTCCAGTCCAGCTGTAACAGTGTCCTTTGATGTCTCTTGAGTGCTGTATAATTTGTAACAAGTACACAATTTATGTATCTGTCTGTGAGTAGACACAAGGTAGCAATGAATTATCTGGCAAAGGTTCAGTCAAATCTACATGTTTATAGTTTACCTCGGTAGTGGCAGCGCTGAAAGGAATTTAGGCTTAAGAAACTTTCCATTGTTTATGGTTAAAAGTATATTTTTAAAAGTGTTAAAAATATGTTCTGTGTAGCTTAACTGGGCTAATAAACATGCCTTATCAACAGATTGAGCCAGTAATTACCATTTGCTCTAGGTTTTGATTTTAAAATGAACTTGTAAATTACTTTTTCCACTCCATGGAAATTTAATTTTTAAATGTTTAACAACATAGTAGCAACTCCATAGAATAAACTTTTAGAGTTTTAACTCCAGTTAAACAGTATTAATTATAATTTTACCTTTTTTTGTGTGTGTTGTTTAGAGGCCTCACTTAGCAACCTCGTGCTTGAAATGTTTTAGACATGGGTAGTCACACCTAAATGTGAAGCAATGCTCAGGACTTCTCAGGAATAAATAATGCCTTCTGCTGGCCGGTAAGTGCTCTCCTCTAATGACAATTGCCAATGGTTTTTAATATTGCTCTTTAAAAATTTAGGAATTTCAAACAAATTGTAGTATCTCTTGAGCAAATAGTAAGTTCAGATCATCCTAGTTGATAAGAAACCACTACAATGTACTAAAATCTACTCCCCTTTTATGCTTTGCCCTCTTAAGTCTGGCAGTGTCTTAAGTGGCCAACACAGAGGGGTATAAAAGTTCTCTTGCAAACCCAGAGGTGAGGTTGAAACTCTTCTTTGGATCATGCTTAGGAGGAACACATTTGTATAACTGCTCAACTTCAGGAAGCTGCTAATCAACTTTATTAATACTTTGTAGAAAGATTTTGAACTGTCCTCTTGTTATGATATCTGAATCTTAATATGACAGGTTTCTCAAATCTTTGTGCTTTGTGAACCTATGTGATTAATGTCTTGAGTGAAGATTTCTTGTAAATTGTTTGGTCTCCAGGTGTGCAATTGTGAATAGGATTATCAGCTATTAGTGGCTGCATTGTCTTCTGTTTCTGGAGGAGTTTAATGTACTCCTTGATGGAAAAGAAAGCAAAACAGCTTTGATTGGTGAAAAATTTGTGTGCTGTTAGAACTTTATATAGATTTAGCCAAAAACAAATAGCAAAAAATCAGAGGAAAGCCAATGATAATTACTGGGTCTGCTTATTCTAATATTGCTGGTCCTCTGGAATGGAATTCATACTAATGGTGTGGGAAAAGCAAATCCCATCCTGTACAAAGTAATTTCTTTTGAGAAATGACTCTGGCCTAAGGTTAGTGTCATGTGGAAGGTTCATGTAGCTCAGCCTTAGAGCAGTTACCTGTGTTGTGTGTGCATACTGCTGACTGCAATTTAAATAGTACTTCTTTTACAGGGATGAAGAGAGCATGTGCCAGGAACTGATGTTAAACATGAGTTTGATTTCCTGAGTGGATGATTTCTGACTTCATACGAGATGATTCCAGTTGTCACCTCTTAAGTATCGTCTTGGAAGTAGAATTGAGACAAGCAATGGCTTAGATGGTAGATCTTCAATGATCATGTTGAAACGGGCATCTCACCATTTGTTAAAACAGATTTCCTAACAAAAATTGCTGTAATTTGACTGTTTGTGGATTAATTGAAATAAATTATAAGAATTAATTAAAATAAGAGTATGCCACCCAAAGTTTGTGTTCTGAAGGTTTCTTGTTAAGGTATTTTCTGCATAAAGACTTTGTTTCATGGATGTAAACACTTGTGGTGTCACACAGAAACAGTCTCTTGCCATGTTCAGATTTGACTTAAATTTACAAATCCATTGAAAATGGATTTTCTTGATTTTCTTAATCTTTTATTGGTATCTTGAGTATTTTGAAGTACTTTGTAATGCAAAAACACTGAGACTGATCAGCTAACTCCTAAGTTATTTCATTACACTGTGTTTGCATGTTCCCTACAAAGGGATTTTCTCAAACTGTAAAGTTACCAAAAATCCCATTCCTTGTCTATTTTAAATTACCAAGGAAAATGTTGCAATATTCCATGTAAAGCCCTATTGGTGAGAAGGTCCTTAAAAAACAAGATTATTGTTGAGTATTTGGAAGCTTGTTAGAAGCTTTTCAGTAGCTTTTGTCTTAATACTGAAAACATTTCTGTCTATGATAGCCCTAAAGTAATTTTGTGCATCCTATGACTGCCAGTGCTTCCCTAGAATGCAAAAGCAGGGAGATAAAATAGAAGGGGCTGTCAGGTGCTTGCCACTGCCTACTTAGGAGAGTGAGTTGGTGTGGATTTAGGTACAAATGTATATACATATACATGCTCACTGAACCCCCATCTAAACAGGAAATATTTCTTTTTACCTTTGCTTAAACATACACTAAAAAGGATGAGCAGTGGTCTACTTGTGGCCTTCTAGGCTCACCTAATTCTGCTTGTTTTAATAAGAGAAAATGAATTTGAAGGGTGTACAGAAGTACTTTCTCTTCACAATATTAAACTTGACAAGTGTCCATTTCCTCCTGCAAGAAAACATGTATCATTTCTTATAAGTCTTGTCAGTTCTATAGACCTTTGTCTTCTGTAGCCATGCTTAAGCATTAGTAGTTTTTAGCCTGTTCAGTCTTGTGTTATGGTTTTATGTCTGCCCTGTGCAAGATTTCTAATTTGCCTCTCAGGTTCAATGTTAGTTGATGATCTTCAGTGTAGACTGATTTCTGAGTGTTTACTCCTGTTTTCCTTAACCAGTAAGCTTGTTTTCAACTGATAGTTTGGCATGGTGTTTTCAGTGAGCTCTCTACACTTCCAGAATTTCTGAAGGAATCAGAAGCTATCTTAGAATTAGGGTTGGACTTTTCCTTTCCAGATTAATTTATCATGCAATAAATAGCATTAAATTCCATATGATGCTCTGTCCACAAGAATCTTGTCAGAACCAAGATCTATTGGGGTCTGCAGCCAGGGTTAGTTCTGAATTTTTTTATTTTTTTTTAGTTTCATTGCTGTCTACTTTCCACTTTTTCTCCCTCCTCTTTCATAAAAAGGCGTGTATCAAGTTTCAAGAAGTTTAATGTAGAAGGGTTCTGGGGTCTACCTCTTTCTATTACTGACAACGAAAGTTTTGTTCTGTGTCTGTATGTCTGATGCAGAAGATAAAATTTTCACATCAGTGGCTTACACAGTATTTTGGCACTATGGTATAAAAGCTTCCCAATAGAAGACTAGAACTTTATCTGTTAATGAAGTCATAATTTGGTGCTGCTTTTGATGAAATATCCACATGCCACTAAGTGACAATGCTGCATGTAAGGTCCAGCCTTTATGAGACATCTGGTTAGAAAGGCTAAGGAAGAGAGACCATTCTAGACATGATATACTATTCTGGTTTCACACAGCATAAAAGGAATTAGTTTAGTGGGTACAGTACATCTAGAGAGAGATCAAGAATGAAATCAAATCTGCTTCAGACTCCATGGTGAACACTTGAAGATTCAACAGTCTTGTTCTTCAAGTAGCTAGGCAAACTTAAGGCATTATTCTTTAAAAAACTGATCTGGTTAATGCAAAATCAAAGCAGAGATTATATTTTCATCTAAAGTATCAAATAATTTCACATATTTATAAGCCTTATATCTTTTCACATTTGGCTATTTGTTATCATAAAGTTGGGGCCATTGCTCAATGCTGGAAGCTTGTTTTGAAGTAACACTCATTGGAATGATAAGTCACTTGAGAGTACTTTGTTCTGTGACTTCTCATAAGTATTTATAAGAAATCTCTCCTCAATTAACTTTGGCTTGCTCCTATTCCATCTACAGGCTTTTGGGAATATAAATATGTCAGTTAAGGCATCACTCACCTAACTATATTTATGATATATGACATGAAAGTAGTGAAGCAAAACAAAGGGATTAGTATTAATCCAGGTGTATGAAGTGGGTCTAAATCCAGTAACTTCTTTGGTGTGAATGAGCTCCTTCACCCTGACCACCCCCTGGGGGACTGCGTGCTTGGGGCTGCGCAGCTCACCAAGAAACCTGGCTGGTTCGATGAATGCTATGCTCTAAGTGGAGTGATAACATTACAATTCTCCCTTTTTTCATTGGAAAAGTGAACACACAGTAATGGAAGAAAAATAGTCAGGTTTGCCTGAGAATAGTCAAGGGCTAGCAAGCCTATAGCCTTGCTATAGGCTAAATGACATGAAGCCATACTTGGTCATTTTATACATTTTTTATGTATGCTTTGTATAACAGGGATTATATTACAGATTTGGGGGAAATAAAGAGGGAAGGATATAGTTTTTAATCTGTACATTTATCTTTATTCGGGCTATTGATAGCAAATGTAGGAATGCTGCTTTGGGTTTTCTTTGACTAAATCTGCAAGAAGGTTAATATTTTTATCAAGACTGAAGACTGTCAAACAAAAGGGGGAATATTTACATACCTTTGTGTTGATTCCTGTTCTTGTAGACAATTAAAAAGCATGATATTTCCTATTTCACTTCCTTTCAGTAAGTAGTTACAATTGATGAGACACAATGATCAGAGGAATGAAAAAAACCCCTGAAGAATATAATTATGGAATAATGTGCTTAGCCTTGGACAGTTTTCTGTACACAGGGCTACACGAAGCAATATTGTGTTATGTTCTGTGCAAGGATCTGGCAAGGCATAAAAATGCTTCTTGTTTTGTTTTGGGTTTTTTTTGGGTTTTTTTTGTTTTTTTTTTTTGGGTTTTTTTTTTTTGGTTTTTGGGTTTTTTTTTTGGTTTTTTTGTTTGTTTTGTTTTGTTTTGTTTGTTTTGTTTTGTTTTGTTCAGAGACCACCTTGGAAGTCTGGTACTCTGCAAGAATTTTAGTTCTGAGGAGCTTGTCAATATCAGAGCTTGTGTGCCTTCTGCTTACTAACACAGATTTGTGATCTCAGGGGTTTGTTGTGCATTGTTTTTTAATAACCTGAAGTTTGGATGCAGGTATTAATTAATCCTAGAATAAGCTTTAGGACTCTTTGTGGCCTTCCATTAACAAATCAGCCTAACTGATATTCAGTGGGAAGCTTGCAGGTAATCCTGAAGTAACAATGGCTACTTGCTCTCCTAGCTATTCTTCTGAACTGATGGTTAGTTGACTGCATCTTCCTTACTTTTCTTCATGCTTTCTCATAATGTTACAGCTGTACCCAAGATCCTTCAGCTCATGCAAAGAGGGTGAGAACGCTGGCTGAAGAAGAATTGAAGAAACAATGTGTGTGCATCCTGTGCATTCCGTTTGGGATCAATGCAGGCAGATGTTTCTTACCACACTAGAGTCTGTGACATGTAAAAATCCTGTTTATCCTTGTTATATCTCAGACATATGTAAACCACATTTTCTTAAAACAGTCTACTTTGGGTTTCAGATGCAAGCCTCATTGAATTTTTCCACACATCAATACTTTTGCTTACCTCTCTAAAGGGGCCTGACATCTGTTGCTGCAGAGAGGACTTTTTCTGTTCAGTGGACTTTGATGTAAAGGTCAGAGATTTCCTCCTATGCTTTGATAATAAAATTCTACAGCTTTGACTCAATGCATAAATAATGAACACTGTAAAACTGAGAATACTCATACTTTTTTCCATTTAAAAAAGTATAGAAGCTGTCAACAATGACTTGCCATCTTCTGATTTTACTGTATGTGTTTATTGTAAGACACAAAGTAATTTAATTGACCACACATTCTAAGAAATATATTTCAATAAATATACTTTATTAAATGTACAAGTGGGAGTAACTGGAAATAGGCAGAGGTCTAGAAACAGCAGTGTGCATAAAATCAGGGAAGAAGAAATGCTGGGAGTTCCTGCTTTTAGCACTGCCTGGGTTTGGAGACAATAGGTCATGCAGATCTCTAATTTATTTAACATGGTAGCAAGTAAGGTAATTTTATTTCTTTCTCAGTGGCACATTGTGCACTAAAGCAGAAATGATACATGGCCTATGATTCAGCATGCTTTTCAGACTTTCTACTTCTAAGTGAAGACTCCCAGTTCAGAAAATGAAAGAAAATCGATAGCTCTGCAGAAAAAAAATCTCAAGCTACTCAAAAAGATTACCAACTGTAATGTTCTCAGAATTTTAGTAATGGATCCTATTAGGCTCATCACTTCAGGATTTTGTTCCTCTGAATTGTAAACATAACATACACACAACATGCTTTACTGGTAAACGGACTAGAAGAAATAAAAAAGAAAATAAAAGCCAAGTACAAGGATGCAGTTAGTTTTCAGAAAAAATGTGTTCTCTTCCACATACCAAGACTGAAGGTACTGATTTCAGGTCAAGTGTGACACAAGCTTTTTAGAGTTGCTGGTATGCCCTGACATACCATGACTTTTTTTCCACATACTTCTGTAATTAAGTTAGGTTATGCACTAAATACTGTGTAGTCCACAACTTTATAAACTCTTTTCTTGAACTTCTTGCTCATTTTCTTGGAAATTGCTAGGGAAAAGAAAGCATGCCAAGAATTCATCATAAAGCCTCGAGAATTTGAGTGTGTGTATTTATGCTGTTAGAGAGGGGCTGATGATCTCCCTTTTTGACTAGAATTATTGACAGCTAAATGCAGATTCAGTTATCAGATGAGAGCTTTCTCTCCATATTTGGATTTAGAGTTTAGGTATGAAATTAGAGGGTGAAAAAAAATGGTGAATATATTATATGCCCTCCTGAAGGTACTATGTATCTCAAACTGCTTCACAACACTCAATTATTGTGCTGCTGGCACCTCAGGAACTGTAAGCAGAACCAGCAGCTGTTATGAAGTTAGTAGTAGCTCTCATGTGACCGCTTGGACAGGACCTGATTTATGAGGAAAAAATATAGATGGGGGACCACCATTGTTTAATGGTGTGGGGTTTTTAAGAAAATTGTTTTCTTATTAAATGAAGATGTTGTTCTATGTAAACTGTTGCATGACGGAAGAGCTGCTCTCTCAGCTCTCTCTGACTTTAGATTTATCAATTATAATTTGAAAACCTGCTAGAATCTAGCTTGAAATCTTCCAAAAAATAAGGTATACACATTTAGTTGGAGGTCACTAGGACCTGTAAGAGAACTAACACAAATGTAGAGCAGAACTTCAGTCAGTTTCACCAAAATTCAATTAAATCCTGCTTGTTTACCTCAGCAGAGCCAGGCCACCCCTCATCTCTACAAGCCATAGTTATCTGTCTGAAGTTTTCCTAACCTAATGTCTAAGATTTGAGGTTCTGTCCTCAGTGTTGCCTTTTTCTTCTCTCAGCAGCTCACCTCACCATTCCTGCTCAGTGCTGTGCTGCCAGGTGCCCAGGTCTGGGGATATATAAAGTTGGGTTATTTATACAATTTCTTACTGATTTTCATGCTGTTAACCTGAACTCATATTTGCTCTTGTTCAGCAGGTGTCATAAGTTTCTAGCTTGACTCACACAGTTCATCATACATTGTGTTTCACTTTAAGAATTATAATCTTTATTCTTCCATGTAGTTGATCCATCCTTCCATTATGACTTCTGCACTTCAATTGTAAATTATTTCCATTACACTGGTTTTGGTTTTTGTTCAGAGTAATTGTATTATTAGTGAGTCTACCTTAAGAAGGTTATTTAATGTCCTGTATGTTTGTGTGAGCACAGAAAGAGAAAATGCCTTGCAATTTGTAATCAGATTCATTAAAGTAGTTACAGACTGTAATTTAAGTGTCTTTGTTTTTATTCAATTGTATTGTTTGATAGTTTATGTATGTGTCTATTGTCCTGAGATTTGAGAACAAGTTGGACTGCTTGAGAGGGCCTCATATAAAATTCAGTGGTACAAAATGCTGTTGCCATTTTATTGTGGAAAAATAAATGAGAACTGAATATTTCATGTATTGAAAAGGGGGTGGAGAGAAATTGTTTTTCCTTCCAAGTAAATTATTTTCAGTTGTCAGATTGCAAAGCTCCAAGTAAGAATATCATATAGATCATCTGTTTTCTTATATCCCCAGCTGCCTTTCAGATCCATGCTGGCAGAATTTCTTGTGGTAGACTCCATAAATTCCATGTTTGGAGTAATTTAAAATAAAGATTTTTAGGATATGGTTTTTCAGAAGTATTCAGAACTGGATTATTTCCAGTCTTTCTGAAAAGTTTTACTGTTGATATCAAGAGAACAAAATTTGGCCTGCACTGAACAGTTTGAAAAACCCACTGCTGGTAACTAAAATAAAAATCTTTGATATTCCTTAATCTCTTCAAGTGCCAGTGTGTGTTTTCTTCAGCCAGGTAATTTGGATTGCCCACACAGAAACTCTTGTAATGTAATTTCATACTTATATCATGAAGCCAGCAGGAAAAAGCAATTTATTGCCCTGTCAGCACTGAAGGAAATACAGAACACACAGATGTCATTGCAGACAGTCTTTCTAGAAGTGTTAGTTCATGCCCTAGGTACCATCAAATATGTTAGAAAATATAAATGGTCTTGTTAATTTGAACTATTTTAAAAGGCAGAAGCTTGATTTGGGAAAATTTTATTACTCACAACGCCATTTGTTAAGAACCTGAGCTAGTCCTGAGCTAGTGTAATACTTTACTGCTTGATTGAATTTTGTTTCCTAAAATACAGTTATTGAGGTAGAGTTATTACTGACAGCTCATACCCATAGTCTGTAACACACTACAGTGCCAACCTGTAAATCAAAGCATCCACAGAGATTATGATTTCTAGAAAAAATATAGATTCATACAGAGAATAGTATGGAAGACTCAATCTAGAGCACAAGGGCAGTCTCAGAGTGTAGTGTGCTTACCTCAGTGTCATCATGGGGACATCACAGGGTAAAAGAAAATCCTACTTAAACAATATGTAATTAATTGTAATTAAAAGCTGAATAGAACATAGAGTTACAATTGTTAAACAAATCTACTTAGAATAGGATAGCTTGAGGAAACACCATGAGATGAGTGAAAGAGAAGTTATAGCCATGCTATACAGCAGTGTTTAGTTCCAATTTTACTTTGAAACTGGAAAGCCATCACAAATTTAAGATTTTTAGACTTGGACTGAAGAAAGGTGGAGATATGGTTGTGTGAATACTTAATTAAAAAAATAAGAAAAAAAAAGAGAAAGCAAATATTCAGTGGTTTGTGTTTTGTATGTTGTTCAGGAAACTTGAGAGTTCAGTTTGGTTGCTCTGGTTTAGAATACTTCAAAAAACACTATTAGCTGAGTATCTCTTAGTGTGGGAATTGTATTTCGTCAGTCTCTTAAAAACATTAACTGAAGGGAAAAAAGAATCAAAGTGCTTGCTAAAGAGATGTTAAATATTTTTTGTGACAACATAAGTCTAATGGTCTGTTCCACCCATAAAGTGTTGATGTAAAGCTACTTACATAATCTAAGTAAAAATGAGAATTAGTTGGTTCAAAGCTCATCTAGGGCTGATATAAATTTGGCAAAACCAGAACAAAACACAGAACAAAATGCAGACATTTTAGTGTGCATTGAAGCTAAATTAGTTTTTCCTCTTGTTCAATCGCTTATGTACCAAAACCAGGAATATTTTATACATCTCTCTCATTTCTGATCACATTAGCAAGGGGTGGATATTCAATAAAAGTCTTTTGTTATCGGTGTCTGTAGATGTGTTGTTTAGGAATCTGAAATACTCTTTGTTTACAATCACAATCTACTAAAATGATGTCTAAAGCACAAGCTATACGATTAAGTATATTACATAAAAACACAGTAATGTTGCTGTAAAAGTTCAATCTGGTATAATTTGCCCTAGCTCCCTCTGGCCCCTTCCCCCCCAAAAAAAACTGTTTGCAGGCAGCCTGTCCAGAAAATGAGTTATTCATTTAGGTAATTACTGTAATTTAGCTGAAAAAACTCAAGTGTAATGTCACTCCTGCTTGTTAGAAAAGAAATATGCAATTTCAGCAAAACTATCTTTAAGTTTTAAAAAATATAAATTGTTTGTATTGGCTGTGTGGTTTCTGTGCAGATCTAACTAGAAACAGAGGCATTTGAGATCAGACACCCCTGGCTCCTTGTTCTGCAGAACCCAGTGCTGGTGGGATGGGTTACCCCATTTGCCTTCTGCTTTTGATTCCAAGCTCTCTGGAGCAGGTCTGTTTGTGTAAACAGGAAGGGATCTGCACTCAGAATGGGTGGCTATTCAGGATGAGTCTGAACAGAGGTAGAGGACTCATCAAGAATGTAGGTCTCAGCAGGCCCTGCTTCTGTGGGATTTTATGTCTTCAGAGTCAGGATGAGTCTGAACAGAGGTAGAGGACTCATAAAGAATGTAGGTCTCAGCAGAGAATCCCCCAAATTTGGGATTTTATGTCTTCAGAAGGGAGTTAGGGAGTGGGGAGGGAATGTAATGGAAATGGATGGGGCCTCACTATAATGATATACCTGTGACAGTCTCCCCTCAGACATTTGCAGAACAGGAGAAGGATACAGTTTCCACACTCAGGAGCTCATTTCCTGTTCTCTCCATGGAGCTGCAAATCTGCAAAGATCAATGCAGTGTGAAAAAACTCCACTGTAATTTATATAGAATCAGCCTTTGTTGTGATAGCAGAGAGGAACATATCAAACAAAGCTGTAGGGAACACCATAAAACTGCAGCCTTCTTTCAGTATACAAATTAATCTGCTTAAACCTAATTTTATGGGGGAGTTTGTGCCATGGAATCTGGATATATCGTAAGGGTTCTTGGATAGATCTTGGTTCTCTATAGTGGTGGGCATTCAGCAGCAGTGCAGAATGTATAGTATTAATTATTTTATCACAAAGATAATTTTGATCTTCTGCAAATCTTTCATACTTCCAATTCTTTCATAGCTGGAATTATGTGTGAAACAATAGTATCAAATATGTCTCCTTATAATTATACCTGTGTAAATAACTGATTTTATTGCATTGAAAAAATTAATTCCTTCTGGCATTGTCCATTACCTCACTGTACCCTCTGTGCCACAGTCAGACACTTTGGCTACCTGAGGGCAAAATTGTGGTTTTGTTTAAAGATGTGCTTGTGCCCTGTTGTTTTCAGGGCATTATAATTGCTAGATTTGCTGCAGCATCTTCCCCCATCTTCACTGGAGATGGGGGAAGAATTAGGGGCTGTGTGGTATTTAGTTGCCAGCTGGGGTTAAGCCATGACAGTAAAACAAAGAAACCTTGATAGCAGATTTATGGACTTTGGCTAACAGCAAGTACTTCTGAACATCCTTTTTTGGCCACTCTGATCTTGATGACATTATTAATATGAAGACAATTCTATAAGAAATTAATTGCTCTTTAACAGCTGAGTAAGGTGGTCCAGATGTACTGTGGGATATATTACACTGAACCTTTGCTCTATGAAAGAAGGGATTTAGTTATTCAGCACTTTCCTCAAAAAAAAAAAAAAAAATTAGATGAAAGATGGGACTATTTCCTTCCTCTTCATCCCAGTCATCCTTTGTCACCAGATGAGAAAACTCACACTGTACTAGTTTTAGGAAGAAAAGAAACAGTTCTTTTCCCCAGTGCTGACAACCTGATACCACTCACAAGCATTGCCAATTTAAATTAGGAACACTGAAAAGGTACAACAATTTTAGGCATTCAAACTGAATTGGCAGGATTCTTGAAAAGAACCTCTGGTACCCTAAATTTGTATGCAGCTATAGGAGCTGCTAAACCAGAGCAGTTGATCAGCAGGAACAAAAATGTGGGCCAGCCATATTTCACTCAATTAGAAGCTCATTAATATTTTTGTCCTCCATCTAGGTGTTCTAACAGCAAATGCACTCAGTTGTTATTTTTTAAATAGAATCATAATTTGAATATCACCAAGCCAACAGGATAGTTACAAGAAAGGTCACAAGCATCCTTAAAAATAGCACAAATTGACCTATTTTCTAGTAACAAAAGGCCTTGGAGGTATGATTTATGACACTTTACATGCAGTTATTTTTGTCTCTTGATGCTTCAATATCATCTGAAAATTGTCTTAAGTGTTACAGTATAGTGGTGGTGAGTTCCCTGCCCTTGCACTGGAACAAGAAGGCAAGGTCAGCAGAGTTCTTTGTGTTTACTTACTAAATGTTGTATATGTAGAAAAGAGTAAGTTACAGGGTAGGCTAGTGTGAACACCAATGGTGAAGGATTATACCTGAATGATTTTGAAACCTCTTCCAAAATTAGTCTAAGAACAAAATGTACTTGTATGCCTGTTCCCAGTATACTGAGAGATTAGATGAGTACAAAACTCTGCACCAGCTGCCTGTTTCAATAAGAAAAGAATCACCAGGTTCTGGCCTAAGCCTGCAGTCATTCTACAATGAGATTACTATTACTAGCAACTATTTAGGAAATATCTCAGCTGTCAGGTTTTTTGAGTTACAAAATAAGGCAAAGCGGAGAAAGTCAACAGTTTTTTTCTCCAATCCAATCTTACCAACTCCACTTTACCTCAGTGTTGATTATTAACTTAGCTGTTTTAACAGTGGGTCTGGACTCTACACAGGCTCATGCAAAACTAAATGCAACCCTGTGGATAATTTTCTTCCCTTGTTCTCATGCTTCATGTAAGTTCGAGATTTTTAAAACTGAATTAAAATTAAACCTAGATGACAAAAATTTATTTCATAATAATTTAGAGTAATGGTGGGGGGAAGGATGTCCATTTTTTTATGGTACAATGCAGTGGTTTTGCTTTTCGTTAGTATGGTCCCACATTTTGTCACTCGTTTTGTTTCAGGTTTTCATTCCTTCAGGCCAACCCATGATTTAATATTGAAATTGACCAAGGCAAAGTCTCTACCTTCTATAAAATATCCTAGATTTGATACACTAACATTTCCCTCACAAGACAAAAAGCCATTCTGTTACAATTCACTCGGTTTCAAAAGTCTATACGTAAGACTTCATTAGAATTTTACCTTTTCTGGGATTTTGGAAATTTTCTTTCAAGTTGCTGTGAGCCAGGGTAGGTTAAGAACAGTTTAATAATTGAAACAAAATATTGTAATAATACAGAAAGCAGCAAGCAAGAGAGAGAGGAATAAACTCCAGAAGAAACAACTGATGCATGGTACAATTTCTCACCCCTTGATCACTGGTGCCCAGCCTATCCCTGAGCAGTGACCAGCAGCTCCCAGCCAGCTTCTCCCCAGCCAGCTCCTGGTGTTTGCATACTGAGCATGACATTCTGCACTATGGAATATCCCTTTGGCTAGTTCAGGTCAGATCTCCTGGATATCTTTCCTCTGGTTCCTTGTGCACCTGCTCACTAGCAGAAATGAGAAACTGGGAAGTTCTTGACTTAGAGTAAGTGCTGCTCAGCAACAACCAAAATACCAGTGTGTTATTAACATGACTCTCATATGGAATCCAAAAGACAGCCCTGTACCTGTTGCCAAGAAGAAAATGAACTCCATTCCAGCCGAAACCAGGACAGCATCCACCCCCTATTCCATATCATTTACATCTTGCTAGGTCCCACACTTTCCAGTGCACCATTAACTATCCTGTCTTGTGATAGATGCATAGACAACTATCACTCCCTCTGTCTGTTGACAATGTCTATAAACGTCTGTTGAGTTCATTTGGTTTGTGACCTGGAACTCTTTCCACCGTAACAGTCTGTGGTGTGTCATTTTGGACTGTTGTATGTTCCAACCAGTTCTGATTCTGTCACTGCTGCACTTACCCAGTTTTATTAAAGTTCATTCTTTATTAACATGATGATGAAAAGAAAGTTAGGTTCTTACACCCAAATCTGGAGTGATGGATACAGGCACCTAATGTGGTGATGGGCATAAATCCACCATGGAAATTATAATATGCTACATTATACAGCAAATAACATCATACATTTTAATTAATTGATCATTATTGCTCAGAATCAAATCCCCCTTGAGGCACATACTGGAGTGCTCTAGCCTCCTGCATTACCATCAAGTGCACACAGGTCCTTGGACAGAAGCAATCCCATGGACAGGTTTGCCTTTGTCTAAGGCAGAAATAACCCAGACTGTTTTCCTCAGCATATTTTTAATGTGCACTGCAGGAATTCTTTCCCCTTCTACAGTACACAACAGTCTCGTTTGAGCAGGGCCAGGCTGATTGACAGATGCCCTAGTGTTGACTAAGGAGGTGGCCTTTGCTAAATATGTATCCCAGTGTTTGAAGGTCCCACCACCCACAGCTGTCAGTGTAGTGTTTAACAGTCCATTGTATTCTTCAGTCTTCCTAAAGGCTGGCTCATGTAGGGAATGTGATATACCCACTCAGTGCCACACTCTTTGGCCCAAGTGTCTAGAATGTTTCAGAAGTGAGTCCCAGTGTCTTACAATTCTCTCTGTGGTATCCAGTCTCCTTAAGACTTGCTTTTCAAGGCCCAGGAGAGTATTCCAAGCAGTAGCATGGGACATGGGATATTTTTCCAGCCATTCAGTGGCTTCTTCCACCATTGTAAGCACATGGTTCTTGCCTTGGTGGGTTTGTGGGAGTGTGATTTAGCCAATCTGTTGGGCCTCCCCATATTTATATTTCAGCCATCATTCTTCTTACCAGAGAGACTTTAATCACTTGCTTTCTTAATTGCAGTGCATGTTTCACATTCATAGATAATCTGTGTGACAATGGCCTTGGTTAAGTGTAGACATTAGTCATTAACCCATATATATGTTAAATCACCTCTTGATGGCCCAGGGTGTCATGGACCCACTGAGCTAGAAACCATTCACTCTTGTGATTCCAGTGCAAATCCACCTGAGCCAATTCAGTCTTAGCAACATGATCCATCTGTTGGTTTTTCTCTTGTTCTTCAGTGATCTGACCCTTGGGTACAGGAGCACCTATCTACATGATGTACCTTCACAATCCAGCTGTCCATCCAGCCTGCAAGACAGTAGCCCAGATGGGCTTTACCTCTGCACTGCCAGTTATGCTGCTCCCATTGCTGCCATCACTCCCACAGGGTATCTGCCACCATCCATGAATCAGTACAGAGGTGAAGTATTGGCCATTTTTCTTGTTCATGATGTCTCAACCCAGCTGGATGTGTTTCACCTTTGCAAACTGACTTACCTTGTCCTTCGGCAGTTTCCACATCTTGTCATAATAGATTTCATAGTTTTCTTCCACCTGTGGTGCTCTCCTACAGCAGGACCCATGATTAAACAAGGCATATTGTTTCTTCCTTACCAGGTTACGTACTGAGCATAACATTTTATGGTGTAGAATATCCCTTTGGCCAGTTTGGGTCAGCTGTTCTGAACATACTCCATCACAGCCTCTTATCCACCTGCTCACTGGCAAAGCATGGGAAACTGGAAAGTCCTAGAAATGGAGTGTGCACTACTAAGCAACAAAATATCAGTGTGTCATCAACTTTGTTCTTGTACAGAATTCAAAACACAGCCCTGTAGCAGCTACTGAGAAGAAAATGAATTACATCTCAGCTGAAACCAGGACACTTACCTAGAAGAGGGAGTGGTTTTGGCAACTGCTCTTGATGTAATTACTCTAATTCAGATCTAAAACATTGTTTGTTCATGCAAAGGAAACAAGTTTCTTGCAGCAAGCCTGCAGCAGAGAAGGGAACGTGAACAGCAGGTTGGGTTAAATTATTTTCCCTCCAAAATGTTAGTTTTGTGCCTCTGGCATGTCTTCTTCCTGCTACCCACTGTCACCTCTCTGCCAGGTGAGCGTGGGAAATCCACAACCCAGCTGCTCAGGGTAAAAACTACTTAGAAAATAAGCAGAGTAATATGGACCTATACTAATTAAAAAAACCCCATATACCTCGTGCACTATTTACAAGCTAGTTGTAAATAATTTTATTATTTATTGATTCATTTGTATTTTTCACATAGGTTCACTCAACAAATAAATGTTTCTGTTGAAATATTCAACAAAGAAATGTTTCTGTTTAAATTTGTTGTCAAGGTGAAGCAAAAGCATGTATTGCAAAATCAGTTTTGTTAACATTAGAAAATGATTTTTGCTATTATTTGTGGACTTTGGATCAGAAATCCTCTGTGTTGTATGTGTTCTCCAATGAACAATACTGTGTAATTAGGCCCTGATGTTTCAGCAGAAAAATGCTCTCTAGCCTGCTGCCAGAGCAGCACGCTCCCTGCTGCACCTGCACAAATCTTCCTGATAAGGCTGCTCCAATTGGCACCTGAAGGAATGTGGGGTAGATCAGCAGAAAGCCACACAGTGGTTCCACTGTATCCTCAGTTAAGCTGTAACTGATATATAAACAGGAAAAAAAGCTGACTTTTTGTTTGTATCAAGCAGTGCATAGAGCTAGAGAGGATTAGATTTGTATTTTGAAAAGAGCAAATTTTAGTGGCTTTCAAACTTGGATTTGGTTCAGATCCTGCAACAATGGAAAAGCTTTGCAAATCTAAACCCAAGCAATCTTAGAATTACTAGATTTTTTCTCTATAGCCTGCATTTCTTCTCATAGATAGGACCAAGTGAATAGTTTCCCCCTTTATTAAATATAAATAACAATTAAAAACCTTATTCCAAAAGTAAGAATATTTGTATTTTTCTAGCAGTTCCTTTTGAGTATGGATTGAAATTATTTGTCCTACATTAACACTTAAATGATTAGTTAGGATCCAAGCCACATTTTGCTGAATGCTGCACACGGTTGCCATGCTCAGGCAGTCTGCATTTTGGTAAAGTATTGCAATAAAACATACTAATAGGAGGAGAGAAATATTTTGCTAACCAAATACAGGTCACTGTAGAATCATACAGACCAATAGTTTGGCCAATAGGATTCAGAGGGTCTGAATCACTATCTCATGGCCTGCTGCTCTTCACACTACCTGTTATATCCTGGATCTTCATCAAATGTTACAGGTGATAGACCAGCACCTGAAAGGGTAATTGGTATCCATGGCTCCCTTCATTTAAACAATTGGCTGATCAAGATACATACTACAAGGAAGAGCAGATTAATCCTTGAGGTTATTTTTCTCAGAAATCCCATGTACTTCTATTTTTGTCAAGAAAATTGTTGTCAAGAAAATTGTTATCAAGAGATCAGAAGAGACTAAGGGCTAGAATGGGCCTGGGTGACTGATTCTACAGCTTTTGGATGGCATGGCTCTGTTAGCAGTTGTGCGCCATGTAATGCTCATTTCTTCTCTGCCCTGCAGTGCTAGAAAATATGTAGAACAGACTGAGACATTGTATTGTCATGGCAAAAACCTATGCATAAAAGACTTTATAAAATCACAGCCTACAAATTTCTTCTTTCCCCCCTTTCTCATATCTGAAAACCAGATAAGCTCTTACTGAAAAGCTTTCAAATATCCTTCTGCTTCAGGTCTCCAAACAAAAGGCCACCAGGACACAGTTGCTGTGAATAGACCACATCTCTCAGCAACTTGAAGAGCTTTCCTGACTATTGATGTTTCCCTGACTCAAGTCCAGACCTGTGATAATGCAGCCCCTTTTGGAGCCACTTTTACTGAGATATCTGAGTAGTTTTGGAGTCTTGAGCCCATTTATCTTCTCTGTGATAGTTACCCAGTTATGGCAGCAAGGCAATCAGACTGGAATCTCAGAAATCAAAGATTACCAAAACATGCCTCAGCTTGTTAATGTTTTACTAATTGTATGATGCATTTTTGCCTTTTTTTGGGGATGATGGGGGGAGGGAGGGTGGAGAAATGAGGGCAGGTGGGGGACATATTTTGTTTTGCTTATATTCCTAGATACCCTGATCTATCACACTTTGGGATTTAAAATCATAGCCTGAATTAAACCCCCTCCATTTTTAGCTTTGTTCTTAGTACTTGAAGTATCATTAGATGCATTTTGTAGTTATTTAATTATTATCATTTTACCCAAGGTGAAGGAAGACATCAGAGCATATAGTTTCAGAATGTTACTTACATGATTTTGCAAGAGCCATCCTCTGACCCAGGCTGTGTCTGCACCTTGGCAGGATGCACTTTTGTGTGGGGGAACCTACAAAGGAGTCCCACTGTGACATGGTCTCAAGGCCACCATGGCTGCAATCTCAGAACACGCAGCTCTGGATAAATTATAGCCTTACTGACCTTTCATGTAGCATACACACCACTGCTGCAACAATGGGCTCATAGTGGTACAGCACTGGAGGAGATGGCCATAAATATGACATAGCATGTGTGCTACATGCCATTTATGGTGGCACCAGTCCCCACCAGGGACACTGGTGAGAGTCTTAGGATTCTTTTAAAAAGGTTAATGAGGGAAGGGAGACACAAGTATTGCAATTGAATTTCAGAATAACCCCTATCAGATTACTCATAGCTCTCTTACTGAGGGTGTGGGGGTGTATTTGAAGTGTTTCTACAAGACCAGATACATCCTACTGCATTATTCATGGAAAAAGCTCACTTCCTTTAGCCTGAAAGACATGTAGGAGGAAAACTCAGTTCACTTTGTTCACAGCATGAGATTACCTTAAATACTTACACAGCCAGTGTGGCTGTTGAGTTAGGGGTGAACCTGTGTGCTGTTCACAGTGTGTGATGCCCTCCAGCCATGTGTGACACACTCACACAGGTGTCAGCAGGGCAATGCTCACTTCCTTCATGTGTGGAAAAGGTGAAATTATAAAAATAGTGTGACAGAATAAGCTATTTACCAAGCATTTTAATTTCTGATATTTGTCATGTGCACATCCTAATAAAATCCAACTTCCCTCAGTCTCAAAGACTTGCTGCCTTTTTGTGTAGCTTAGAGGTGGGAAGTTCAAGGACAGATCCAACTCACAGCTCTGGCTGATTTGTTTCCAGCCCTGAGATGCTGTCAGTTTACAGACCACTACTTCAACTTCCTTTCCTCGAGTCCTTTCTGCAAGATGGTCTTAGATGAATTTGAGACAAGGTCAGTTTCAAAGTGCAAAAGCTCTGGAAAGGTGTTTTCATGTATTTCCTTCCCTAAGCCAACAGGAGCTTGGCTCGAGGAGCTTGATGAACAAGGTGGGGTACAATCCACAAGTGTTGTCTCTGAGTTACTAGTTATATCTTTGCATTGCTAGTCAGAAAAAAATTGAAGATATCTTCCAATTTATTTGTTTTACTCATCCTGTTTATTAATTTGCACTTCATTTTCTTAGTCTGGGCAAAGGAAGGACTTTATCCTTTTTCATTATTAATTTTAGTGACAGAATCCTGAGACATCCATCTTCAAAATGAAATATTCAATAATGTAAAAAGAAGTGCTTTTAAAATGAAATGGAAATTATTCACACCTGTTTTTATTTTGCTTGTGGAGTTTAAACTTAGGCAGAGTTAGTCTAAATAATACACTTCAGATAATGAAACTCTGGCAAATATCTCTTTATATTATGTACTGTTATCCAAAGACTCAGTGATGAGGCAGTCAATAGCTACACATATCTATATCCACTTTCCCTGTAGTTAAATAAACTTTTAAAGAAAATGCTCCATTAGCTCCTGATCATCAATCTTCATGTAATAATGGAGCTGTTTAAACTCAGATAGGCTTCTCCCTGCCCCCTCCCAACTACCACCCCATTCTATTAAAATATTTACATTGTAATAACTCAGTAGGGTTCGTGTTTTGGGGTTTTTTTCCCTAAATTGAAGGCCTGTAAGTGGGTGAAAGTATTTTAAAGCAGGGTGAGACTGAAGGGACGTGACATGTTATTGAATTAAGGGCCTTAGAAGGTGAGGGCTGTGCAGTCATAAATTTCAGGAATGCGGATGTAACTCCCTGAATGTGTATATGAAGTTGACAGAGTTTGACAGCTACCATCTGTGAACAATAATGTATAGAGCAGCAGGGCTACATGATGCAGACTGGAATGTACCTATCAGGCTCTAAGGACTATAACAATTTACTACTCATTATCAGCGACCGTGGTCATGATTAGCTGCAGGGGCTGGAATGAAACTTGGAAATTATAAGAACAGAGTTCCCCTTGTTAAAGCAGAATAATTAGTTTAATACATATGAGGAGAAAACAGGCAGGAGACTTCCTTCTTTTTCCTGCTCATGAAAACTAAAAAAATGCACAGTGAAAATGGATAGACTGTTACCTCCTTCTGCATCACTTGAAATATGAGAAAATGGCGATTTTGTATTCATTCCCTTTCTGTTCCAGGGCTTTCCACAGCTCTGCAAATTTTCAGCAAAGAATGGCAGGGACATAATTATGTGATAACTGTGTTAATGCTACATTCATTTACCAAAGCTGATTTCTTGTGGTCTGTGCTTTCCTGTGGTCCACCAGAGCATAGCACTGTGACTAAAACATACCTTTGAAGCACAGCACCTTACAAGTAAAATCTCTATTAAAAAAAAATAAAAAATTCTGTTCCAGGGCTTTCCACAGCTCTGCAGATTTTCAGCAAAGAATGGCAGAGACATAATTATGTGATAACTGTGTTAATGCTACATTCATTTACCAAAGCTGATTTCTTGTGGTCTGTGCTTTCCTGTGGTCCATCAGAGCATAGCACTGTGACCAAAACATACCTTTGAAGCACAGCACTTTACAAGTAAAATCTCTATTAAAAAAAAAATAAATAAATTGCTCTTTTCTCGGTAATTTGTATTGCAAACAAATCTGTGTTTTTCCACAGGTTTATATTTCTCTTGGTAGACACCTTAAACTACAGTGCAGCTGGAGTCACTGAGAAATATTGTGAATTCTCATTTCAGGCTGTGTGTTGAGACTGAGAGACATTTTATTGCTTAGTATAAACGCACATGGGTCAGTCCCACTGGAAATCATTTATTTAAGCTGAGAATCTGTCCCAGGAAATCAAGAAAATTATCAGATAAGAAACAGAAAACATACAGTCTCCACAATGTATATCTCAATGTCCACAATAATGTATATTCATTCCCATTCTTTTCCTGCAAACATTTGCTTTTCTTACAAAAGTGGCATTAATCCTAGTCTACACACATTAGTCAATAGTGAACTCCGACATCAGTTTAAGATCCAACAAGATGCCCGGATTCCTAGGAAGGGCATTTGGCTTAGAAAAACATCCAGCAAAAACAACACATTGAAAGAGAGAAACAGCAGGAAGTCTACTGAGCAAGAACAATATCATCCATCCTCTTTTAACTGAAAGAGAAAGGTTAAGGTTGGTTAAGAAGAATGTGTGACCAGACAAGAAAAGTATAGTAAGCAGTTCCTGTGATAGATGGTTTAAATTTAGTTGTTCCTGCCTGGGGTGGGGGTTGTGGGGTTGGACTGTGTGACCTTGTTGAGTCCCTTTTACAGATATTTAACAGGAAAGGACAAGGTTATTTCTCCATTGGAAAGGTTGTGTGCTTTTTCATTATCTGCTTTAGAAAAATGTACACCAGTGAAGTTATCAATAGAAAGCCATTAATAAATACACATCTTATCCCTGAAAAATACTGACTTACCCAGACAACTTAAAGATGTGCCTGTCACAGTGACAGAGATGCATCTTAGCTTGTAGATAAGGGAGTTCTGAGTTGGCACCTCTCTGGTGTCTGGGTAGCTTGGTATGTTTGTTTCTGCCTAGAAATGACTGCAGGCTGAGCATGCAATGGCAAACTGCTGCAAAAAGTGGGACAAGAGGAGACTCCTTGCTCTCGTGTTCTTCAGCTGGATGGGAAATTTTGCTTACATCAGTCAGTGCATACATAGCCTGACTGGCAGATCAGATTGCTTTCTGAACAGATTATTTTCAACTAGATAAAGTGAAAAGAAATCAGTTTAACAACAACATTTTAATTTTTTTTTCTTGCAACAAACTATATCTCAGAAATGGAAGAAAGGTGTGTACATTAGGCTTTTGATGGAAATGGTTTGCGTTCCAGTGGAATAAAACCCATTTTTTTTCCATCTAGCTCTAACTACCCATGTATATAAACAGATCCTAAACAGAATTAACATGCAGGTGACTGTTACTGGTGTGGGAAGGAGCAAGGACTGTAATGGTTCAGTGTTGTAATTAGTTATTTTGATAACAATAAACTTGGATTGTATCTTGTATAAATGTGAGGTAAGTGATAGCCACTGGACTGACAAAGCATGAACAGAGAAAGCTGCTTCTTTGGTGCTACTGGCATGTCATTTTGTGCCTTACTTTCTTTTCCAGAGCCTGCCTAGGTGCCTGTGAACCCAAATTAGTGGTATCAACTTCATATTCCCCCTTAGACTAGGCTTCCTTATTGCTTTGCCCTATTTGTGCAGCACCTGCCCCAGTGCAAATAAAAGTCTTAGTGATGATTGTTTAAAAATAAGTTAAGCAATAGGCAGGAGATGTTAACCAGACCTTTGGCCACTACAAATACTGCTAGGCTGTATTTGAGACAGTCTAAAGACAAAGACTTTTACTGATTATTTTTGATTTTGTCTCCAGTCATTCCTCAAGTGATTTGAATCACCCATAGAGACACAGGCTCCCAAACATCTAATATAAAGTACCAGTCAGGAGCCTTGGGTCTTTGTGTTCTTCTGAAAACTTCCATCCCTGCAGATCTTTTCTAAGAGACCTGTTCTCTTAGTGTCATAGTTAACATGGATGTGATATGCAAAACAAACCCCCTGCTAACACTCTGTGGTAGTGTTTGATGTTACCTGTGCTTCAGTTTTGTCTGTAGTTCAGTGGGTGAGGGAGAGCTCTGTTAATTAGGCACAGTTATCATTTGCATCTACTGCCTATAAGACAGAAAACATGCCTACACACCATGATGGACAGACGTGGACTGTCTGGAGCACAAACCAGCAAACCAAATATAAACTTTCCTGGTGCAGTCTCTGCAGATGTTACAGACACTGGTGTGAAAAGCCCTTTCTACCTGCTGTGTTTTTTAATGCTATTGTTATCTGTAGTAGCAAGATCAAAGCTTGTTGAGGATAACCACACTATTTGGTGCCCTTTATTTTGCTGTGTGGGCATGTCCAAAGGCACTGAGGACTTTGAGGCTATTTCAGCCTGTAAAATAGAACCATTTTCTAAGACTGCCATTTTAATGCAGGTAACCTACTGCATTCCTTCAGAGCAGTAAAGAAAATAGCAATAGGACTGAAATTGCCTGTAATTTTCCTCCTAGCACTTTGTAACAGGAGTATTGCTATGTTATTTTACCTCTCTTTTTTATGTGGCTGTAATTTCTGAGGCTTTGGGATCACATTCCTCTAAAAACTCTTTCTTTATTTGCTTTAAAACATCAGTATAACATTAAAGTTGGTAGAGATACAACCAAACAACTTAATGCTAAGTTACAAGTATTTCTTATCTTTACCAGTGTTTGTTCCTCTCCCCATTCCAGCAAGCCAGTAAGGCAGTCTGATCTCATTCTCAACACTTCCTGCTTTGTCATTTAAAAACCTGTGAGCCAGAAATTTTTCTTACAAGTTCCCCCAGCTCCTAGTTCTCCTTTGCATTTAAGCTGTCTAGTAGTGATTAACCAACTTGTAAACACAGGAGGAATTACTACTGAAAATGGGTCTAACCTAAAAGATGGTAATCTCAAAGGGTTTTGTGGCTACCTCATGCCCTGCAAGTTCAATCTCAACAGCTTCCAGAGTTAACACATTAATTTCTGTGATTTGGTTTTGAGACATTATGGGGTTGTTGAGATTTTTAACCCATCTGGTTGCTTTTGCTTAAGCAATAACTTTCTGAAGATATTTTCAAAACGTAGAACATCAGTGTAACTCAGCAACTATTTTTTGATTTTCATGGATTTTCATTATTCCATGCTTTGCCTCTATTCCCAAGACAATAACCTGTAGATCTCAGAGGACAAAAAGTTAATTCTAAAATATAAGCTACCTTATGGTTGCCTGCCCTTGCAAAACTTACTTTTAGTTTTACTGTCTTCCTTCCACTCAACACAGCCTTTTAAAGCATTTTTGTTTCTGTTCAAATATCTGCTATAAAACTTAACCTTTGTGCAAGGTTCTAGTATGTTGACTCTACAATAATCTTTGAAAATAGGTACAAACACCTTTTATTCTGTGTATTTTTTGTCAAATTTATTTAACTCAATTATTTCTGAGATGATATTTCTCAGGTTTCAGGTACAAGGCAGATTTTAAGATACAAGTATCATGATTCCTGTGAATTTAATGTTTAGTGACATCCTTGAGTACCCAGAAAACAGATTCAAAAATGTAAAAAGAGATATCAAACAGTAAAAACCTAATGTTGTCCTTTTAATAAGAAATCTGATAATGAATAGAAAGCCTCAGCCTACAAAAATGGGCTGGAGCAGCATTAAGCATCTCTGGCAGACAGGGCAGCATTAGCAGCAAGCCTGGGGTGCAAGACTCATGCCAGCACACTGCACTGGCCCCATAGCCTGGCTACTGCCTCCTTGCCTGTCAAATAGGAGATAATTGAACTTGACCTTCCCTCCCTCTGAGCATTTCAGAAGCCTGGATCACTGTCAGTCTCTATCCCCTGCTGTTCTCAAAAGCAGAGCTGGAGCAGGGGCAGAAAAAGAACACCACAAAATCCATTCACTTGCTTATGACCTTAACAAATTTTACCCATCTTCCCAAACTGATCACTGTTAGGCTGCCTTGCTGCTGAGCTGGCAGATTTTGAGCCGCAGTTATCACACTGCAGATCTCACCTTGTGACTGTAATAGCCACAGGACTGGGCTGTGAAGTCATGGCTTTGGACTACCCTGATTTCACCTAGCATGAGAGGGCTCCAGGGGAGGTCTGGACAGCTGCCCCTGTGCATATTGACTCATTACAATAATACAGGTTGGCTTAGGCTGGCATCCAGTTTGTGCTCTAGTGAGAAATAGAACATGGACAGCAGCCCCTACCAGTCAGCCTGAAGTATGAATGAATCATTGGTTTGCCTCTGCTCATATGGGATATGGCATTCTAGCAACAGTCATTGTTGCTAGAGAGAACTTCTATTTTTCAAAAGAAGGACTGTTCATTTTAAATATTCTTACAGCTGGAATGGATGTATACAGCTCCTAAAGTCCTTTTACCATTATGAGTTAATAAATGCCAATGAAGACTTCTGTATTTTGTTAAATAACAACCACAGTTTTTAGTTGTTTCTGTGGGCTGTTTTTTCTCTGAATATTTAGTGTTGTAAAGCATTGGCTGAAAATTTATAAACTCTTCTGGAGCAAATGCCTCATTCCTTCAGCTAAATGTTACAATAGTGGATGACAGAGGGAGGCACTTTCTTGAGTGTTCTCTCTCTCTCTCTGGCCTCTGAAGCTTTTTTCTTGTATGTGCTATCACTCTGCTTTGAGAAAAGAGGCAGGGAATGCCCTGTCTCCATAGAAGTATCCAGTCTAGAGGTTGGAGGAGACTCCTGAAGGGAGCAAGATATGACTTTGACTCATCTCAGGCTGGGAAGAACATTCAATGTAGGTCTTCTGCTTTCTGGATGAGCACTTCAACCTCTTGTCCATCATGGGCAGCCATAGGCATCTCCACCATTCTGCCCTCTGAAGAGAAAAAAGTGAGCTGAAAATCTGCACTCAAAGAACTGACCTGTGTCTCTGAAAATCACTATCCTCAAGTGTCTTAGTAAAGCTGGGTCTAAAAATCTTCACAGAATCAGTGTTCATACAATCAAGATCATTGTGTGACCCTTTGGACACAAGGAAAGGCCTGGCTTTGTATCCTTCCTACTAACTCTGATAGCAAAGTCCCTGTGAAGCTCTGCTGGGCCACAGAAAATCCTGTGGATGTCCCAAAGCTGCTTTGGCCATCCCCCAGGAGAGGATGACCACCACTGACAACAGGGCAAAAGCCTCCAGACTTTTTGCCTCATCCTCAATTTAGCTGTTGGGAGGTGGCTCTGCCAACCTGCCAAATTGATAGAAGTTAATTCCTCCTAGGGAACCATGGGACTTCACTCCCAGAAAGCTGCTCCAACTTTCATCCTCAGCCAGCACAACCTGGCCTCACTGGCACTCTGAAAGCACCTGCACTTTTTTTTTTTTGCAAGCCACCATTGTACTAAGGATGCATCACACCTTGATAGTGCTTCTTTTCATCCACACAGCTGTGTGTACTTGATGGTGATGTGAAGGATTATTGCCTCATTCCAGAATGGGGAAAATGGAAATCCAGGCAATTCAGCATGCTTTTGATATAATAGCTGTGTGTACTTGATGGTGATGTGAAGGATTATTGCCTCATTCCAGAATGGGGAAAATGGAAAATGGAAATCCAGGCAATTCAACTTGCTTTTGATATAACTCAGAACTGGAAGAAATACAGCATTGCAGCTAACATCTAGGTGATCATTTCAATATTTCTGGTCAGTTGGAGAGGACTAACTTCATATCTTATAGTTAAGTAAAGAGCAGAGCAGGTTTTACAAATGCACACTGTGGCCACAACTAATACGCCCCATAATATCTATCAGCAGACTTAGAGGGTGGGAAGGAGGAAGAAAGGAGAAGGGGAACCATCCTGGCTTTCTTGAAAACAATGAACTGCTGTCTTGAGTTTTCTGCAATTAGGAAATCACCTGCAGGTACCTTTTTTCCCCCTAATATTGTTTTTGTGTATGGCATTTTTCTTCTTGTTAAAGCTGATTAATACTGGGAATTTCAAGAAGCAAGTCAGGCACTAGCAGGAGGACTGAGAAACCTCCTGGAGCAATGGTGCTGATTCAAGAACTCATGTTTCTTGTATCAGTGGTCTTGTTTGGGGTTTCTTGGAGAGCCACACTAATCTTACTTTGGCTTTCTAAAAAAAAAAAAGCATGCACCACAAAATCATAGCCCGCTAGTACTTGTTACAGCACATATTGCTTCCATTTGTCTCCTTGAAAGACGCTGTATTTCTTTACCCGCAGTTTTTCCTCTCTGTGGGCTGAGGTATGCCTGAGCTCGGAGGAGCTTGCCTGAGCTGTGACTCTGCTGTGTGCCATCTGGGCCTGCTCTTTCTTCACAGAGGGCTGCAAGGCAGGACATGTCAGCTGAATTTGGCAGGCGAACAAAAGCCATTTGGATGCTATAAGGAAAACAACTGCTCCACGGTTTGGAAGCTCTTGCTGGATCGCACGGTGAATCAGAGCGTGTCCTCACTGTTTCACAACAGCTCTGCTCCTAAGAGTACAGCCTTGCAGCAAGGCCAAAAACAAGCCTTGTGGTGCATGGATTTTCATCTTGTAATAACAGCTTCATTTTCCAGACATGAAGTACATGTCCTCCAGTAATATGTGATGAAATGTAAATTGTGCATGTTCTGTAGCCTCACTGCCCGTGCTGGCAGCCTCACCTTGGGACCTGCACACTGTCATGCTTAAGCTTCCTCACACACCCCCTGATAAAGCCTTTCTTGAGGTCACAGGTTTCACCTAAACCCACCATCAGTACCTTATGTGATCTTTATGGCAGTTAGCCAGGGTAAAATACGTGAGCAGGTGTTGAAGGGACAAAAAATCAGAAAGAAAACTCTTGTGAGAGTGAACAGACTAACCTGCTGTGAGAGACAGGGCTTCCTGACCTCAGACCCAGGCCATTCATCTCATTTACAGCACCCCTGCAGTGTGCCAGTGCCCATGCCACTGGTGAGAAGACCATGAGCAGATGTGAACCCCAAACTGGAGCAGCCTCTGCCTTCCTCTTGCCACCACTGGGATGGCAGCCATCTGCTGCCTGGGGTGTCCTGTCAGCACTGACGGAGGATGGGGGAAGCTCTGGCTTCTTGCCCAGCAAGCCCTCAGGTGTGAGGGTGGCCTGGCACCGAAGGCTGCAGGAACACCATCAATACAG
Organism: Passer montanus; assembly: GCF_014805655.1. Lineage (NCBI taxonomy): Eukaryota > Metazoa > Chordata > Aves > Passeriformes > Passeridae > Passer > Passer montanus. The sequence continues at coordinate 2,724,791 of NW_024359832.1, read as the reverse complement.
ATCCCGTGCTTTTGGCTCAGGATGCCAAAAGACTGCTCAAGGCATAGGGTGGGAGCTGGCAGACAAGTGTGAGGGCTGGGCCCATGACTTTGTATGGGACAAAGGTGGTGGTGAGGAAAGGCAGGGGGGTTGGCTGGGCTTGGCCTGGTGTTAGGCTGGGTGACAGACGGATGGAGTGAGCAGGGTGGGACATGCTTCATCCTGAGGTGGGACCAGAGACAGACCCAGGACCACTGCTGGTCAAGGTGTGGGCCATCTCTTTCCTTTTTATACCTACTGCTGTCAGTGGTGGCACTCAAGTTAGCTTTGGGCACGCCAGGTCAGGAGGGCACTCCCATCCTGCAGAGCCTGAGGCGAGGCCCCGAGCTCCAGAATCCCATGTGATGTCAGTAAGCTTCTGATCTGGCCAGGGACAGAGACTGGGCTGAACACAGCAAAAGGGACAGGTTTCTTCTGCTCATAGCAACAGCTACTCTGTTTTCTGAAGGAAATGAATCCTGTTTGTGCTTCCCTCTGGTGCCTGGATGGCAGGAGTCCATGGCTGCTGGCAGAGCCTGCAGGTGAGGCTGGCAGCAGGCTCACCTCTCAGTCCATAGGTGCTGTTGCACATCATTGCTGTCACTTTTGACTGACAGAATGCCAAGGATGTAACGACTGAAACAACTACCTGCAAAAAGTATATCTGTATGGCTCTATTTAAGAAACCTGTGCATTATGGCTACAAAATATTATAGTGTGAATGCATTCTTCCCACAGCCCCACTTTCCATATCCAGCTGCCTGCAGCGTCTTTCTCTTTCTCCATCGCAAGTGCTGGCTGTGATTCACTTCCTTTGTAGAATTTGTTTTCCATTCTCTACTTGTTGGATGCTTCTTCTACCATAATTTTCCCTGAGAATATGTTGGGCATTTTTTAAAGTGCTAGGGGAGCTATAGGCCTGAAAGACAAACCAAAACTCACATAAATTGCCTCTGCATTTTTTTTAAAATGATAAGAGATGACAAATAAAATATCCCTACTTAGTACTTTTTTGCTAACTAAAATACAGCCTATCCTAATGTGAGGAAAAATTGTGAGCTAAATTGGCACAGATGAGATGCTGTACAGCTTGTAGAGAGTCTTGAAAACAAGGTTTCTTTCTGTAAGTGCAATCTTTTATTATAACTTTGAACAAAGTTTTCTACTTCTACAAAAGATTTAGTAGTCAAAGAAAATGGGACATCCATTAATACATATAGATGTTGCTTTAGAAAATACTGTATGAGTAGAGTTTGAGAAAATTATGCTTTATTTTAATAGTTGTTCTGTTTTTTCCCCTGGAGTACTTTTACTGGATATTGACTTTTTTTTCATGAGTTTTTATTTCAGAGTTAACACTACAATTTCTCCCAGATCAGTAATAATGTAGTTGTACTGCTTGCTGAGAGGACAGAAGAATGAACTGCAACTTCAGTTTTTTCATAGCTGATTCATAGGCCAAAAGAGAATGAATCTTTTATGTACCACTGCCTCCTGGTATTTTGAAAGAATACATATTTTGAAACAGCTGAGATTGCAGTTACTCTTCAAATACAAGTGAAAAACATTCTAGCTACGTGTTAATGTTTTATTCATTGCTATATATAATATTAATGCAAAATACTTCCACTTCTCAGTTAGAAATCCTATTAACAGTTTGTGAGGTTTCAGCTATTTCAGATGTCAAGATGTTTGAGAATGTGGGATTTTAAGCAGTGAGTCAGCTGTTATCTATATCTACAGCTAAGCAGTACGGCTGGATTAACACCTATTTGACTGGTTTTCCTAATTATTTGTGTGCAAAATCCATTCCCTTTCACACCCATGGGAATTAAGGAAAGATGCTGACAATAACTACTGTGGAGAATTACTGTTTGTAGTTAGATCTGCAGATACAGTGATCCTTTGTCTGGAATGCAGTAAAAACCAATGTGTATCAAATTTCAACATTGCCTAATTTTCCAGTAGTTGATTCTAATTGGAATTGCTCTTAAACCTGACTTATTACACCATTCTTTTCTATTGCTCTGAGCAAGCATATAGCTTGCTTTACAGCTAGCTTGATGCTGATTCTCAGTATTCTTTTCAGCAATTTGAAATAATGTCTTGAGTCACAAGTCAGTCTTGGCCAGAATTCCTTTTCAATATCAAAGAAAAGAAATCTGTTTTAAAAACAGAACTGTGAAAAAGCATAAATTTTCCCAGACTTTCTAGATACTTTTTTTCTCCAACTTCAGACTATGGGAATGCATTCTGTAGTCTGTAATTCTATTCCCATACAATGAAAATTAATGTAAACTTTTATTAATATCAACAGTGGAATTAAACTGCTAGGAAAACACATACTGAATTAGTAGTACAATGGAATATAATGAGGCATTTTCTTACATACTCAAACAAAGGGAAAAAGGAAATTAATGTAAACTTTTATTAATATCAACAGTGGAATTAAACTGCTAGGAAAACATACTGAATTGGTAGTACAATGGAATATAATGAGGCATCTTCTTACATACTCAAACAAAGGGGAAAAGAGTAGTACTTTGCATTTAAATGCCCCTTCATCTTAAATTTAAAGTGCAGTATTTCAGGTTGACACTTATGGAGACTTTAGCTCCTATCCTCCTTTTGCCAGTTAATGTGTTAATATAATAAGGCAGAGGAGGCCTGAGGTCAGACAAAGCCCACTGGTGGCTAAGCTGTCCTGAAGCCATTGCTCTGCAACCTGCTCCAAGCCCAGGAAAATGTCCCTGATGCAAAGAGCACAGAGTTGTTGTGAGGTCTCATCAGGAGCAATACTGAAATGAGGATAAGTCAGTGGCTGTCTTGATTGTTTAGGTTGTACTGCAGAGATTTTATGTTTTGTAACAACAAAACCTAGCCCAGTCCTACTTTCTAAAAGTGGCTTGTTGGCTCCTGAGAGCCCAGGAGAATCCCAATCACTTTCTGGCATGTGTAAGGCTGACATCTGTCCAAGTCACCTGCCCTGTCTGGACAGGGGGCAATTGCTGTGGTGTATTTGCATCCTTTCTGTGGCCATCCCATAACAGTGACTCCATGGAAACCAGAAACAAAGGAAAACCCACATTAAACCAACAGATCCAGAGGGAAATCTGTCTGCCTTTAGCCAGTTGGTTTGTTCCATGAGCTTCATAGTCTCAACAAAACTTGCTGCCCTAGGAGCACCCAGGAGAGAGACCTTTCTCAGAGGAGCTAGCTCTAGTCAAGGTTTTCTTTCACATCTTCAGCTGTGTCCAACAAGAATTAGTAGTGAGGGGATTTATTTTGGACAGTGTGAACAAGAAACTTCCTCTTGAGGCTGTAGTTCAATCTGGTTGGAATGACAAATACCTCCTAGGCAGCTGGATAAAACTTCCCCCAAGCTATGTGCATCAGGGCATGGGACACTCAGGCACAGCATGTCTGAGGCTCTTACATCTCCAGCTTCTGGCTACAAGTTAGACAATAAGCTGCTCCCTGTTAGCATTGTTCTTTCTGATTTGGTGGAGATTTCTGTGATTTATTCAGAAGAAAATATGACCAATGTGTTCATACTCAATGTATTCATACATTGAGACTTTTTACATCTGTTTCTGAGAAATCAGTGAGACTGAGTTAAAGGTAAGTCATAGTTCAGCCACAGAAACATGTCTCTAGGCTATTTTGGGCAAACAAGATTATTTCTTTTCAGAGTTCCTGAACATGTTGGGCAGAAGGCAAAAGTGCTCTGTCGTAGTTTAAGAAACACATGGAAATATTTTCCTTCTATCTGTAATTGATGCTTTTCTTCCTTATTATTAATACGACATTATCCCTTAAAATGTGCAATGAATGTGCTGCAGCAGCAGTGTGCCCTCTGGCCTGGCCAGCCCTGCAGGCTGCTGGGGGAGGTCATGCCAGGGTGAAGGCAGGAGAAAAGCTGGCAGGACCAGGGCCCCATTTCCTCCCTCGCCTGGGGACCCATTCCAGCCATTCCTCGCCACAGCGCTGCAGGTAGCACGGGGCAAATAACTCTGGGCTCTGAGCAAGACAGCAAATACAAAAATGACCATGAAAATTGCCCAACCAGTTAAATCTGGCTCCAGCCGGGAGCTGAAGTTCTACCTTGAAACACTTAAATCCCATTTGGACGGCATAGATTTACATTCCAGATGAGGAATTAATGGCTTTCGCACAATATTCTCAGCAGAGATGCCCCAGCATACCAACCTCTGTGTTTTCGGTAGATGGAATTTGTAATTCCTCCAGGAGCTGCATTCTTCCAAGTGTTACTTCTATTTTTGGACTGACTACTTGCTTTATTTAGGGGAAAAAAAAAAGAGAAACCAAAAACCTGTGCTCTTGTCAAATGTAGATGGTATATGAGTCATCTATACAATAACACTAAACCATACTTCTCTGTTGTGGTGCAGTTCATCATCATCACAAAGGGGTTTATAGAAAACAAACATAGATGACAGTCTGCTCTTAAGCTTCCTGTGTTTAATCCTTATGCATATTTAGCCAGCTGAACAGTGTACTGTTGAAAAATGGATTGTTATTAAAATGTTGGGTGTTGCAGTAGCTGCAAAATCTCATGTGTTTTTGCTAATAAAAATGAATGCCATTCCTCTGACAATCTTTGGCTGCTTATCTGTAGTCATCTGCCTGCAGAGTAATTGTGTGAATGTTAATGACGATCCTGAAACTTTGATGAATTAAATGTTTTGAAGACTGTTAAGACTGCCTTGTATACAGCAAAGCCTGTTCATTTAAATGCTTTAAAACACACATCCTTCACTAAGTATCACAAGAGGTTTTGAGCCTCGAGAACAACAGAAATTTATGAAACAGAAACACAGTCATGCAGAATATAACCCATTTCCTGTAGTCTGCATGCCTATATAGCTTGTAAGTAGTGTTTCCCTAGTGGGAATCATTTACTTTCCAGTTTTCCCTGTTCCCTTTTTATTGCTTATCTAGTTTGGATATTGACAAAATGTTTTGAATCACCTGGTTCCTTACAGAAATCTTGATAGTTTCAGGCTTTTTAGAAAACCATTATGAATTGTTAACAGCAATTGCATTTGTAAAATGGTATGTAGATCCATTTCCTACTGAAAGGCAAGATGAATAGAGTACCTAGTTCTTCCAGGCATTTAAGGTCTGCAAAACCCACTCATAAGGAAAACTCTCTGAGGAGCTGGTCCTTGTTCTAAGGAGCTCTGCTCTCCTCCATGATCCCTCTCGTGTGAGCTGGCAGGAAGTTATCATCTCCTCTCACAGGCACCATTTGCTAGGCTAAGGGAGTCTGTCCTTCCTCCTCTCTTCTTGTAAAACTGTCATTTCCCCCCCCATTGCCCTCTCAGCCCCTTGCTGCACCACTTATACCTGGAAGACCTGAGCCTGGTACTGCAGGGGAGCTCCCACCCATCCCATCACCCTTTCCTGCCAGGACTTGACCTAACATGATCTACTGCCATGACTGCAGCCTACATATTCAGGTTGTCTCTTTTCTCCTTGGTTTCAGGGAAGGCCTTGGCCCCAGGCTGTGACATTTACAGAAGAAGGCTCAGAGATGTGGTCTGAGCCTGGTGTAGGCTGAGATGTGGTTCTCTCAGTCTTCCTGCACAAGTTGTTCCAGTGTCCTGAAGGATTTGGTGTTCTTTCAGGTAGCGACAGAAGGACTCTCTGTGCTTCAACTGCTCATCTCAAACTTCAGGGCTGCAGTCTCTGCTTCAATGTAGTGTGTTTATGGGACTTTGCCACAGAGTATTTGTGTGTGTAAATTATTGAGGTATTTCAAGATGAGGTAGCAACCAGAAGGAGTTGAGTGGCAGGTACATGCTGGGCTTAGGCAGCCTAGTTCACTTGGAGTTTGAACTTTTCTCATGCATCTTTGCTATACACTATGATAAGCCTATGAAAGAGCTGGTAATTCCTGTACAAGGGGAATGCTTCCTGTGCTGCAGCATGGGCTGATTAATTGAGGATTTAAAAGAAATGTGGAATACCATCAAGATCTTCAAGTGTATTTAGGTTCTCTGTTCCTATGGGCAAATAGAATACAGACTGCCAGTATGACAGCAGACAGTGTAATGGTAGGATATTATGCAATTAAGGCTCTAATAAAATGCATATGCCTGTGGGAGGATGAGTTAAGGTTGCCCAGGCAATCTTATTTCTGGCATTAGCTATATTTTCTGCAATTGACTACAACCTACACATTCACGCATCATAGCTTTCTGTTGTATTATGCAGCTATGACTTTAATTTACATCCTTCTTGCTAAAAAAGTTATATTAAAAATTTAAAGTTTCCAGTAGCTTATGACTTCAGCACAAGGCCAGCTCAAGCCATGTTCAGGGAGGGTTGTGCCATCCTGGCTGAAACCCTGAGCAGGGCAGGACAAGAGCACCCAGGGCCACTCTCCAGCTGGTCAGTTGCTGCGTGCCCAGAGGCACCAGCTGGAATCTGGGGAGGTGGTAATCAAAACGCTGCCTTCCCTCTCTGCAGTTTCAGGAATGCAACTTCTGGATGACGACCCCACAGACTCAAAGGATCTGCAGAGGTTAGACTTGAAGAATGAATATGAAACAAGCTCTTTATTTACTTAGCAACTGAAAGAAACTGTACCAGAACTCCTCTGCCAGTGTCAACATCACCCTACAATTGGCCTGGCACAGCAGGACTTGTCACTGACCTTCCCTAATGCAGCCCAGGCATTAGCCTCTAGTTGAATTGACTCTGCTGTAATATCAGGTGAGATTGAGAGAGGCTGGTAATGTGACTTTAATCCCATAGTTTTTAGAAGGCTTAATATTGGTCCTGAGGCATTCCTAAAATGTCAAACAAAAGTTTTGCTATGTTGTCTCACATGCATTTTTGAATGAAGTATTAGAGATTATATTAATTCAAGACATTTGCCAATAGGGCTCTCTCCCCACTTTTCAGATCAAACCAGCACTCTGTGTGCAAAACAACTGCTTGTACTCTGGGGGAACACACTAGCATGAAAAAAATACTGACAGCAGATGGGCAGCCCTGAATGAAAAACAAAACCTTTGAGCTTTTCACTTCTTGGATTAGAATTCAGTACCATTACATAAAGAGGAAATGCGGAAAAAATGCAAGCTTAAAAGAAGATAAAATCTGATTAAAATGCAGACTAATATAATTGCAGAATATTACTCAGGCTTTCTTGTGGAGAGAGAAAAATGTCTGCTATTGTGCTGCTATAGAAACTACATAGGGCCTGTGAGTAGGTGAGAGTGCATGGGGCATGTCGTTCCCTCTCTCCCGCCTTTCTCTCCCCTGGAATGAAGATCATATCTTGCTCTGTAAGCTTGGCTTTTGCTGGCCAGGAGATCTCTCCCAGTACAGAGAGAAGTTGTTTTCCTGCTTATGTAGTTTCTTTTAATATCTCTGCTCCCTCCCTCTTTTGTTTTGCTCTTGAAGGTGGTGCAGGACTGTGTCGGAGGAGGGATAAGCTCTGGTCTTCTCAGGCATTTCACAGGGGCTGGTTCACTTGGCTTGAAAAGTGGGGAGCATGGAGCACATGTTGTGCCACGGAAAGGGAGCTGTTTGTTTTTACTCTTATAAAGCCACAGAAAGACCTCACAGTGCTTTGGAAAGCAATGTTCATCTGGAATGAGCAGCCTTTGACTGTATTTCTGCACACCGTGTCCACAGCACTTGTTTCTCTGAACAACTGAGTTGGAATTGCCAAAACACTAGGTAACAAAGTAAGATTTACTCCCTGGCTGTTGATGGAAGCGTCTTTACAGGAAGTGTAAAACCACATACAAACATACTCTCTGTCCAGTAGCATAAAATAAGCCCAAGGAATGTGCCCCTGAACTGGGGAATTGTATTCCCACCAGCTTTGCCCCCATGACCATCTGGGCTAAGCAATCTCTGTCAGCAGTGATTTTTGCCTGAAAGGATGATATAAGAAATTTTTTATTAAAAAGACTGATGGATGAGAAAGCCTGTCCACACCACATTAGAACTCTTGTGGGTCCATAATACTCAAGAAATTGGTGCAAATTTTGAGAAGATTATTTACTGCTGCTAATGAATTCTAAGGTGGCATGAAGTACTGAAAAATACATCTCCTGTTTTATAAATGCATCCTCCTTTTTATTACAGATGTAATTTTAGTTTTTGTTCCAGTACCTTCCTACAGAAACTGACTCAGTGACTCAAATATGCATTTTACAAGAACATATTTTGTATCTCAGTTTTCCCAGAAGTTCCACCTTTCAATCTGGCCACACCATTGTTTTTTGCTTTTGGTATTTTGAGACAGAGGAGGAAGCTTCCATTCTCCAGTTATTTAGCACTTTCATCCAGTCCCTAATTAATTATGTTCTTTACAAAACCAGTTTACTGAGGCGTTGTCTCATTTTCATCATCCTTTCCCGTTTCCCCTTTTTGTGGTTTATACCACACCCTTTCATGTGTTGGAGACACCACGGCTGTATGCATTGCTATATGTTAGCATATTTATTTATGGAATGATGTTAGAACACTCTCTGTAGGCCTTTAGAAGAAATCATTGAATCTATTGCCCCTGAAGTCAACCACACCACATATTTCCTCCTATAAAATCCTCCAGCTCAATTTTACAGAAGTTAGGCTTGATTTTGCTCCTTCCACTCTTGTTAGAGATTTGTTCTGGTGTTTTGCTACTCTGACTCAGTTTATACCCACTTATGCTGACATTGGCCCTCAGTTTTAGCTTTCCTGGCTCATCCATTTTCTAAGCCCCACTTTTGTATATTTTGTTCTGTCTCAACTATTGAACTGTTCTTACCTGAGCCGTGAGTTTTACTTTCGCTCTGATTCTCCTTCCAAGAGAGGCAGGCAGGGGGGAGTAAGCAAGCAGCTGTGTGGTACTTAGTTGCTGGCTGGGGTTAAACCACAAGAAATATTGATTTACTCTTGACTGGATGACAGAATCACACACTGCACTGCAGATCTTTCCTGAAATTATTTATCTGACATTGCTGGGTTTACACGTCCCTTTTCAAAAGCAGCTCCTACTCATCTCAAGATTAACTAGTCTCCCTTATCCAAATGCTGATCTTATAGCCAATGGAAGAATTTTTTTATTAATCTCTGCATGTCATTAATGTTATTGAATTTAATTATATTTTCATTAAACCTGTTCCAAGAGACATACAGTTTGTCCAATATACTAACTACTCCCAGCTCTGTCAACAGCAGGTTTCATTAGCTTGCTTGTGTTTTGATGACACCATTGTAATGAAAACTTGAAGGATGACAGGAGCATTGATGAATCACACAGAGCACTTTCCTTCAGTCTGACACCTCCCATATAAAACAACCCTCTGTCATTGTCTCCTGATCCTCGTGCTGTTCTGCTTCAACAGCTGTTTCCTGTCTGGACAGCATCAGGTATTATTGATCCCAAACAGAGTACATCTACCTAATTTCATTCCTTGAAGAAAAAGGGAAACACAAAAAGATATCCTGCTGAAGCAACATCTCATGTAATTGCATACTTAATTTTTATTTCATTTATTCTCCTATCTTTAATTATTCATTTCTTCAAAATTTGCCTAGATTATTGTCAATTATTTCCCTCCCTTTCTTCAATGCAAGTATTCCAGAATGACTTGAGTGCTAGAGTGAAAGTTTGTGCTCCTTCCACCCTCACCTCCACACACTTAGCCTGTTTGCACACTGGACAAGATTGTTTGTTTTCCCCCACTATAGGAATTACCCATGACTTTCTTCCCATTACCCATCTTCCTTCTGCATCCATCTTTATTAAAACTAGAAGCAAAATACTTCTTGGTTTTCTAAATATTGCCAGACTTCCTTCAATCTGTATGCCCTTCTCACCACATGACTGCACCGCCCTGCTTCTTTTTTCCTGGTTGAGGTAACTGCTTCTAGCTGACATTATTTATCTTCTGCATTTCCTCATCTTGAAGACAAAACTTTCTTAGGAGAGTGATCCTCTCTACTTTCGCCTTTAGGTTTTCTATTTCAAATGACCTTAATTACCAAAGATGCCAGAAAATTTTCTATGAAACCCTTTCCCTTTTGCTCAAGGTACAATGTCCAGTTCATTTCTGCTGCACTGGCATAAAGAAAGCTACTCTTTTCTTCGTATTCAAGTCCTTGAGTCCTTCAGCCTTGTTGATTAATTTCTAATTGTGTCTCTTGCCCTTTCCCCTTTTGACTTAGAATACCTTTGTATAAATCTGTTTTACCCACCTATTTATTTTAAACTGCACCTATGAAATATATTGTAACGCTACTATGGTCACCCCTGTGACCACAGTAGCCTTACAATACACCCCCTACCCAAAAGCTCATCCACCATCACCTCTGGCGTTAGCCTGGTGGCTGGCAAGGAGAGCAGCTCCCAGCACTGCTCAGCCCCAGCGTTAGCCTGGTGGCTGGCAAGGAGAGCAGCTCCTCTCTTGCTCCCAGCACTGCTCAGCCCCAGGTGTGGTTCGGAGTCTGCTCGCACGGCAAGGCACGGCAAGGCACGGCAAGGCACGGCACGGCAAGGCATGGCACGGCACGGCAAGGCATCCGGAGGTGGGTGGCGGAGGTGTGGGGCGGCAGGTATGACCCAGAGTGACACCCGCAGGCCGATGTAGCCGCCAGCCTGGGCACCAGGGCGGTGCCCGAGCCTTTACGGATGGCCCGGGCGTTTGGGTCAGCCTGGCGGGATTTTGGGAGCAGTCGGCGGCGCTGAGATCTTCGGAAACGCTCGACCCGCCGCAGTTAGGGTGCTGCGGGTGTTTGACTCCCCAAGAGCAGGAGGTCACACACAGACACCGACTCCTCATTCCTGACATCCTTCCCCACCCGCGGCGCGGGGTCCGCCGCGCCCCCCGCAGCCGCTCACCCTGCCCGGCATGGGCGGAGCGCGGTCCGGGCGTGTTCCGGGGCGTGTTCCGGGGGTGTTCCGGGGCGTGTTCCGGGGCGTGTTCCGGGCGTGGCGGGGCGGTGTTCGGGCGCTCTGAGTGGCCGCCAGGGGCCGGGGCGGGACGCGGGGGCGAGAAAAGGGCCGGGGGCTGAGCGGCGGCAGCCGGGGCGCGGGTGGCGGCCGGGATGCGCCTGACGCAGAGCATGTGCACCATCGCCGAGTGCGCGCCCGGCGGCGACGGCCCCGCCAGCGCCCGGCCCCGCCTCGTCAAGATCGCGGTGGTGGGGGGCAGCGGCGTGGGCAAGACAGGTGAGGGGCAGCGGCCGGGCCGGGCGGGCGGGGGCTGGCGGCACGGCTAATGGTGCCTGTCTGGCTAATGGTGCCTGTCTGTGCCTGCCCGCAGCGCTCGTGGTGCGGTTCCTCACCCGGCGGTTCATCGGCGACTACGAGCGGAACGCAGGTAGGCAGGCGGGCGCGGCGCGGCTTTGTTCCCGCCGGGACGGCGGCCGGGCTGGGGAGCGCGGGGTGCCAGCCCTGCGGGAGCCTGCAAGCCCCAGCGCCGAGCCGGGCACAGCTGGGGAGGGGAGGGGAGAGCTCGCTGCCCCGGGCCCGCGGCCCGAATCCCCAGGGTCCGCGGCTGCCGGCGCCCCGAGAGCCGCTCCCCTCCCGGACTGCTCGCAGCCCTCGGAGAGGGGCACGCCAGACACAGCCACATGCGCTTTGTGGTGGCAGCAGCTCTAGAGATGGGTTGTGCTGCAGGTCTCTGACAGAATTTGCTTTATGTGGTGGAAGTATCCCTTTTTTGAAGGAGGCTTTTAGCTAAAACAGGAAAACTTTCTGTAAGCCTGCTGTTATATTCTGTGCAAACTGAGTGCCAGCAGCTGCATGTGCTATGCAGGGCCAGTTTAAAAGGGAAAAGGGAGAGGTGATGCTACATACCTCATTCTGTGAGTAGAGGGCAGAGTCTGAACTAATGCTGGCGTAAAATATACAGCCTTCTGTTGAGGAATTTACTCAAGAAAGTCAAAAATATGAAAAGAACCAACAACCAACCCAGAAAATCTTACAGGCCAGCCAACAGAGCCAGAAAATGTATTTGTCTTGGTTTAGGGTAAATTTAGAAGAAAACTTTAAAAAGGGAGCTTCACTAAATTGTGGAAATAGTAAATGACAAGGAAACTGCTTTTCTATGTAAAGAAAGCTTATTTTGCATTCTTACCTTTATCATGCAAGGTAAGACAGTCTTGAAGAGTGTTAAAAGTTCCAGGTTGCCTACCATTTAATGCCCAGCTTCAATACAAGTCAATTCATGATTTAATCACAGATTTCTAGTAATGTCATAAATATTGTTAACACCCAAAAAGCTTAAAACACTGGTTTCTTGCTTCATGAGTGGCAATATGACTTTCTCTACACAACTAATGTGCAGCAGAAGCAACATTTGTCTGTAGAGCGATGACTGTACTTGTGAACCTGTTGGTGTTCTTGTCAGGTAATCTCTACAGCAGGCACATCCAGGTAGATGGAGAGATGTTGGCCATCCAAGTGCAAGATACTCCAGGAGTTCAGGTGAGCTAGATGCAACCATCCTACGAGAGTAGTGCTGAATGTTTGTGTGCTTGCATCCCTCTGTGCAGCGTCTTGTTATGGTCTTTCTGTAAAATATTTTGCTGTGTGTTTCAGAGTTTGGTATTCTTTGTGGGAGAGGTGGTAACTTGTGTTTTAACCAGTCAAGCCAGCTGTGGTGAGGGAACTGTTTCAATGAATCATTTGTTCATTGGAGGCCCGCTACTTTTGAGTGGCTGAATTACTGAAGTGCCTCGTTCCTGTATATTGAGAACATTAGGCACAAACCCAGAAACAATTCAAACTGGTATATGTGAAATATTGTATATGAAAAAATAAATGTCATGACCACTGCACAACAAGCTTCATAAATGTGTGTGACAAAGTGAAGTCTGCTACATTGTGGCTGTGCTCATTAGTGTGTCACAAGTTGAAGTTTTGAATGTATAGACCTGAGTAATGCTGGACTGTTGCCTTTTTGAACTGGGCAACGCTCCAGGTCTAAATGCTTCCAGCTCATATCTTTGCTTCCCCAGACTTACTGTCTAGCCAGTTAATTTCCCATTCTGTGGAACTACAAAGTCTTTCTCTGCATGCAGAACTACTCAGGTCAATTTTCCATTTGAGTATAGCAAACTTCAGTGTTAAATTCCAGCTTTTTGCAGCTGAATCAACATCTGCATTTGTTCGCTATGCTCAGATTAAGTTCATACTTACCATGTGAAATCCAAATAGATGTCTGAAGCTGTAAAATGCTATTTGGCTTTACAGAGTCCTGAAGACAGGTTCCTTTAATCTTTTGTGACTTCAGCTATCTAATTTGAGACCATTCATTTTTCAGATCCATGAACACAGTCTGGATTGTAATGAGCAGCTGAACAGATGCATTCGCTGGGCAGATGCCCTGGTGATTGTCTTCTCCATCACTGACTATAAGAGCTTTGAACTACTCAGTCACCTTTACCATCACGTTCGACAGCTGCATCCAGGGAACATGGTCCCTGTCGTCATTGTGGCAAACAAAGCTGATCTCTTGCATATCAAAGAGGTGGAGCCTCAGCAGGGACTTCAGCTGGCCAATATGCTGGGCTGTACTTTCTATGAAGTATCTGTCAGTGAAAACTATAATAACGTCTTCAATGCCTTCCATCTCCTCTGTAAAGAAGTCAATAAACAGCAAATAACCAGCACCCCTGAGAGGAGGAGAACCTCTCTTATTCCACGGCCAAAATCACCCAACATGCAGGATCTGAAGAGAAGGTTTAAGCAAGCTTTGTCTGCCAAAGTGAGGACTGTCACTTCTGTTTGACAGCACAGCCCTTGGTCTACCCAATGTTTAGCTTGAGATTCAAACCTGGGGTGTTTAACACTGGCACGTGTAGAATCCAAGGTATTGTGAAGGGAGGATGGTTTGAGTAATCTTTTGCATGGTAGAAGTCTTTAAGCAGTTGCTTAAGAAAGGAACAGTATCAGATTAGAAAAGGAAAAAAAAAATCCTAAAACCGCCTGAAAAAGTTCTAGGATGCGACTTGCTGAACCAATATTTTCATTTGGAAAGGGAACTTTTCAGTAAATGAAACAATTTGCCTTTTCCCCAGTTGGACAGATTTGGCTTTCATTTGTGCAGAAACAACCTTTTAGCTGTAACTCAACTTGGGCAGGGAAATGCCCTGAACTGCAGGTCCCTGTTCAGAAGTAACTGCTTGAGTTTTGTTCTCACACGGATGAAGGACAGCATGATGCAACTGTTTAATTTTATTGCACAGTAGAACTGGGTTTTTTTTGTGTATTTCAAAACAAACAAGCAAACATCAAATGGCTCTGTAAAAATAAGTGTAAAATAAGTGGACAGGACTGAGCATCAAGACTGTAAACAATGGTCTTTATTTTTTACTAGCTGTGTTATTGCTGACAACTTGACTTTACTCTTTGTATGCAAAGCTATTGTCCACAGGGTGTAAACATATCTAATTACAAACAACTCTTCTACTGTTTTAAAATGTACTTTCCAGACTAAATGATCCAACATGGAGCTTCTGAGAAATGTGTGTAGAGTGATAGTCTAATACGGATGCCCTTTAAGACCTCCTTTTTTTTTTTCTCTCTTGTGTGCTGTAGGTGCAAAAAGAGCAAAAGGTGTGAAGTGTGGCTGGCTCCAGGCAATGAAGCTGATGGCTTGCTCTGAGCTGAGCCAGGCCCTCTTCATTCTTAAACATATGGCAGATTTTATATAAATACTTAATTTTTTTAATATTGAACCAATGGAGTTCAGAGCCTAAGGGCCTTATACACATGCACTTTAAAAAGCCAGTTGTGCTTTTGTTTAAACTGTAACTTATTTATTTTGTGTACAGTTACTCCTCCTAGGGAGTGGACTTTTCATTCTTACTGCCTGGTTACAACATTAAATTTTTGAATTGCATGTTTCCTTGTGTGTTCTTTGGGGGTGAGAAACAAGGAGTAACAACCAGTGAAATGTTGAGACAAAGTAATAGCTTTCTTAAGGTAGTTAACATACACTGCAGAAACAGCAAGGTGTCCTTTCCTGCCTGTGCTGTTGCTTTATTAGCATAAACCACAGGGGTTTTTTCTCTCACAAGTGCTTTACAACTTCCTTTTAAGAAATTCTTGTAGGAGAGGAACTGAATAAGGCAAAGACCTTTCAAATTAAAATGGGATTCTTCATTTCCACTTGTCAAAAATACTTTGGTCTTTAGTGAGAAAGGAATAGCCTGAGGTAGGTCAAAACCTAGAAGAACATGAACTCTATGTGATTGCCACTTTCTTTTAAAAAAGTATTTATGTTTTGAGAGCTGTATCACCATGAAGAACTTAATCCAATTGCAGGACTACCTTTTTCATGTTTAAAGTAGCTTTACTAAAAGCCTTCCTGAGGAGGATGTTTGTGCTGGTGCTAGGCTGATGGCTGTACAGGCTCACCTTGTTAGCACACAGCTGCAGTAAGTGATGCACGGAAACTCTGACAGGGTCCCACTGATGATAATCTTCTGCACCACGAGTTACTAGCCAAGTGATTTAGGATTGGAGTTGCAAACAAAACTGAGTTTCCCCTTCCACTCTGAGCTTATACCAAATGCTTAGCTTATTAAGAGAGAAGTAAATCAATTTCCCAAGAGTAGCTTTATATTTTCTCTTCTTTTTGCCCTCTGAGTATTGCTTGGTGTTGCAGGCAGAGGACTTGGACACTCTTTGATATGGTCTTGCACCTGCCAATGCAACTTTCTTTTGTACTGTTTCTACTCACATGGGACTGCAGGACATCCCTCATCCCTTGACCTTTTCCCCAAGCACAGGGTCCATGTAGCTACTACAGCTATTTCCTACAAATAAGCTTACTATTGCACTAGGGCCACTGGAATGACTCCACTGTACTTTTGGTCCATAAGTATCATCAGTTGCCACAGCTGTGGCCCCACAGGCTGAGAAGATTCCTCCAAAGTGTGTGTGGGCCTGGAAAGCTGGTGTCTGTCTCAGCCAAAGGAGCAGCTACTTGGCCCAGAGGAAGTGCAAGATCACCGGTAAGCTGTGGCCCCACAGGCTGAGAAGATTCCTCCAAAGTGTGTGTGGGCCTGGAAAGCTGGTGTCTGTCTCAGCCAAAGGAGCTACTTGACCCAGAGGAAGTGCAAGATCACCGGTGTCTGCCTAGACTCACCCCTGCCTTCTCAATACAGTAGGGCTTTAGATGGCCAGGTCAGAGACCTGAGGGCGTTTGATGGAAGAGAGGTGAGGGAGTGAAGACCACAACCAGCATCCTTCATCAGCTCAGGAAAGCAGCAGCACCTCGGAGGTGTGAGTACCTGAGCTCAGCAATGGCCACTGAACATAGGCAAGCCTTTCTGCTATAAGCACAGTTTAGGAAATGCTCTAGGACCAAGACAGATGGTTTAGATTCCTAGGGGCAGTCAAATAATGCAAAAGTAAAAGGAACTGCAGGAATATGCACTTTTATTGATTACAGAATTTATGAAACAACCATATCCTAAGAAAGATTGAACAGTACAGAATGACAGAAAAACCAGGAGACCAGCTACTTGCTTTCCAGCTGCTCTATTCAAACTATTCCTTGAGCTTTTAATATTGCAATCTCATAGCATTTCTCATTTTTTATAGCACAAAGTTCCATTCTATAGTCATTCTTATAAATTTCTCCTCCATAGAGGCGACATTGTCCATGCTTTATAAGCAGTCCATTGTTTCCTTCCAGCCACTCAAAACTGAACTTAAACCAAAATGCACCCTTTTCTGAAGACCATTATAAACATTTAGGAGAACTAATGCTAGCTAGTGAACAAAATTTAAAAAACTACTTCCCATTTAATCTACTCCTTTGGCATAATAAAGAATGCTATGGTAGAGTGAATATCACTTAATTTCAAATTCTCATCTCAGCATAAGCTGTAGTTGTAGCATTACTTGGATGAAGTAAGAGGATGCAGCTTTAGAGCTCCACCATTTCATGTTGCAATTTGGAAATCTTGGTGCTATATGCAATTAAAATCTCTACTGGCTGCTGCTCTTTCATCACAGATTTTTAGCAAAGTTTTATAAAGAAAAATTAAATAACTGAATTTGATTGCAGCTATTTCATGATCATAAATTAAAAATAATAGCCGTTTTCTAATCATGCTCTTCAGAAATCTAGCTCAAGAAAGAATCTGTGCTGCAGCCTCTTGAAAATGGGATCACGCCCTTTTTTTTTTTCTTTCTTTTTTAAATGCATGTGAGGGGAGGATTCTTTTGGGGTTATCATCAAACCATCACAGCCCATATGGCCTATCTTTTCTTCTGGGACTGTGGGTGGAGAAACTAGAGCAGGAAATGGAAAGCTGAGAGGGAAGCAGCCATGTAACCCAGCCCTTGAGTCTGGCTCTGCTTCCCTGCCTCTACCAGTCCTGCTGAAAGAGCATCGCCAGGCTGGGAGCTGCTGTTCCAGCTAAATCAGGGCTGCGTTCCATGATCTCTCTGGAGTGAGGGACAAAGTAAGAGCAGAGGCTGTCAACATTGTATAAGGCACACATTTTGCAAAGTTGCATGACAGAGGGTGGATTTTGCTAGCCTCTCACTCCCTCAGCAACATTTCCCACCAGCAAGCCCAGCAAAACCATCAGAAGAAATGATTCTGCTTGGGGAGTGCAAATTATGCATCACCTGGCTCTCAGCTGCTCCTTTGCTAGGGAATTATTACAAACAATCACCCTCACCACGCTGAGTGAGGCTGGGAGTGATGCAGCACTGCACAGTGCCATCGTCAAGGAGGGCAGGTTTGGTCAGACAATGGGACCATTTGGAAGAGCTGCCCATGAGCTGCAGGTGTTCCCTTGCAGCCAGATTCACCTGGAATTGCAGCAGTTGACACGTCAGTTTTTGGAGGGCTATTGAGAAGAGTGACAGAGCAGGGATTTGATGTTTCCAGGCAAGGCACTCATCTTCTCCACAGCCTCCCCCGTCAGATACGAGCGTCAGGCTGGAGACGGTCTGAGGCAAACAACAACTCAACAGCACTGTGTGGTGTCAGGAGTACAGAGGAGAGCACAATTACCTGAAAGAAGGGGAACAAGAAGCAACAAGTCAAACTGAAAGGGATGGAGACAGTACTAATGAGGCATAGATAGTAACTGTTTGCTTTACCCAGCTCTAGGCAGGCTGTCTGCTTCTGGTGTTTACTATAGAGCAATACACCTTGTCCAGCAAAACTGTGTGCTCGCTAATAACTGCAGTTAAATCGCTTTAAGGAGCATAATGACTGCTAGCATTGTATGCTTAATGAATGTGTGCTTTGACACATTTCTACCCACATTTTACCTGGTGATTTATTGCGTCTGCCAGTGCATTTACTGTGAGGCACCAGCTGATGAAGGCGTGGTTTCCTCTCCTATAGCACAGATTTGAGTGATGCCTGTTTCCTCTCAGTTGAAGGTAGGTGAGCACCACAGAAGTGCCTGCTGCAGGAAGCCAGACTCCTGGTTCCAAACCATCTTTTCAGACCAGGCACAGGTTGTTCTGCATATCAGGCTCAACCTTGAGCACTGTCAGGTGCTATCACTTTGGTTTCTTCCAGGTTTTAATCCCAGAGTGATGAATGAAACCATTGCTCACTACAGCCATGAAACACACCCTGCTAGGTGCAGGTATCTGTTTTCCCTGAGTGAAAACCAGTATATAATTATGCAGTGTGAAGGCTTCTCTGCAGAACAAAGCTATTATCCAGGAGTGAGTGTGTACACTCTTGGTGTGAGGAGCTAACCCAGGGTTGAAATCATAGGACACTGCTCTTACTGAGCCCCAAGTTTAGCAGTGTCCGTAGGGTCAGGATTGCAGGCAGAGATCTGGGGACAGATTTAATAATTCTAGCTCACTTCAAAATGAATTTGCTTCTTCAGCACAAAACCAAGGAGAGGAAACACAAACATCAACAACAGAGTATGCGTGTCCATCTACTGCGGCAGCTATCAAATGCCTTGTGCTGTCCATCATGTAGCTTAAGTATGTGGTAATGCCGCATTTCAACTATTTTTGTTGCTCTTTCTTTCATCTTTTCACTTCAGATACTGAGAAGATCCCTTCTGTATTGGTGATAGCCTCCCCCTCACTTCTCCTCTTCCCTTGTCCTCCCACACAATCTGCAGCAAACTGACACTGATTATCTCTTCCTTCATAAGCCTGAAAAAGTCTCTGTAACTTGCAGATGCCAAAGGCTGACACTGTCTTACTTATGTTACATGAGAATCAGACTATAGTACAGTATGTGCTCATCTTGTTATCATGCAGCTTAACTCTGAAAACCATGGAGGGACATGCTACTAAAGTTTTTTTAGTGTACAAGCCAAACAAATCAACAATAGCCACTGACAGATAAAAGCAGTTTCTTCTTGGAGCCTTACCACTCACTGGATCCTCAGGGGATTTGTGCAACAAATAGCGAGCCCAGAGCGAAAAATGAGATCTGCAACTTTAATGTCTCAGAAAAGATGCTTGAATACAGCAGGACTTCTCTCCTTTCCCTCCAGTATCTCCAAGGGCTTGTTGAGGGGGATAAATGAGAATGTTTGTTCTTTCATTTTTACAGAGAAGAGAAGAATTGCCCAGATAAGTAATGTCCATCTCTTCTCCAGGCAGCTCTGTTCAGGACAGTCCTTTGCAGCCCTTCTCCTTGTTCTGTACTCCATGCCTGTCTTTCACACTTCACCTGAAGGGCTATCCCCTCCTAGTGGCAGCCAAGGTGGAAGAGCCAGGAGCTCCCATCCTCACCCACTGAACTCCAATGGGAAGTTTTCCCCCAGCACAGCTGAAGGCAGGGAAGGATGCAGCAAACTATCTAAAGGTGCATCTGAAAGTTTATAAGTCTGTTGGCCTCAGCCACAACCACATAGATGGTTGTAATGTTGGGAGAAGGGAGGGAGAAACATTCTCTCATGCTCTTTCCCCTGTATTGCTCTCCTGATTAAAGCAGAAAAAGAGAAGTAATTTCTTCCTTCAAAAATAGGATACTTCTTACTAGTTATGGGGAGCTATTTTCTACCATCCAAAACCAAATGGTGCATAGGAAGCACTGTATTTCTTTGTGCTTCTCCAGGAGAAATAAAATTGTCATTCAGATTCAGATGCAGAGCAGTTCTGTGGATGGAAACATGTGTCTCTTATTCCACATTTAAACTTCATTTGCTTCAACAGTTGCTAAAGTAATCAGTGCACCCTGTCAGTTTTTCTTCAATTACTTTCCTCAATTTTTGCACTTACACATTTTCAAAGAGCCAGGAATCAGTATAAATGTTAGTGCTTTGTTTGACTGGAATGGACTTGGAAGGCCAGCGTTTCCCTGAAGCCTGAACCTGACTGCCCGAACAGCACAAAAAGGCTCTGTTAAATCCTGGCTTGACTTAGATAAATGCCTGGCTTTTTGAAAAGAGAATAATCCTAAACAGGTGGTGCATATTCACATCTATAGTGCAGAAATCCAGGTAAAGCCAACAAACTTACAAACTTTTTTTTTGGTGAGAGATTTGCACAAGTGCTTAGTTTCTTTTTTCTCTTCCTCCTCCCACCTCTCCCCCAAAGTTGTTTCACCTCTAACACAGCACATTTGGACAAAGGGCAAGATGCAGTAAAAGCTTAAAATGCTTTAGGAATCTGCCTCAGAGGGTGACCTGCTGCCAGGGTTAAGCCAAAGCAAAGCAACACCAGATCCCATGTCACCACTGTCAAGCCTTAAGTCCCTCTAGAAAGCTAGTTGAAAATCTCCCTGCATAGTTCTCAGCCAACTCAGATGTTAACCCTCTGTTTATCTTTCAGGGTGTCTCAATACATTTTGTGTGTGGATTAACCTGTCCATCAGTGTGTCACAACTCAATTCTCCTTCAAGAAGGAAAATATAATTTGCTATTTTGAGGAGATTAGCAGTAGACTAATGGGGAAGAAATGTGTTATCAGATTAAAAACAAACCTGCTAAAATGGTACTCCATCTTACAAAATACTGCTTGAGACTGCCTTGCAAAGACAACAGAAACATGGAAACACATGTCAAACTGAGGGGCTGCTTTGCCTGTGGTTGGCTCCATTTTGCTAATGATTTCTCAATAATTAAAACCACCTTCCACAGGACTTGAAAACAAGATGTTTACAAGCCACCCTGGAAACCAGAGTTATGTCTATGATGCAGCTGGTTACACAGCACTTTTAGAGTTTTTGTATTACCCTATGTATCTGCAGTGCTCAACAGATACCTGTTTGGTCCTCCACAATTAATGATTTTTAACATCTCAGGTACACCAGAGCTCACCCATCCTCCTCCTCTCCCTCCTCCATTCAGATGACAGTCACTGTAGTCAAGTTCTGCTGCCAGAGAGGGGATGAGGCAAAGATCAGCCACATGAACATTACCGAAGCCTCATTGTGGGAACCATCCTCCTTCCAGGAGTCCAACAGCACATTCAGGGGATGCAGAGACTTGGGGCTTTCTCCACAAAACCTGCTTCAGGCTACTTTAGGTCTAGTGGTCAGCTATCTATCAGAGACAGCTGGCCAGACACAGGAGGAGTACAGCTGCATCCAGGTTAATTTATTTTGCTCTTCACCATTGCTAATTGGTGTGCCTGCAGGATTACCACTGGTAAGTCACTAGGTGGTACCCAGGCTCCTGAGCATCCCTGCACTGTGTCCTGTAGATGGACAGCCAGGGACCCTGTAACTTTTTGGACAGCAAATGTTTCTGTTTATAAAGAATACAAAGAAACTAATCTCTTGAGACATGATGGAAGCTACTTTAAATTAATGCCAGTCTGTTCTGAGATCTCCAACCTGAGTTTGAACTTTTGTTGCTAACTATAATGTGAAAAAACAGACCCTAGGTGGCTGAATACTTGCTGCCTACAAATGTTTCACAGCAAAATCCTAGCATCATTCCTGCCCATATGGCTGTGGCTTTCCATAGTTTTGGTACCAGTGCTACAAGGAGCACTATTTGATGAATTTTCTTAGTTTTTGTTTGCACAGGAACTGTAAGCTTAGAGCTGTTTGTACCTGGGTACCAGGTTTGCGTGTTGCTACCAAATCCTTCACCATTTTGACCTCGGAGACTGACACTCCTCCAACCATAAAGATGATCAGAAGAGGATGATCACCAGGATGAGGGCGATTCACCTGTAAAATGAAGAAAAGCATTATTTGTACTTGCTTCATCCAGGTTCAAACCTATGGATTACCAGTGATCAGCTCCCTAAGTGGCTAGAGGAAGACCAAAGAGGAAGCTCAGAAATAACTATTCATGGAATGCTGTAGCAGCTGAGAGGGAAATCAATGGGGATGATGCCCAGTTAGAACTAATTAACTGTTTCCAGGGAAATAGAATCTCCATGGATTCCCTTGAAACCGGTGGATTTCTCCTGAAGTCTCAGGGTTTCTCCCTCCATTCCTTCTTCATTAGTTTCCTCCCTTTCCCAGAGAGGGAGGAGAGTACTTGTGTGGATGTTTACATTGGATACACATACACAGGAGACTTTAGGGAATGAAGGGTAAATTGCTATCCAGTAGAATTGAGGAGTCCAGCCCAAACATGCTAGAATCCCTGCCTAGGGTCAACATGGAAAAGAATTTTATGCAATGTGTTTTCACTGGTGCAGTGAATAATCTTTTACAATTCATCCAATAAAAATAAATAAGGTGCATGATAGCATAAAATCAGTTTACAGCTTGTTTCAATTCAGAGTTTTCAGTGCTTCTATGACTACCTTGAAACTAATATAGAGAACCTTTAGATCCAAGAAAATACTTGTTTCATTTTTCCTCAATTATCTTTAAAATGGCACAAATATCCCACTTCAGTTAAGACCTCATAATTAACTTTAAATGTGAAGGTGATGCTTTAATTAATTTTAAACACGTATTTTAATTTTAAATGTGAGGGTGATGCTTTACATCAGTTTCCTCTTAGCCACTTCTAGAAGTTTGATAACTTTCGTGTTTCCTAGCAAACTGTTTCCTTCTTGAGAAAACACACTCTGCTGACACTACCTGGATCCATTCTTTGGGAGGGATGTCAACAGAGCCCATGCAATTGCTCTTGTCACATCACCCTGAAGCATGAAACACTCCAAATGTTCAGTTCTGAAAAGTAACAAAATACTTTAATTCCTTTTTAGACTCTCTGCCTCCTCTCCTTGTGTGAGCGTAGGCTTTTAACAGCATTCACTTGACAGAATGAAATTGGTGTCAACCTATGTTTGGGCAGAGCAGGGCTCCTTTGCTTTCCCCACCACAGCAGCTTGCTTTGATCCTTGTGGCTCCAGATCCTGGGGGTACAGCTCTTCTTCTTTTCCTTATTGTGGCTTTCCTATATTTAGTCTTTTGGCACTTCTTCATCCTGCAGGTCTGTCAGGCTTTCTGCCTGGTAACCTTCAGCAGGGACTCTTCCTTCTGAACCCAGCACAGAGAGGTGCCATGTTCTCTCTCTAGGCTAGGCTGGCTTTGATTACATGGGGCTGGTTCCCTGTTCAATGCTGCTCCCCAGCAAGGAGCTCTTGCATTCCTGAGCCTTTGAGACTAGTACAAAAGCCTTACACAGATGTGTTAGTGAGCTGACTATTTGCACACGGGGTATTTATTCTCTTACTCTCTGACTTTGCTGATAGCACATACACCACAATTCCAGGGCACTGGATGAGGCTTGCCAGGGAAGTGGTCACACCACCATGCCTGCCTGGCACATGGTGTGATACTTGGGAATGGTGTTGTGCAGGGCCAGGAGCTGTACTCGATAATCCTTGTGGGTTCCTTCCAACTCAGAATATTCTGTGATTCTGGGATCCTATGATTCTTAAAATCTCTCCTAGTAAAAACAAACTCATAATAAACATGCATGCAGAACACTGGGCACACTGAAAGGACACCCAGTATAAGAATTGGAAAACATGAGCTTTCAGGGTAATGCTGAAGAGAAAATGTCCTGACAAATCATTTCCTTCAGTCAAAATAAACCTAGATCCAAACACATGGAGCCTATATAAAACTTAGTATTTTTCAGAAGACTAAAGTTCAAACCACAAATTCCAGAAATGCGTATTAAAAATACTATTAGGCATGCAAACTCTAAATTAAATTAAACCAGAAATGAAACGGGTCTTGGAATTTGTAATTTTGTTATGCTATGTGTAAGTGTTTTGAAGGAGGACAGTACTTTGGGTACAAAATATTTGGCTGTGTTAAGAATGCAAGTTTCTGCCAATTTTTTTTTTCTTGTTTGATAATACAACCACCCAAGACTCTCTCTTTTGAAGGAACTGGCTGCATGTAGCTGAATACAACTCATTCCAGTGACAGAGAAGAACTGAAATGGATTGCAACAAAAGCAATGTGTGTCTTCTATAGGATCCTTCTACAGTTCAGTTGATTTGGGACATTCCCACTGCCTCTGAATTTACTATGAAATCTGAATTTTGCCAAAATCCCCGAGTGAATTTAGATTTCAATTCAAAATGCCATATGTTAAAAAAAAATTGGAGAGATGTCTCAGGCAATTAAAAAGATTAACCAAAAACCCCTCAAAACCATTATGCTGACATGAAAGAGCCCAAAGGAAGGGGGAATGGTGCCCTGAGCCATCAGAGTGTCCCAGCAGGATGTCAGGGCCTTCTCCCCAGCTCTGAGCTCACCATACAGGGTATGCTCAGGATGCTGGTGGTCAGAGGGCTCTTTGCTGGTGCATGTGTCTGTGTGGGGAAGAGAGAGAGGAGGAGGAGGAGGTGGTAAAACAGGGTAGCAGTGGCCAATAAAACTCTAAAACTGAAACAGGGTCAATAAACTCTACAACTCTGAAAGAGGAAGGCATTAGAGGACAGGGTTTTTTTCATGGCTCATGGCAGCTCACAAAACACAGTTTTTTTCTGAGGAAAGTAATCAAAACCAATTATTGTTCTGTAACTCACCTAGCAAAAACAACAGCACTGGTCATTCTGGTATTTGTGACCAAACAGAAACCAATTAATTTAGCTCAATAACTGGAAATAGGAAGACATGTCAATCACCAGAAACCAGGCTGCAGTGTAGGGCACTTGGTATCAATGATAGCAAGCTCAGACGATCATGTGTGAAAACACATGTCATCCAGAGCAGTAGTCAAAAGAGGAGTCCTTGAGGCAAGGGGACTTTTTCCCTTCACCATCCCTTAGCTTCAAAACAAACATATCTGCCACACAAACAACTTCTGGATGAGAGGTATCTTTAAAAGTCTGTCCTGAACTAACACACCTGAGGCAATCACCAAAGTATTTTTATGTCAGTTGGCATTTATATTCAGGCATTGAGAAAGAAACAAAAATAAGGAAGCTCACAATATAATTACTGTGTTGATGGTGTGATTGTGTCAGAAATACAGGCTGGTCAGACACTCATCCATGCAACAACTGAGCACATGCCAGCAAGCCAGGCTACAAACTAAGGGAGCAAGCATGAACACATATTTGTGAAGTATGTGATGATGTCTATGAAATGTTTGTCCTACACAAAGTTCACTTGCTCACCTCTTAAATATTCCTTATAGTAGGATATTTGTCTTCCCAGGAAAGATGCACTTACAGGTACATATGGCCATAACTGCTTATGTCTCCCTCTTTCACACACTCTCACACACAGACACAGACACACACACCTTCTGAAAGGACAGATTAGTTCTCAAACTAGTTAAAGGTGTCAATGTCTCCATCTAACCATTTAGGCCTTCTGAAGTCCTTATATTCTTTTTTTTTTTTTCCTTTTTAAGAGTAACCTATATTCGTGTTAAAAATTATGTAAGAAACAAATACAATGAAATCAATAGAATTGTGAAAATTACTGGTAAATGAAACCAATAATGAAAAAATTACTTGGATGTAACAGCATGGTTACTTTGTTTGATAATGGAATGTGTTTTTAACTCTATTATTTTTGGAGTGTTGGCATAAATTTTTCAGTTCTGACATAAGAATGGAGATATATTGGGTCACTTTTTCTATACATATCCTCTGTTATCTTAGGGCTTTATCATTAGCTTTGAAGAACTGAGAGTTTCAATTTAGGAACCTAACTGAATGTATTTTGGAAATCCATTTCAACTGTAGAAACAGATTCCTGAAAACAAGCACTGGATTTTAGGCTTACTGATTATGTGCTCAATACTAGATTTCTTTGAAATAACAGAAAA
This sequence comes from Passer montanus, assembly GCF_014805655.1. Lineage (NCBI taxonomy): Eukaryota > Metazoa > Chordata > Aves > Passeriformes > Passeridae > Passer > Passer montanus. Next base: position 2,698,622 of record NW_024359832.1, on the reverse strand, counting down.
ATTACTTTGTTATTCTGATAATGGGTCTAGAATAGTACCAACACAACAGTCAAAATTATTTTTGTCACCTGACTTTAAATGCAGGTCTATCAGGAATTTTCACAAATGACAATTTTTTTTCTTTTCTATTACTATAGAACCACAGAATCAAATTGGAAGGAGTCTTTGTAGCTCATCTAGTTCACCTCCCTGCCCAAAGCAGGGCCAACTTCAAAATTATATCAGGTTGCTCAGGGCTTTGTTTGACCAACATCTGAATGTCTCAGAAAGGGAGAATTCTCTGGACTTAATCACTCTTCCTGTTAGAATTTTATTCCTTTATTCAACAGGAATTTCCCTTGCTGCAACTTGTGTCCACTCTCTCACACAGTTTGCTGATGTCTCTTCCATGCGAAGGGGTGGTGGTGGTAAAACTGAAAGAAAAACACCGGGCACAACACTGAAATGTACTGTACTCATAACCATAGTATTGATGTGGTTTGGTGTGAGTTTAGGGTTGTTTCCAATGGAGAATTCAGGACATGCAGTAAAACAAGGCTGAACTACAACATGTGGGCTACTCCACACTTCAACTCTGTAAATATTTAGCGGACACTTAGCATGGGATAATTTGTAAGGCAGAGTAAATTGTTGTAGAATGACTGTCTTAAAATATGCTAAGAGGATTCACAAAGAAATTTCCAACTCACAGGCTTCCTTCCTCCCCCTATGGTACAAGTTGAATTATAGAAATTATTGAAAAGGTATTGAATTTGGAGCTCCTCCTTCATCCCCTGTGAGACCAGATTGTTCATACTTACTTCTATCTCAAGGCTGCTGAGTGTCCTTAAAGTCCTTTGATGAGATGCCATGTGGAATGCCTTTTGGAATGCCAGCTAGGTAACAGGAACTGACACTCACTTATCCATTTGTTTGTTGGGTGTCTCTGAAGAGCTCTAAAAGCTATGTGAGTTAGGACTTCCCTCTAGCAAAGCTACATTGCCTCTTCCCAGACATATCATTCTTATTTTGTTGTCTACCATGACCCTTATTTGGATTTCAGTCTGCTCCATTCCTCTTGTTTTGTTCAGCAAGTGCTACCTGTCTGCATTGTACCTGCAATGTGATGCCTCAAGCTATTCCCAGCCCCCCTTGAAGGATTTAACTCTCCTAATCTCCCCTTAAGTTCTGCTGAACAGTATAATAAAATCAGCTACTGCTGCATGATGCTCTGACCTCAGGAAAATCTTACAGATGAACTTGGGAAGGCTGGTTTACCTTCATGAACATGCTGAATCCAGTTTTAAGGAGATCAGTGAGGCCTGATGAAATATGCTCAATATCAACAGGATCGGGCCGATCGGGGTTACAGACCTCTTCCACCACCTGTTTCAGCAGAGGTTTGTAAGAAGCCTGCACAAAGAGAACAATGCATTGTGAGCAAACCTGTTTTGACTCAGTGCAACCACGAGTCCAAATATTTTATTTCTATTAAAGGTAACAGAAATAATTATCCCAGAAATGAAAGCATTCAGAGAGATTGTGACCTTGACTCCAGCTGGTGTGCACCAGCACAACATCAGACTGAATATATTGGAAGAGAGCCACACATTTACTCTGCCCCATGTGTATTACATCAGTAAAGAGAGACAAGAAAGAAAGGGGGGATTTTACTTTCTCTAGAATCTCTCTGGAGGTAATACAGAAATGGAAAACCATACGGATGAGACTGTTGCCCATTGTCCACTCAGATCTCATTGCCTTTCTAATGATTTTACAAACACCTGAACAGGGACTTTTTTTTAAAAATTGACCACTGCTGCCTTATTCCAAGTGTCATGTCTCCACTGAAGTCTGGATACCAGCAGGGAAGGGAAGAGGCCAACGTGCCTGTTTGTCCCTCATGGGAGAGCACAGCTAAGGAGTCCCTGTTAGTCCTTTAGATTCTGTGGCCATGGCACTCCACGTAATCCTTTCACCTGTGGAAGACTTTTGAAAAACAGGCCAAACAACCCCACCATTACCATGAATGTCAGAGCTTCAGAGAAGTTAGGGGCTAGGAGAAGTGAAAAATGTAAAGGTACAAATGGTCATCATACTGAAAGGTCTACTCCCAAAGGATCAACCTTATATCCTCTTAAGGATCCACAAACCCTGTCTGAAATTGAACTAGTAGCCTAATAATGTCCGCATTCCAATACCAAAGTTTAAACAACTCTGACATGCTGAAAAAATTTTTAAGATAAAACTTTTAGGAACCAGTGGAAAGATCTTTAATGTAAATTCAAACTTACTTGGTTTACAGATGGAACTTTGTTTCACTACTTTTAACTTTGCCCAAACTGCAACAGAACCACGATCATTTCAGAAAGTGCAACCATCTTAGAAAATAAGCAGCTTTAAAATTAGCACACTTATTTGGTTTTGGGACTGCCCCAGGTATATATCATCCCTTAGATCACTTAGGGGAATCAAGTGCAACATCATTAATTTTGCAAAGATGATATCTACAAGAGACATATTGCAAGTAAATAGTAAAAATGGATGGAAAATAAAACACAAACCACTTGGCTTGAAACAAAAATTTTCTGGAGTCATTAAAGACATGTTTTTCATCCAACACTTTAGAGTGAGAAACAAAGCTTACAGTTTTTTAATACAATACTGTCAACAAAGATTTATACAACTCATCTAGTTCTTCTCACAACATGTGCATAATTTTTAGTTGAGCCAACAAAGCAAATTACAGCAGACATGAGCTGCAGGATCTTTTAGAACATGTCAAGATTTCTGTCAAATCTAGTCACGCAATAAACAACTGTTTGAAAATACACATGCAGGCATGAAGTCCTATTTATAAAAATCTGTTTAATATCTTCATAGATGAGGAACAGAAAAACATTAGGAATGAAATATTTTTGGAGCAGAGATCAAATCACAGTTTAACAGAGAGGCTTACTCCACAAAATTAAAGGAAAAACATCATCTGACTGAAATGAAAAATATCATTCAGACAAAACTATCTACTCAAAGACATAAAAAATTAGCTATGATTTTGCATGTCTGAATTTTCAGCACCAAAACTCAGTGCCCTTCAAAACAACCCAGTCAGACTACACAGATACTAAAATACAGATAGTATGATCCCCTACCTTTTTTAAGTATAGTGGTTTCAAATATTTTTAAAATCTTTTATGACTTGAAATTAATCTACTATATTTGTAGGGGTTTCTTTTCATACAACATCCAAAACCTGTATTGGTTCTATCTCATATAATGAAACTTTGATCAACTTTAAATTTTGGCATGCACAAATTTGTTTAAAATAGCTGTTAAAAACCTCAATAGTTATGGGACACACCCCATACAAGATTATAAAGGGGAGAAGAGAGAGAAACAGAGAGACAAAGAGAGAGAATGAGGACAGAAGAGTGAGGTATGGAAGAAGGAATGGAGGATGGGAAGGAGGAAGGCAGAAATATACCTAGATTAAGATGAAAATAGTTTCAAGAACAGACAAAATTCTGTTCTTGCATGGTCACTACATGAACTGGTCTGATAACCTGATGAAAACGTTTCTCAATTTATGTAAGACATACAAACTACAATGCTACAAAAAGTCCTTCTAAGAGGCTATCCAATTCCCGGGTATTTATCCATAGAAACCTTTTAATGAGTCTTTAAGAAGAAATGGAGGCTTCCCAGCTTTTAACAGACAAAGTGAAAAAGTATGTAGAGGCTAAACCCGCTCCCATAGCACTAAGCAGGTTTCGCAATGAGTGTGGTCACAGGACTTCTTCTGAGGAGCTGAACTGATTGCACACAACACCTGCCAGTCAAAAGAGAGGTCTGTTTCCAGACAGTTCTAAGTATCATGGACAATCACATACTGCCTGCTTATTTCTACTATTATAAATCTCCTGGACTTCCCTCAGCAGAAGGTTTGTCCTACTCAAGCAACTAGGTCCCTTGCATGGATAGATTAAGGGGCTGCAAGGTGTTAATATATCCCTTGGTATGTTCCAGCATAGTGGAACATTTATTCCTAAGCAAAGTGGATTACATCCAAAGGACATACTGATGCTAATTACATTTCCAGGAAGCTTTTCTTATCATCTCACTGCCCCTGCACTGAACTGTATTAAATGTTTAACAATTTTCCCCATTTTGGACACTAGACTGGTCCAAACTGCTGGAAGACTTCAGGAACAGGTTTTCTTCACCTTAGATTTTCAGTGATATTTTGCAACGCTCATGTTCTTACAAAGCAATGCTTAATTTGAACTACATCCCTTTGCTGGTCTACAGCACCGTGAGGAGTTTGTAAGGATTTTTTTATGGCTCAAGGCTAGAATCGTGTTTTATGATCTCTGTCTAAATCACTGCTTTCTGCTGTAGAACTCTATTTTTAACTGGGAAAGATCTTCAGGAGAGACAGAGGGAAGGAAAACCACTATTAGTCCTGATGACCTAAAGCAGTATTGCAGATCATGTGTTGCTATTTCAGAAACAGAAGCTGCTTTTGTGACCTATTTACAAACAGGTTTGTCCCTCATGCTTACAGGAACAGGAGAGGAAATACAACAAGAATATAGCTGCAGTATGGATGCAGACATCCTGCTTCACTCTGCCTTGAGCAGTCTAAGTCGAGAGCCATCTTGACCCTAGCCCTGCCTTTCACAGGCATTCATGTCATTCCACAGTGCTGCAGAGCAAAGCCCAAATTTCTTCCTCAGAGCTGATATTGATATGCCCAAGTCTGAACAAAGGACTTGAAGAAGTTTTTGATGACTGGGTCAATTATAAAACCTATGCTTAAGTATCTTCTTCATGGGCAGAATGTGTATAGGATTAGCACATCCACAAAATTAGTGCTGTAATTTTGACAGCAGGCTAGAGAAATAACAAACACAGGGAAAAGAAAGCTACACTTGCCTGGTGGGTGTTGCTGCCTGGATTATGTATGGAATGGAACTGTTTCATGTGCATTCTGACTCTGGCAATATCCCTGAGGGACTGGAAGATGCCGTCCACTGCATCTGTGGCTTTCTGAGACGTCAGGTTCAGTGATGAGTCACAGCCTAAAGAAATAAAGAAACACACAGCTGATGAGTGAAAAATGTTCATGTGTTTTGATAATAAACAGTAGGAAAAGGGTAACTGGGAGGAAATTTTAAATTATTTTCATCATCTTATATTCTAGAAACCCAGAGGGGCTTGTTAGTCAGCATGTCCTCAGCATGGCACAAGTCTTTGCAGATAAGCAAGAAGGCAAGAATTCTGGACAGCAGGCAAAGTGAAGAGTGCCTCTCTTTGTAACCTCAATCACACAGCATTTTCGGCAGCACAGAGTACGTTTTGCTCTTCATAGCAAACAGAAGGTTCCATGCTAGTAGGCCCCAAAGAAGAGCCCCCTGTTATATGGGAAGGAGCCAACGGGTTTGCTGGTCTGCATGGGTAAACAGCCATGAAGAAGGGAACTGTTCCTCCCTGGCCAGCAGCCTGCTCACTCCAAATACATTTCCTACCTTTGTGACAAGAAAAATGGAAGAGTCTGTGCTAAATACAGCAGAAAGGTCAGCCAGCCATTGGAAAGAGCTGCATTATCACAAAAAAAAGTTCCTGTCCCTCAAAGTGGCAGAGTTATTACCTTTAATGTATTTTTCCAATGCACTTCTGCTAAGGTATTATGCTTATCTTCCACTAAGGCTAAATTCCAATTACAGGACCACCTAAAATGTCCCTCTGGGTGGCCAGACAGGGTCTTGGAAAAAAGAATGTCTTAGTCTTGGCTCCATCCCCCTCACCCTACATCCCATATTGCACAGAAGCATTGAAAGAAATGCTTTCTCGGCTCCACTGCTGATGAGAATTAGCCAAGTGAGAGGTAAGTGGGTCACCTGATATTTTTATTACCCTGTCAACACAGTTCTACTCCTCTTGACATCTCTTCCTGCCTCTCTTCTAACTTGACTCTTCATCCCTGTGGCAGAAATCCATCACAAAATAACCCTCCTTGCCACATGCTCGCACCAACACACTCATTCCTGCTTATTGCTATTGTCTTCTCCAAGGATGCTGCTGTAGTGGCTTCTGTGTCCATCCTCCAGCTCAGAAACCAAACCCGTACCAGCAAACCTTTATGTCTATGGAGAGTCCTGCTGAGAGGACAAGGTCTCCCTGCAGGTCCAGCTTGTACTGTGCTGCACCCTTGTAGGATGGCACTGAAAACAGGCATCCAGACTGTCAAGAAGGCACCTGGATTTTTGGGTAGGAGATCCCTGAACAAGCTTTCTCTGCAATTGACAAAGGACAGAATCCTTATGTACTTAAAAAAATCAATACGTAGGTGGTAAGTTCAAAATGTACAGGGAATATTTGACAGTGAATCTGAATTACTTTCATACCTTTGCGTTCCACACAGTAAAAACTATATACAACGTAAACACATACACACACATACACTTATAGAGCTCTGAAAATATTCCTACAAGATGGTGATCAGACACTGAGCTTTCATTTAGTTGAATATCATTTGCTGAGGAGAGGTGTGGAGCACTGGTGCACTGGGCTGTGTTCAGCTGTGCCCTCCAGCAAAACCAGAAGAGTATCTCGAGGAGCACTGGAGCACGGAGGGCAAATGTCCATTTCCAGTCTCCACATCAGAGTGCTGAGCTGGACCCAGTTTGGGACCCCAAGGAGGTGGGAGGTGAAGATCCAGTCTGGATGTTCATGGCTGGCCTGACAGAGGGAACAGAGGTGTACTTTCAAAGTTTCTCTAAAATGTGACTTGCTTGGGACTTTGCATCAAGAAATATCATGTCTGAGGAAACCAGGGATATATATTTCTAGCCTGGCATCTAGTACCTCTTTTTTTTTTTAATGTAAATGAAAAAATAAGTTTTCATAACAATCCCTGATTGTTGAAATCAAAATCTCTGAAGGCTAATGTCTACCTGTTGCACTGCTCTTGGGTTATAGAGGGGAGCCAGGTTTCTCTCCAGCCTGGAGAACAACAGAAGCTTGTTCTTTACAAGTGGCAGGCAGCTACAAATCACCTCCCATTCACACCTTCCCTGCAAATGGGGCTCTGCAGCATATGGAGAGCAGAACACAGTCCTTCTTCTCTGCTCGCTTCAAGCTACTAAGAAATCTGCCCCTTTTACAACAGTGAAGAGGTGGAATACATTAGCTGCTGCACAGCTCACGTACTAATTAAAACAAAACTTCCTGTTACTGTATTTTCTTAGGAAGTTAAATGCCATTTGGAGAGCATGCTGAATGAATTCTTTTGAATCACAAGTTCTATTATACATGGGAAAAGGCATTTAAATAAAATTTTGAGATTTCCTGTTGGACTTGAAGAAGACCAGCTGTGGAGAAAAAGAAAATCACCACTAACCTGCAGAGGACTCAAGATTTTAAAGTACACAACCTGGTTCTGCAGTAAGTGAGGAAAATGAATCTGTTGGGAGCTGCATTCAGTGCCTACTAGGATAAGACTTATGAACTTTTTCATGAGACAAACTACATCTCCTCTCAAGCAACACATCTGCATAACAATTATTACCACAATTCACCCATTTTCACAAGAAATTTGAAAAAAGGAGAATGAATGGAGATGCTGTTTTCTATAGCACTGAGTGACCCAGGAACCAAACAGGACCAGCTTTTCTACTGATTTCTGAAACTGGAAGGAAAATGCTTTAAGAAAAGGACATGGGCACTGTGAACCCACAATAGAGATCTATAATTATAGAGCAGCATGTGATTGATTATCCTCCCTCTACCTCCAAAAGATAATGAATGAGAATTTCAGACCTGAGTTTCAGGAAACCTTTCACTGTGCTTAGTCTCTTCTGGTACACATAAAGGCATTATAAACAAACACATTCTTTCTCTAAAGCAGTATGATAATTATCAACATTTTTTGAAGGACTTTGATAATTCAGAGACATCACTAGGCCTATGATTCCTGCAAAGTTGAAATTTTAGGAAAGTTGAAAGTTTATCACTCCACTCTGTTTTATTGGTATTAACGTCAGCTCTCTCCACCTTAGGCTGTCTCTATAACCCTTTTACAGAAATAAAGCAGTGTAAACCCTGCAAACCCTGGAACAGAGCCAGCAGAATAACCAAGCCATTTCAGAGGCACACATTGAATCATGGGCTAAACCAGCAAACTTGCACTTTGAGGGAGAGAGAATCCAGCATCAGGATTTCATTATGCAGGATTTCATTAATTTTTCTACATATGCAGAGTTAATATGCTTGTCAGCAAAAGACAGAAGAACAAGAGAGATAAAGGGTTCCTTGAATATCAGAACTCAAAATACAGCACTATGATATTAAATGAATTAAAATCTTCTATTTTTATACTTTAGGTGATAGCATAGCAATGTGGGCCCTTCTTTCTCTAGCAGATAAATTTAAGGACCTACATATGCATATCCAGAGCCATATATTTTATAATAGTTTTGGTATATTTGTGCATTAAGATTTTTTTTTAATGCAAAAGAAGTTAGAAATGTGTACAGTGACACAGATCATTGCTGGTTTTTGCAGTGTAAAAAAAAAGTGTAAAACCCCAAACTAGGATGTAATTTGTATGTCTCCTGTCACTTTTCTTCCCTATGGCTTCTGCCACACATTTGAACCTTTATTCTTCCATCTGATTTGTACTGAATTGTTTGATGCTGTCTGATGCATCTTAAAAGCGAAGCTGCTAAGTGAGTGTGACACTGTGGGACAAGGAAGGACAGGCCAGAACACAAGAAATCTGCCATTTCCCCACAGTTACACCAGCAGAAAGTGAAAAATTGTAATTGATTCCCTTCTAGTTTGGGGGAATTCAGAAGAAAGGTGTGTTCTACACCCATTGAGAGAAGAGAGTGTCCAGAAGGGACAGACACAGTGTTGCCTGTGACAGTTTTCCTGCAGCACATCCATCCCTGGGGCTTGGAGAAGGTCCTGCTCTGTGCTTGCTCTGTCCTCTGCATCCCCAGCCAGAGCATGTGTGGTTTGGATGGACAGCCAGGTCTGTGCTGCTGGCAGCTCACATCATAAAAAATTGCATGAGCATTTTGCTGAAGCCCTGGTAAAGCAGCATGTTGGTGCTGCTGGCAGGCAGGGGAAGGAGCTCATCAGCTGGGGAAGGGCAGGCACAGACTTACACAGACAATCTCTCCCTATCCACAGCTTTGGGATGCTCTTTTTCCATCTCCTACTGGCAATCATAGCAGATTTGTAAGATATCATCCCAATTCAATACCTTTTCTCACCCTCCCTCTTACCTCTGTCTTGTGGGATGGCTCCTTGCCCCAGTCATGCCTCAGCCCTTTGTGGCTTCGGGAGGCTGGACCATACAGCTGCAAACCCATGCCAACCCCACGAAGGGCAAGTTATTTTTGCACCAGAAGTGAAGAGACCCAAACTCTTCCAAGGTGTCCAAGATTTTAGCATCACTGCCAGTTGGGGAATTTGGGATTTCCCAGTCCTGGACTTGACCCTTCTACCAGTCCACACAGCACTGAATCACAGAATCATAGAATATTAAGGGGTTGAAATGGACGTTAAAGACCATCTAGTTCCAACTGCCCTACCATGGGCAAGGACACCTTTCAGTCGACCAGGCTGCACAAGACCTTATCCAACCTGTTCTTGAACACTGTGGGGTGGGGCATCCACAACCTCCATGGCCAACCTGTTCCCGTGTCCAACCACACTCACAGTAAAAAACTTATTCCTAATATCTAACTTAAATTTCCCCTCCTTCAGTTTGTACCTGCTACTTTTTGTCCTATCACTACAGTTCCTGATGAAGAGTTTTTCTCTGGCTTCCTTGTAGGCCTTTTCAGGTTCTAGAAAGTTACTATGAGGTCTCCAAACACCCTTCTCTTCTCCAGGATGAACAGCTCCAGCTTTCTTAGCCTGTTTCCACAGACAGGGGAGATGCCCCAGTCCCCTCATCAACTTTGTGGACCTCCTATGCACTTGTTTCAACAGCTCCATGTCCTTCTTATGTTGGGGATCCCAGAGCTGGATGCAGCACTCCAGGAGGGCTCCTACAAGAGCAGAGCAGAAGGGGAGAATCACCTCCTTCAACCTGCTGGCCACACTCCTCCTGATGCAGCCCAGAATCTGGACTGCCAATGCAAGCAGGCAGAAAAGATAGAGAGTAGGAGGAAAGAACAGAATAGCAGCATATGGGAAAAACATTAGAAAAGGGGTGGGGGGGGGAAATGCACACAATATTAAAATTCAAAGCTCTGTGTTTCTATAAATTTAATTTATGATCTGATTTGCACACAGAGAGTGAAAACAACAATGTGTTTTGGGGCAGTCACCAGCACCATGCAGTGCAAGTGATGGTAGGGACTGGTGTCTATGACAGGAGGGGAGTGTGTCTGATCCACTTCCAAGGAAACCACGGAAGCCAGCTTTGTGACCAACAAAGATGCAATTTATAGCTTTATTCTCATCACAACAAACATCTCCCATTTGAAAGAAAGGCCTAGAATGTTTTTTTTAAGAGTTAACTAAATTTAGAATCCTATATCTCTGCTTCAGCTTTTCAATGTGCATCCACACTTCAGCAGTTCTGAGCATCCAGGGATTGCACACCAATGTCTCCAAGGGCATTGCAGCACATTATCTGATCTTTATTATATAGGGACACATCCTGAAAGCTCTGGAGTTCCCTGAGGAGCACTGTGCTTGAAAGGTTGATTTTGGCATCAAGACTTTGAACCCTCTTCTGGAAAGTTTTCTTTGGCGTAAAAGGGACACACAGACCATATGAATAAGAACTTTGCTGGATCTCAAGCTCTAAAGCTGCACATGTGAAAATCTGGCCACTTACCTGCATGATTAAATATGGATTTAAGAACTACCTTACAAGAGTAATTTTTTTTTTTAATTTTGGCCTTAATATATGTCATTTGGATATTTTGATTCTACGGGAATATTTTACTGCCTTCTTCTTGCCAAAATCCAACAGCACAACAAGTAATATCAACTTTTATGAAGCACTGCAAGCTTGGTACTGCTGGTTCTCATGTTACATGAAATTAAACCTGTCAATTCAGTGAACAATTACAGGGAAAAACTACAGAACTTACTACAATAAATTACATTAATTAATTAATTGCAGAAGGAATTTAAGTTAGGCTCAGATGTGCTTTCTGAAGGAAATTAATGCAAAAAATTCCTTCGGGAACCATTCCGTTGCTCCCTCAAGCCGCCCATATCTTAATTAAAAAACACAGATGCTAATAAAGCTGTGGTAAATGCTCTGTAAGTCCAGTAAGGCCTCTCAAAAATGTTCTTGCAAGAACTCAGTAAAACTCCAGGTTTTACTAAACAGTATAGAGCTTTATGAGCACACCACCCTAGGACCCACATGATCAAAAAATCCTTGCTCAGTCTTTTGCAAATTATGCTCAGATACCCTCTTTTTGTCTTCAGAGTAGTGACTGCACTGCTGCACTGTGGCAAAGACTGATTTATACTCCCATCAAGGACGTCCCTTCCATTCAGGTGGGGCATTAGCCAATAATTCCAGGGATTATGTAAAATTTCACACTCAGATCTGCTGCCTCCCACCTTGTCCACAAGATACTCCAAGAGGTACCATGTATGTGAAGGACAAAGGACAAGGGATAGGTTTGTGTCCAGGTAGCAGCAGGTGAGGCACTCAGTACTACCAGTACTGGTTCTGCACAGCTGTCTTGACCAGAAGTCCACACAAGCATGGGAGTCTAGATGTTTCACCCATTTGTATTCAGAGGGGAACATCCATAAGACAAGATCTGTAAAGGTCCTTATTTTTTACAAAAACCTTTTCTTCTTTATGCTGATTTAAATGAATCCTACTTTTAAAACAATAACCAAGTAAAATAAGTATTTCAATATTTTTATTTTTTCAGTGCTTTTTTTCTTGGACAATTAAAATGAATACAATCAATGTTTTTTGTGCTCACAGTCCAATTTGTTTGTGTATTCCTCAAATTGCCAAATCTGGCTTGCAGATTGGACATAATTGGTAAATGCTTCCTTCTGAAAACAATGGCCATACTTAGAATTTATAAAAAACACAGGAAACGGTTTTAACTCATGGATCTAAGAATTATGATAATGGAGAAGTGTCCAAGAGACATTTTCTTTCCCAGTTTAACTTCTGAGCCAAACTTACAGGACTCGCAGTGTCCATAAACTAGTGTAGGCAGCTTCATGCAATAATGCAAATACATAAAAACGTAAGACCACAATTAAAACTAATTACTCTAATCTATTTATTAGCTATTGAAACAAAACAATATTTTTAACAGCAAGGCAAAAATAATCACATTCTAATGCTATGTATAATTATCTTTTCCAAACGGCCTCTTCACCCAGCATACTATAGCACAGATGAAAAGCCATCTGAAAACTGACAAAGACAATGGGCACCTAGGTTGCATTCAATGGGCAATATTTACTGACAGGAAACAAACAAACAAACAAAAAATACTAGAATAATTGCAGTTTAGACTTAGACAGCTACATAAGATACTGCTACTGCCTAAATAAAAACCTAACTCCAGGCTCAGTTCAGAGCAGGTTTGCTGAGGAATTTATGACCTACTGCAGCCTGCTGAGCACCAGCTGATGAGAAGAGAAAGTCAAGTGGCACATCTCCCAGGGGCTACAGTTATTAGGGGGAAGAAGGAAGGCTTCCTCTTTTCTACACTATCAAGAACCTGCCAGGTCATTAGAGGGAACAATTTTCTACCTGGCAGATTGCACAAGACCTTTTCTTGTCCTTTCATCAGTAGCGCAAGAACATGCTGTGCCTCTGCAAATGTAGCCCAAATGTAGGGTGTGTGAAACCATTTACAATGCTGAAAAGCAGAGAAATGTGGCTTGTGATGCTCTGCTGGAGACCTAGAGACCAGGGGCTGTACTGGGCAAGGACCATACTATACTTTTTTTTGTTCCTGATGCTGCTTCTCCTGAAAACGGACATTAACACTTTAGACAGTGAGGTGGAATATGGGGATAAAACAGGGTAAGGGCAGAACAACTGCTTTTTCATCCTCCAAGTGAGGATAATTGTGTAACAACTAGTGTAACAACTTCCAGAGAAAAGCCAGAAATATTTATGGTAAAGGGTTTAACTGGATAACATTAAAAAACCCCAACAACCCAAACCTTTTTAGCCCGTAATACTGAAAGCAACAGCCACAATTCTCCACAGTGAAATCAGAAATTCTACTTTAATGGCAACCTGCCACACTGCAAGTCACACACAACCAAGGACAAAAGGACGAAGAACTGGAACACTGAAAATTTCTGCATTCACACTGCAACAACACTTGTCCCTCACTGCAGCTGTTTGTCCTGCCACTGTCAGGTACCGTGCACACAAAGAATGGGTTACATTCTCCCTGGTGTCCCAGCCTTGCTGGGGGGTGCCTCAGCTGGGGAGCTGAGGCTGTAGGAGAGCTGCAAAGAAGCCATGCATGAGTCCTTCTTCAGCTGGTCACATGTGCCAGGGGTGAACCCAGGGCACATTCTGCAGACAGACGAGAAGCTACGCTGAAGTTACCTCTCAATCCCTTCCATCACAACCAAGAGAGATCACGGCAAGCAGCTCGTGTGGTCTAATCCATGCACAGCATCTAGTCTGCAGCTCTACTGCATTGCATGCTGTGCATGAAACAGACTCTCTGGAGACAAACCCCGTCTCTGGTACTGTACTTGATCTACTGAATAAATGACCTAATATGAAATTACTGTGTTTCAGATGTTTCTCTAAAGAATACACAGAGAAAAACTGCCACTGTTGGTACAGATATTCATCTCTCTGCAAAGCACAACCTTGTACATGTGGGCTTGGGATGCATGAGTCAATTTTTGAAGCTATGAATCATGAACAATTTAATTTTAGGATAAAAGCCATGTGTATTATCTGTTACCTACCGAGTTTGATACTAAAATGCTTTGCATTTAGGTGAAAAGGTAAATAAGGTAAATGATAACTTAGCTTACAGTATAGGTGATTATGTTATTTGGAATAAGCATTATGTCTCTGATGAGATTAGAAAAACCATATTTTGCAGAGGCATTTGCTCCTCATGAATCTCATGGAAATATTTAAGAAAAACCCATATTGCATTTGGAGTCAGAACAAAACCAGGGGAGGTTTTTGCCCATTTCTCTCTCTAGCTTTGATTTAAACGGTTGTTTGCATTTTTCATCACCTGCTGTAAAACTATTTCATTTGAAATCGTTGCTGTAATACTGTCTCAAAAGATAAGTCTTCTCATTTTGGGAATATGTCATATCTGATTGAGGATAAAACAGCCTACAAAAAGTACCTTCACCAACTTTTTTAGTTTTATTTAAGTATATACTATTTAAAAGTCCTCCTATGTTCATCTATGCTCATAACCCATTGAAACTGCACTGACCTTTGCAGAGATCATAAATACACAGCTCAGTCCAAACATTTCACAGTCTGTGAATGAACAAGAAGAGGCAAGCAAGTAAAAAGCCTGGGAAGAACCAGAATAAACCAATAAAAAATGCAAGTTAAGAAGAAAGAACTGCATGAATTATCCCACTTTCTGTTAATTTTTAACTTGAAACTACTTTATACAAGAGACAAGACAGGCAGCATGAAGTATATTTTGGATGAAAAACAAAATGAAAGAAGTGAGACTGTGGAAAGGATCTGAAGAGAAGGGGAAGATGGACCAATGCAGTGTTATTTTTTCCCAAAGAATGAACAGCACAACCATGTGTCAAGCCACCCCTTCCTCTGAGTACATGAGGGTTGAAGCTGCCCTAAGACAGCAGATCCCCAACTATGAATAACACAAAATTATACAATCAATGCTCATTTTATTCTTCTTGTCTGTTAATTAGAAACCACACGGTAGTGCAGATGGCAGTATCAGTCAATGAAGAAAATTATCAACAGTACAAATCTCAAGTGCATGTAGGAGTATCCTCGACCATTAAGTGGAATGAACTCATATTCATAAAACAGACAATAATTCATAATATGTGCAATAGATTAAAAAAAGATGCTGGCAGAGGTCTCAATTTAGCAGAAAATGTAAACACACATTCAACTTAGAAGGTGTGACAGGATGGAGTTATGGTAGTGGTTAAATGCCTTGTTGAGTTACTTTCTGGTTTATATTCAGAATTAGTTGTGCTATTTTAATTAACAAACAATTGAATGGCTTGTGGAGTTCATCTAAAATGTTTCTTAAGCACACAAGAAACAGCATTTTTTGTCTTTAAAACCAATTGAAAATGTTGTGTGTGTGTGTTAGTGAAAACACAGCTTTTAATAGAGGTATGAAGAAACAAGTAACTGACAGAAAATGCCTGAGATCTGTAGTCATTTCCATTTAGTATAAATTGTTAATGTTTTCAGGAAAAAGAAATAATGAAAAACACTAGTCATCTTGTGGTCAAGTTTCAACACCTGCTTATTTATTGTTGCCAAAAGAATAAGGATAACTTGATTTATGTTCCAAGTATGTAGCAGAAGCACTGGGATTTTTTGCTTTGAATTGAGCCTGCCTAAAAATGAAAGAAGACTTGCCATTTCAGAATTAATTGGTTTTTTTGGTTGTTGATGTTGTTCAGGAAACAAAGCCATTACTAAGTGCAAACAACCAGTCAAGTCTGATGGGCTGACAGCAGAAGTTTAATCATGAGGCTGGTTTGTGGCAGCTGAATGCTGTTTGCTGTCCTGGGACTGGGCAGGTGCAGGGTACTCACACAATGAAAATTGTGTAGTTACAATAGAAATATTAATATATAATATATCTAAGCCAATAGGTACTCAAATGATCAGTAGACACAGATCCACTTCCATGGATATGTAATGGAGCCTGTGGAGGAAAGGAGACTCCTCAGGCTCCTGCTCCTTTGCCATAACCAAAGTTAATTTCAGATATGGAAAATACTTTTTCTGATCCAATGAGTTTACATGGAAGCATGCTTTTGAACCACAGAAGGCTGCAATCAAAACCTTTCCCTGTGCCATTGCTGCTTGATGGACATCCTTCAGTTACTCCTTCTTCTTCCTCCTTCTATAAGGAGACCCCACACACATACAGAGAGGGAGATACAGGGGACATGCACAGTGGAGCAGCTCACTCAGTGATGCCACCAGAGCAGCCTCCATGTGCATCATTTCCCCCTCCTGACAGTGATGTGCAGCCAGCCATGGGGCTTGGCAGCAGCCAATGTCACCTCGGAATTGAATCACCCCCGAGTAAGAAAGTGTTTACAGTTTCAAGTAATGAAAAATATTACATGAAAAAGCTTCCCCATACACTTTATCACTATGTGTTTTTTGGTCAGATAAGCAGGGCTGCTTACTGCAGATCTTGTGCAACCTCACAGTCTTGGCCAACGTCACGGTGATGTTCTAGATAATTTTCGTTAAGTTTTTATCAACCTCAGATGTAAAACTATGACAGCCACCATTATCTGTGATGTAATAATGTCTTATTTTCCTCATATTTGTGACATACCTCTATTTCTTTTTTTTAAACAGATTTTTATTTTTACACCAAAGAATTAGAAGTTAAGCTATTTTATATGGCATCTGAAAAATACACTATTTTCTTGCACAGGTATTTTGTCTCTTCACTGGGCCAGAACTGCCCAAACAACTGAACAAAACCTGAGAGTAGAGCCTGGAAATCATTACACAGTGATCTTCATGCTAAAGAGAGATGGCAGAAGACAGCACCATGCTCAAGCTCCTGGGTTGAGCTCAGTCTCTGCTGCAATGCAGCAACACACCATTTTCAGCTCTCAGGAAAAACACTGACTCACAAGGATGATACTTCATCCAAACCTACCAGGTTTGCCCATTGCAAGGCTGGAATGCTGCATTTTCTGGGCAGAGCAGTTCTGCATCCAGTTCCTGAGCTGAAGGGACACACCCTGCGATGTCACCAAGCAGGGCACACAGCAAGCAAAGATTGCTCTGTATTAGGTGCAATAACATGTTTAAGCTTCTACTGCAATGTCCCAGGCTTGGATTGTTCTGTCACAGCTCACTGTAACTCTCTGCACTCCCAGAAATTCAATTAGGCCATTCATTGCTCTTGTAGAACAGCATTAGCACTTCTTTTATGTTGATTATTTGCCATTAAAAAATATCTAAAGTGGGATTAATCTCTAACAATGAGCCATCTTAAAAACAGAAACCTGCTCCATCCTCACTATCCCACCCCACAAAATCTCCTGGAAATCTCCTCTAATCTGTTTGCACCGACTAGGCGGACTTTCTAAAGTTTCACCTGCTAACATCAAACTCTGTGAAATAATTCCCACTTTCAACTAAAGGGCCAAATAATTGACATGGAATAAGCTAAAGCAGTACAAATCTGAGATAAGAAAAAAGATAAAGTATCAATCTGTAAACCAAAAGAACTGTGACAAATATAAAGAGGCATGTGTTGTTCCTCTAAAACACAGCTATTAATAGGTGCTACCATCAGCCCCCAGCACATTCAAAGTCAGAAACGCTTACTCTGCAGATATAAATAAACTGTCCTACTTTCTGCCTCCACCAACACCACAGAAAGGAAAAAGGACAGAGACATTAGCTAGAATATACCTTATCCTGTGGATGATAAATGGAATGTGATCCATTCATGAGGAGTCTTTAATATGCATAATGCTTGCTTAATTTAGTTGAGCTTTTTTACATGGTCTTTTTCATAGCTTCTCCAGAGTGTTGATCACAAAATTCAGGGTCTGGCCTTCACAAAGACTACCTCAACCAACTCTTGTAGACAAAGAGAAACAAGTGATGGCAGAATGAAGTAGAAAAGCAGTAGGATACAAAACTCCAATGCATGGCGCTAAAATGGACAAAGGTTGGCTTAAAAATCTGTGCACGTTTTTGCAGAGATAGCAGCTAGAAAAACATATTTGCAGTTGTAAGTTGAGCAAATTTGATATGAGTCATAGATGCTGTAAACATGCAACCCCCACAGAGCTGTTTGCAAATTGTTTCTCTCCATATATCCACTTGGTTCAATTGAAGGCTGAATAACTGAGTAACTGCAGAACACCGAATATAGCACACAAATGTAAGGGAAGAGGAAAAATTATACAGGAATCAACAGTTGAGTCATTTGCTTTTCAAACAGGCACAAAGTTTAATCAGATTTTGAAAAGAAAAACTAAGTGTGAGAAAGGATGAGGAAGTGGGACAAAAGCTGACAAATGCAGGTGATAACCTAGTTGTACCAATATTCTGGGTGAGATAACTGAATGTTCAGCTGACAGAAGTCTGGTAGATGATTATCCAATTTCAGTTAAACATTTGATACAATGCCACCTGGAGAATTAGTTTGGAGTGAAGAGATGGGACTTCATAAAAGAGTAGGAAGGAACAGACAGTGGCCTGGGTTACACAGAGTCTTAGTGATGTTCCTTAAGGATTTGTCTTACTATGGTTATTGATGACTTTTGCACAAAAACTAGGAGTGCTGCTGACAAAGCTATGAGGTATTGCTAAAGGCAGTAGAAGCCTAAATATTATACAATATATAAATTCTAAAGAACCAGAAATGAGACAAAAGAGACCAATAGAGCAACATAAAATGAGATAAACCTCACCCGTGCCATCAACTTAGTGGGGAATAATAGCAAATCTCTCCAGCTGGGACTCTGTGATCAAAAACAACAGGAAGAGAAGAATCTGGGTGGCATTAGTTGATTCAGGGATGACTCTGGGCTATCAGCACTGCATGAGACATGCAAAACTCATCAGATAGTATACTTCCTGTAAATACACAAGACATGCTATTTCTGTCCTAAAAATGGTAGAACTACAACAGAAACAATTCTGGTCATTAGTGCTCGAATTCAAACTGCAACAGACTTAAAGCAGATCTCTAAGGATGACTACAGAAATAAGAAAACATTTTTATCTGAAAAAAATGGGGATTGTTCAGCTCAGCAACAGGAAAACTGAAGATAAATAAGCTAGAAAGTTGAATGAAGTATCCAACCACTAAAGGAGACTTTGTGCGAAAGTATCTGAATGCATATGGAACTAAAAGCAGTTTCAAGATGGATTTTGATTTGTAAGTGAGCTTACACAATATATTTGCCTTGGAAGGAGCAAGGGGTCTGGTTTGGTGGTGAGAGGAGCACCTCCTTGCCCTGTCTTTCCACATACACCCCTGATCATTCTGAACAATTTTTGTATTTCAGAGATTTAATATTACATCAAGGAGAAAAACCATGCAATTGCTCAAACTCTCTATAAATGTTCTCATAAATGCTAATGTAGGATTTTGACTATTAAAAGTGCAGCAATGTCTGGCAGCCTTTTTGAAAGCCTGCTCAGTCTAGCTGCAGGCTGCCAGTGACCAATTTCACCAGGCACATTTTTCTGCCCTGACAAATGGCTCAGTAGATAGCTATGGGACAGCCTGTCTGAGAGGTTTACAACCCACTAATGACGAAGCGCTCAAAGCTGGGAATCAGTCTCTAATAGAAATGAAAATATTCCTCCCCACAGAAAGTTATTACAGTTCTCCTTCCTTCTCTCAAAACATAAATGTCGAGTAAGTTGTCTAGCCATTGGAAAAGCCTAGTAGGAATAGTAAAGCCATCAGAAAACACAGATGCATAGCTCTTTAACTTTCCTAATAAACCAAGCTGCTTCTGCACTGGAACGTGGAAAGGTCATCTGAGAGGCAAAGCAATGAAACAGTCAAGGCTGAAAGGAAAACAGGCGGAGGAAAACACTTCTAACTAGTGTTATGTGATACGTTTCTAAAAGATAGGAGAAGCAAGAGGTTTTGTGGTATACATGGGATTCTGTAGAATGTGCAATTTATTCTTGCAGGGAAGGACTTGCAGTACATATTTCTGGGTAGCATGGCAAGGCAGACTTCACTTCCTCACTTTTTAGAAAGCTTAGCTGAGGAGAGAAATATGAAGCACTGTTAAAAAGTGTATTTTAAACAACTCCTGCTGCCTGTACTCCAGAGAACAGGGAGGTGGCATTTAGGAACTGCCTGGTTCTACAGCCAGAGACATGCATTTCCTTGCTCCTCTGAAAGTCTGGGCAAGCTGTAAACCTCTGAAAGATCATCGCTCACACATGCTCAGCTAAGCCTTGCTGGATTTTCACCATTAAGATGTCTAAGGATGCTCTTGCCAAACATACTCCAGTCTTTCACAGGACATAGTGCTAACAGAACAGTTCATCCATCACTCCTAAAGTGCAGCAAGCTGTGATCTGTTACTTCCCAGCTCCTAACTGTGATCATACAGCTAAAAATGTGTCATTCTCAAAAAACACCGTGAGCCTGGCAGATTTCCTGGGCTTTACCCAGAGCAAGGCTGCTCACCCACTACACTGGTGCCAAGGGGTTATACCCACTACTTCAGAAAGGAGCAGGCTACTAATGACACCCAGGCAATGATGAGGCTGTGTCTAAAGATAAAGTCCATATAGAAAACGAGTTCTAGGAAGATAGTTTCTTCTTTTTTTACTATTAATGTTTAGTAAGTTGTTAAACTAGAGAGGAATTTAACAAAAAACAACTATATGTACCAATAAATCTATTTATTTTATTAAACCTATTCCTTGCCAGGTTAGCTCCACAAAATTCAGCATCCTGTTTTTATAGAAGACTCAGGAAAAAGACATTCATACTTGAGATGCCTAAAGGGCTCCAATCACGCACTTCATATTTACTAAGAATGTAAACAAAATGACATGACCTCAGTAGGAATAATTTACTCCATACTTTTCACAAAGGACAATAAACATATGGAAGGAATTACAGAAAAGGAGTCAGTAAAAAATACTAGTTCATCAGAGAAATTGTTTGTATTCTAAAAAAGTGACAAAAAATAGGTAAGCACATAAAATGGGTGAAGTTCAAGGAAGAGTACTCTTTTCTTTGGGAAAATGTTTCTGATGTTCTTGCTGAAGTTTCAAGAGCAGCTGCTGAAAGGATGTAAAATCAGATGTCAGGAAGCAACAGTCTGTGTGTCATATGCAAGGAAGGAATTTTATCAGGTTTCTTTTAGGGAGCCTTAAATAATATAATGGGCAAAAAAATCACAAAAAGCATTTAAAAGTAACATGACTATAAATGTAGAAATTACTGGACCTAATATGAGGTTTATGATGAAGCACTGTAGAGGAATTGGAGATGGTGTACCTAAGAATACTTGGCAGTAAGCACTGAAAAGGCGATCAGGATGGACTGGGCATTTTCTGCTGCTTGGAGATCCTGCTCAACATGAGAAGTTCCCCTGGAACTGTCCCCTGGACAGGACCTGAACTGCTGCCCTCAAGACAGAGAAAGCAGGAATGATCAGAATCCAAAATACTGTGTAAGCTACAAGCAATACAGTCTGGAAGGTCCAAATGCTCATGGTTCTGTGCACCTTGCTTTCTGGATTTTGCAGAAGACAGAGAGATACAGAGTCAGACTTTCAGCTCAAAAGGAATACACTTAGGGAGGATACATTGAAAACTACCAGATGAAACCTCAGAAGACTGAGCAGTTGAGGCACATCACAAACTTGGTTTCTCATTGGAGAAACTAATTAGGTTTAGTGGACAATCTTTTTACTAGCCTGTATGTAAATGTTGCTTTTACATCTTTATGAGGAAAAAATCCACACAAAGTTACTGCAAAAGCACTATTTGTAAGTGACATCATTGGCGCTACATTAAAAGGAGATTAGCAGTAAATTTGGGAAGAAGTTGTAAGAACCAAAGGCTCCAGGAGTATTAGTCACTGTTTAAACACAAATTAATTAGTCTCAAAATATTGCACTAATCTGTTCTGCAAATATGGCTTAAAAACTGTTTTAGAAAGGCTCCTTTGGCTAATAGAGAGGTGGGAGACAAGGACCTTGACTTTCAGAGCAGCACTCTGGAGATCTCTGTGTGGCTCAAGTGTCTTTCTTCAGGAAACCACTGATTTTAACAGAAGCTTATTCAAAAAAGAACCGTGATTCAAGTGCCCTAAGCTGATAGACCCTTTTTAATTTTATAGACACCTGCAAATTAGAACACCAAAGTTAGCTTGGTCAAAATAAAAGCCAACGACTTTTATTCCCGGATGCCGGGAATCATAATGAAACTTGTGATGCTGCTGCTGCTTTAGGTTTTTCTGCTTTTAAAATGTTAAATGTGTTAAAATCAGAGTTTACTGTTGCCCTGACTGTCAGTGTGTAACTTCCACAGGCACTGCATTTACTTCACAAACTGAGAAGACCATCTGCAAACACCACAGACTTGTTACAAATAGGATTTGTTACAGGATTTTCACTGCTAAAACCTCAATGAACTATTAAAATATTTTAAGAAATTAACTGTATGGGCTGCATTCTACTTCCAGTGAAAATGCATTTCATCCCTTGCTTCACCAGGAGAAACACTGAAACCAAACTGAGCTTCAATGAAAATTGCATTACAGCTGTATTAATAAAAGTCAGAGATGCTGGAAGTGTATTTTACACTGAGCATATTTTCAGCTAGGAATCGAAAATGTTATGATAGATGTCAGCACGATAGGTGCCCAGATAAATTAAATATTTCCATCTCTAAGCACTAAATTTAACTTGTTTTTCTTAAGAGAACTACTGCCATGACAGCCTGCTGTATGGGTGGAGAACCTGATTGCACAGGGCATGCCAGAGCGGTCACTTGGTGCTGCTCCCTGAATAGCTGCTGAAGCCTCTTTGCATCAGTGGCTTCAGCCTGGCTTACTTCAACAGGTAGACAGATGTATTTAACCAATGGATCATACATCTAGCATCAGATCAGAGTGATAAACATACACTAAAATAGGCAGTGGGTCAAAGTCTTCTGAAGAGCACACCTGCATCCCTCTGGATCATTTAGGAGAGATAGTCCAATGATAATACATAGAAGCTGTAGTTATAATAAACTCTCGTGTATATTTTAAAGGTGAGATTTTTTTTTCCTTTCACTTTAAAATCCTTCCATTATAAGATGATGGGAGAATAATTTCTGCTTTGATTAGTCTATTATTATGTAACCAAGAGAAAGAAAAGACAGGCCAACGAAATGCACTAGTATTAAAGTTCTCTACAGTGTATAAGGGATGCAAAATCACTCCTTTAATCGTTTCAGTTCATAGTTCTATACATAAGATACTGTAGACAACACTGAAACAGAGACTGAAGTCTAATTTGCCA
Organism: Passer montanus; assembly: GCF_014805655.1. Taxonomy (NCBI): domain Eukaryota; kingdom Metazoa; phylum Chordata; class Aves; order Passeriformes; family Passeridae; genus Passer; species Passer montanus. The sequence goes on along the minus strand of NW_024359832.1, from coordinate 2,675,411 downwards.
ACAAATTTTGAAGCTCAGCAGGGAGACTTCCACTTTCTTCACAGCTGAAACCACTTGTCAGCAGTGACAGCCTTTAGATCTTCACCTGCAGGTTGCATCTTAGCCCTCCAGTAAATGCAACAACTGTTCAGCTATCCAGCGACTTAAAAAATCCACTGAACCTATTTTAATCATATCTTCAGAAATTTGCAGCTACAGGTGAGAAAAGGGTACTTGTGTGGTGTCATCAGACAGCTCTTGGCAAAGCACAAATAAAGGCTGTTTGCTCACTGCTTTGGTACAGGCAGCTCAGGCCTTCCCCAAGTCTCCTTCTCTCCTTCCTCCCCTTTCTTTAGAGAAATCCCTTTGGTAATTCAATACTGCAATACCCTTCAAATCAAAGGAGTTAAGCCAATTGCTCTGACAGACATCTAGGAGATTCCCTACCCTAAGGACGAAAGAATGAATTTTGGCACAAGTCAGTGTGAAAAAGCTACTTCAAAGAAACAGCAATACAACCCACAATTCTATAAACTACTTCAAATGATCCCTTTACACATTCATTAGACTGAAAAGGGGCATGCCATTGTATACAACCACTCCCAGCCTTAATGCTGCCTTCCGGCCTCTGATGTTCAAGGCATGGCCTCAGGGAGAACAGAAAAATTCAGAAATTCAGAAAGAAGCAGAAGATTTTTTTAAAGGTCTACCCAGTCATCCCCCCTTGTGTAATAGCATGAGTCTCATCAGCTTCTATTTGTTATTCAAAGAGAGCTCTTGCAACTGAGAGGCTAGCTGAAAAAAAAATTAGGAAGAGCTAAGAATTGTGTGTTTAGTAATGTAGAAAAGTGCTAGAAGAGATCCCTTGTAGAAAGCTGCTGAATACACAGACACAGGCAATTATCTGTTATTTGGTAGTGTCTCAGCACATACCCACTTGTACTTTTAACAAATTAAAGGGCTTTCTTAAGTCAAGAACTTAAATTTGTCAAATTATGTTGCATCACTTCCATAGAGTTTTTTTCCCTTCCCCTTGAGGTGAAGTTTACTGATGCAGTATATCTAGCAGTAAATCTATGTAGGCTGGAAAGAGGTCAGCATTGTGCATGCAGATTTTTTTATGCTTATAAATCTACCTGGTAAGAGAGCCTGGGATCAGATTGTTGATTCCCAATGCTTGAGCCTGAAGATAGAAATCAGATGAAGATAAGGCTTTTGTCATGTTCCTACAGAACTCATCCTCCAAAAATGTTTATTTCTAATGTATTTATCAGCTCTATTATCTTTAAAAGAAAATACTTTACCCAAAAAAAGTCTTACACAAAAAAACTTATGGTACTCAAACTGCAAGCCTAAGAATATCTAACAGATCTAAAGATTACATATAAAATAAAAATCACACAACCAACTAGCCAAGCTAGGACAGACATTTGGTGGTGGTGTCACTCCAGCTATCCATGCACGACTGTGCTTAAAGTCAGTTGTGTGTTCCCTTAAAAAACGCATGTAGACAAGCTGAGAAGTAATTCTGATTCACTTTCAGAAGTACCTTTATGATATAGGCACTAAATCCCATTAGTTGCATCTACATTAGATTTTAGTTTGAGTTAGGAATTTTGATCTTCTTCTAATTCCTATTTGCTGTGCTTTGATTTGCATTAGAGAGTAACCTTGGAGTGCATTAACAGAATTCCTTCTCACTGAAGCTAAACCAAAAATGCCCTCCAATGACTAATTCATATCGCAGGACCAGAGAAGAATGAGTCTCCAGCTCATCAAGCTGCATTCACAGCATGAGCTGTGACAGTGTGTAAGGAGAATAAGCAGAAGGGAAACAGAAAGTTACTTCACTCAAAGGGAAAATGCTATGATACACACACTGAGCTAAGTGATTTAATGAAAGAAAAGTCACATTAGCAGGCAGCAAAGATATGCAAAGCTGCAATGAAACCTTCTGCTGTTTGAAAAGCTCTAAAAATAACAAATGACCGTGCTGCTAAGTTCCATAAAAGATAATGGCGTGGAAGTAAACATTTCAGAATTGTTAGGATAAAAAAGGGAGGAGATTGTTAGAGATTGGAGAGATTGTTTCTGAAAAGGAAAAAAAAAGAACGAGAGGAAAAAATCTGAGTTGATCCTTTTTGAAAAAGGATGTACAAAGCAAAGCAGACTTGTGCTTGAGGAATCACTAATGTCATTAAGGTCAGTCTTTAAACAGATTCTATATTTTTTGTTGTTGTTTTGATTGAGTTTCTCTCTATATCTCCTCTTTAAAAAAACCGCAAACCAACAACAACAACCCAAGGCAAATTCTTTTGCCTGCTTTTTGTTTCCATGCATTTCCTCTGTTTCATATTTTGCTTTACCTATGTGAGTAGAAAAGACCCACCATCAGCTTATGATACTGAAGCTTGCAAAATAAACCAAGCAGCAAATGTATAGTGGTTCAATTCAGTCCTCCTCTGCCCTGTATCTGTGATTTGGGTCTTCAGAACTGGCATCACTGGGTTGAGATGTGGAGTTAAGATGAATCCTCATGCTGACTTCTGTGTCAGTGATTGGCACATGGATGTGAGGAGAGATTCTGGAGCAGAAGTTTCTCTCTTCCTTGTACTGACAACTGCCTCTACAGCGTCAGGTGACATAGTGACCCCTAATAGGTCTTTGTTACCATAAATGATGATCAGGTCTTTTCTAACAGGTCCTTCAAACCAGGTAGCAGGAGATAATTGCATCCTTCTTTGTTATGCTAATATAATGCTTCCCTATTTCAAGAAATAAAGGGATCTTTAGGAAGATTATGACACCTGAAACAATCTTTGAAGACTAAAAAAAGGCTATAGATCAGCTGACCAATCTTATACCAGTCCCAAATGTTTTCTGTGTCAAAAGACCAGACTACCAAACTCCTACCTCCATTGATGAGCTGGCCTTGTGCTCTTAAAAGTGTGTTTCCATGCTTTTGTAGAGAGGAGGGAGGGATTTCCTCCTGTCTGTAGGATCACCTTCTACCTTTGCCTACAATCATCCGAATCACCTGGTAAGACACGGATTGTTTTGGTGGGGAGTCAGAGCAAGGCAAAGCTCAGCAGGTGAGCCTCCTTCCAGGAGAGGAGGGGGAATTAAGCTGGCAGGACGCACAGCAACAGAGGACGCTGATCCATGTGCTCGTTGAGCTGTACATTGTGGAGACATTAGAGCACTGCTGCTCCGTGAAAGAATTGCACTAAAAGGCTCAACTGCTGTCCTGTGTCAGAGGGCAAAGCTGTCTCTCCTCACTTCATAGCACATGCTTGGAGTGCCTCTGGATTAAGCCGTGCCTCAGCACATTCCCCCTGCTCAGCCACACCACAAATCCCAACACATGCAGGGATGCAGTCCCATGAAACTGATTCAATGCAGCTCAGGAAAGATACCTAAATACATGTTTCTAATATCCCAGATTATCCTTAGCTGAATTAAAAATTGCTGTTTTGTTTTTTTCAGCCCCCATAAAAACATCTCCAATCACTACAAATAAACCCAATGTGTCAACATAAATAATACCATCCTCCAGTTTTAGCCACTAAACAATTCTGAATTTAATTTACAGTCTGTCTATCATACAAAAACATTTATTTGAAAAAAGCAAATGGAGTTTTAAGAACTTGTCTCTTGTCACCGATGAGAACAAAACACGCTTCCTAAATGCCCGTATCCCTGCTCGCCCTATTTTGCTCTGACAGTCTGGGCGCTCACACACTCCTGTACTGCCCTCTCCTGTTCAAGCTTCAGCATGCTGAGTTTGGACAAAAAAATAGGCAACTGGACAGCCAAGCAAAGAACAGATTATTTTCTTTTCCTGTGAGGTAGGAAAAAAATGAAGTTTTAATGCCAGCTGTCAAAATAAAGCTAAATTTGATTTTACAAATTTTAAGAAAGGATAGAAACTTATAAAGTGTATGGTAGGTAACAGCACAGACTGCACTGAGGACTGAAAGCAACGGCTTGACTGGATACAAAGCTTGTGGTGATTTCCAGTTGTTCCCCAATCTTTCATCTCTCCCTTCTCAAGTTTAACCAGGGTCATCTGAAAGATGCTGCATAAGAGCTGCCCTGGGAACCACACACATTTCCTGATATCTCAGGGAATAATGTCAGATTTATCATGCTCAGAACTGCAGCTCTCCAGTGAGAAATACACATGACAATAAAGCCTCTTGGGCTGCTCTTGCAAATTACATTTGTCATTAAAAAGCTTTTTTTGTATTCTCAGGCAAAGACTAAAAGCTGCCCAGGGTCTGTTGTTGCATACCCTCCAGTCCTGCAAGTGACAGAAATTAATGTGTGGAGTCTCCAAGCCCATATTCTTTTTAATAACTTCTTTGGGTTAATGGCAGTGAGAATTCAGAGGATTCTTCTAAAATGCAGATTTTGTATTTACTTCTGGCCAAAATATACTGGTTTTTAACTACAGAAAAACTAATCTGTATTAGCAATTCCTCTCTGGAGGAAGAAAGTCACAGTTTTTGTCAGCTGAGGACTGAAATGCCCCAAGTGCCTTCGATTTCCCCACTTCTTTCCTAATGAGCACACTGACCTCTGCTGTCTTGTGAAAGAGCCTGTTTGGAAATGCAGCAAGGAGAACTTCCCCGCCTTCCTCCTCTTGATCTGTTCCCTGCCTTATCCGCTGAATGAACTTACTGCTTCTTATTGTTCTCCATGAAAAAGGAAGAGAGAATCCTTCTGGATGTCTGTCTGTCTCAGCAGTGGAAAATCTTGGAAATTCTGCTCTGGGTGGGCATCACCAGCACGTCCCAGAGGTGCTTTTGTTGTCCTTTGCTTTTTTTCAGAGAGTGAAGTGTTGATCTGAAGGCTCCCTAAGTAAAGCAATGATTCACTTACTCTCCTCTAAGATACAGGGATTTTTTAAATCAACTTCAACCATGTCAACAGCTTCTCACAGCAGAAGAAGAACTGGTATCCATTTAAATCCATTCTGGGAATCATAAACAGCTTGTTGACAGAGGTCACATCCACAGGGGAGCTTACAGTTGATTAGTTCTCCTTCACAGAGCTTTTGCAGGCAGTGCGACTGGCGCTCCAGGAGAGGATTTAAGACAGGGATGTGCTGAACTAACCAGAAACAATTTTAAAAAATTGTGTTGTGTCTGCCAAGATGCCTAAATAAATGGGAAATGAAAATAGCCATGAATTTTGAAGTCTGCTACTTTTGCTGCATGCTGTATGTCTGCATTTTTGATGTATCAGCCTTTGTTCCCTATGCTGTGCCACACTGAATTCACAGCTTCTAGCTCAGTAAAAATACCTCTTAAATAATGTGACCTTTTATTATCTCTGGAGTTGTCAGAGACAGGTATTTCTAGATAAAAGTAGCATGCAAAAGTCCTTTAGATTCTCGTAATTCTGTCAAAATGGAATACTTTTTATCCAATTTCTCCTCAAAAAGTGTATGTGCTTAGAAGGAAGAAGAAAAATATTCCATCTGCTTCTGGGAACAGAGAAGAGAAATTTTAAATATTTTCAGCAGCTCTCTTGCTTATCGGTGCTCTAACACCTAAAAGTAGCTGGGAAGCTTAAATCCAGGTTTGAGATTAGGTAGGTATATATTTTACTGTGTCTGTTTAACATCCATTTGGATATGGCCAAGTCTTAAGTGTTTTTAAAGCACACAGCTGTACCTTATGAATAATGGCACCTGAAACGCTTAGGAGCAGCTTGGAGGATCCCAGAACTGTGAAGCTCAAATCACTGCACCCAGCTCCCACCTGGGGGTATCTCCCCTGTTTATGCACAGCCCAGGCCAACCGAGGCAGGAAGCAATGACATGGCCTGCCCCAGAGCTCACAGAAATTCACAGCAGTCCTCTGAGAAGATGCAGCTCTCATGCCTGTGCTGCAGGCTGATGGCTCCTCAGCTTCCCATCCCTTTGGGAGCTGCCCTGCTGGGATGGGACCTTCCTTGGACCGGAAGAATTTATACTCCCGTGGCTGCCTTCTGCCAGGTCGAGCAAGGGGGAAACAGGGACAGCAAAGCCACAGTCTTGAGTGAAAGGGGTTCATTTCCTGCAGATTTTGTAAGGAATGGAAGGAAGCATTTTAAATATCAGCAAGGGAAGTGCAATTTCTTCCTGTACCAACAAAGGGTGCAGAGGAGATGAGTGACTTCTCCTGACAGGTCCCAATTCCATTCCTGCTGAAGCAGAGACAGTGTTGTCCTATCTCTGCTCTTTCCAGTGGCATTGCTAGGCATAGTGGCACACAACATGCTCCAAGACCTCCTGCTCTGCTCAGGGAAGGCTCTACTTATCCCAAAAGGCAACTGGAAAATTTAAAAAAAAAAGAAATAAAAAGAAGACTGACTAATTGAGCCCAGCTCAGGAGATAGATATGTGAATTATTACAGTTCTGACTCCCATAGCAACACAAATCCTAGGATGTGCCAAGAACAAATTGGGCTGTCTGCAGCTGGGACTTCTCCCCAGAAAAAAGCCTTTTTTCTAGATATAAGAAACAAGCAGCATTGCCAGTGCTGGAGAACACACAGATAAAGAGTCCCTCCTGGACATCTCATTTGGAAAATTCAAGGCTTTAACATAGTGAAGATAGTGTTGTTGTTGGTTTTGTTCGTTTGTTTTTTTTCTTGTTTGTTAGTTTGTTTTGTCTTTTGGCAGGGGGAAGTTAAATTAACTACACAGCAAAAATAACAAACTGAAATTCCATTAAGTTCATGGCCTTCCATTTCCATCACTATGTATCAAATACATGCTCCTGGGGTTCCACAATGCTTTCAAGCAAGAGGTGCTCCTACCTCCACTGCACCCAGGTGCTCGTGGGCTCTGGCTGAAGTCAGCAATTTTAACATCACTCTCAAGTATCCTGCTAATTTTCCAGTCTCATTTTGTCTGCCAGACACAACTTTCCTTTCTCTTTCCAGAGCAAAATGAGATATATGTAAACAAAGAATGTGGGATTTGAGTTTCGCTTCCAAAAGCAGCTCTTCAGCAGAATGAATGAGAGGTAAAACATTAAACCCCAGGAGCCACTGGAGTCCCAAATCTGCTTGGACATCCCTTAGAAGGAAACTGAAATAAGTTCTTCAAATTATACTTTTCTGTATACTGCTAATCAAAGAACTTAGCTTCAGCGTAGAATTAATTTGAGCCAAAGTAAAATTTCAGCCAGACTTGCAACCATAAAGAAAAATATTAGTTCAAAAGTTATAGTACTTTTTAACTGGCATGATTTGTGTCAAGCTGTAACGAAGGGGCAAAATGTTTAGTTTTCCCAAGTTAATCTCTCTGTGCTGCTACACAGGCACATTGTTGATCCTTGGATTAATTTGTGGTGCCCCAGTATAATTTTGTAGAATGGCTGTTCTCGAGTAAGCTGTGCTGGGGAAGTTCACTTGAGCAGAGGTGATTCACGTTAAATCAGCTGTCAAAATAAACCCGAAGAAATCTGAGAGTAGTGGTGCAATTTCCTAATATTATCTTCCTCACTCATGTTTCATTCACCCCTGGGACTGTAACTGAGTTGCTACTTGGTGTACACCCTTTGCTCTACAGTCCAAAATGGAGAGAAGTGGCAAAGTCAATCTGTAATATCACACTTCAGTGTGCCTGGAGAAACTGAAGCACAATCACATTGAACATCTGTGACTATTTCTGGTACCCAGCTTGTGGGTTTTTTAAAAAGTCCTAATTAGTAACCAGTTGGTAATCTGTAAGTGAATTTTCCATAGTGACCTGTGGCCATTCAGTTTATGTACAAGTCTTGGGTGATGGCTGTAGATAAAATGCAAGAATATTATCCAGAAGGTCTCAGCCAAAGACAGGTGATTGCTGGCACCTTCCTTACTCTACTCACTGAGCACTAACATGTCAGAGTTAATTCTGCAAAAGCCACTCTTCTCTCCAGCAGGACTGATCAGACACTGGTTTATTGGCTCCCTTGTCTGTTACAGAGCACTACATCTCCCAAGCAGAGCAATGTCAATAGAAACTGCTGGAGTCTGAATGCAATCAGATTTTCTTTCATTAGTATTTATGTTTTAGCACCTGATGAAGAAAATTTTTGAAGAGAGTTTGATTACGAGATAATAGTTTATTTAAAAAATTGTTGTATACTTTGGAGAAACGCTCACTTAAAGAGTAACTTTGTCAAAAATGAAATACAAAAAATATAAATTACTGAATCTGACAGTACCGATGAACCTAAGGAACACTAAAATTATGCGATTGTTTAGCACAGTGAGAAATAAGCTTGGAGAATGGACTTTCTTCCACTCAGTATACAAAGGATATCACTGTTTTAAGCCTTCCACTTTACCCCTGAAATAGGCAGTCTTTGACTACAGATAAATGGTATCCTTCATTAAACGATCTGTTCCTCCAAATTCTCTGCAGCCAAATAAACAATTTTGCTTAATGCTGGCAGGGAGAATCATCTACATAATTTGATTCATCTGAGTTATTCAGTGATCTCTGAACTGGCAAAAATTGGGGAAAAAGGCTTCAAAAATCCATTGCAATTTAAATTTTGAATTCTTTCAATTGGCTTTGGCACACCTAAGGTTCATGTTTCCAGCCTCTTTTCCCAGCCACAAGAGATACCAACTTATTTATCTTCTCAGGTAGTAGCTTAAACACAGCTGCTGGAGTTTGAAGTGGAAGACCAAAACCTGTCAGTCAGGGGTGAGTGGAAGAGTTATGATTGAGGGAAGAATTATAACTGACACTGACCCTGCTACTACTAAATGGCATCAGGCTCATTTCTTCCAACAACCTGGACCTGAGAAAGGCTGATTGAATTGGTCTTATTTCCATGCCCAGAATCCTTAACCAAATGAATTTTTCCCACATCCTTCTTGTGTTTCTAACCCTATTTTGACAAAGCTATGAGGTGGATATCAGAGCACCAGGCTGTTTCTGCTCGCTGAAGATTGCTCCAGCAGCTGAATGATATTTGTGTCCACACATGCCCTTGATTCACACTTGCACTGAAGCAAAACCACCTTGCAGTTCCTGTTGTGCACTGTGCAGAGTTCCACAAGTCACAGCCAAAGAGTCCTTCTGATACACTCAAGCAAAAACACCCCCAAGACTTTTACAGTAAGTAAGATGATCTCTTTCCTCTGAGAGTGGCATGTCTGCAGATATTCAATTCCACCCAATAAATGGAAACCATATGAACATAAGGCAAAGAAAAGTGCAGCTAGTTTTCACTGCACCCTTTCCACCAAACACCTCTCCAATCTTTCCACGGGGAAAGCTTCTTCTGTAGTTGTCAGACCTGTTCATGGCTTGGGATAGTGCCAGTACAGATGTGGCCTATTTTGTAGGTCCCTGAACAGTTGTCAAATCTCTCTTTTACTCTGTCCTTTTTTCCCTGGTTTCTCTACCTTGCATATTTATTTTCCTTCTCAGACTTTCCTAAAGGTTTAATTTTCTCTCTGTGAATTTTGCCAGGTCTCCCAGTGCTGGTTCCTAATCAAGTTTAAGGTATCTGAGCTCTTCCATTTCACAGAATGCCAGTCACTGTTGTCATGGCTCTTTAGGGAAACCACGCAATTCCAAGAGGCCGAAACCCAACCAGAAGCTAGAGTCCAATACCAGCCTTCTAATGCCTAAACTGCAAATACTCAAAAAATGACTTCCTAGCCTTGAGAGATGTGCCTCTGATCACTCACACAATAGTGAGAGCAGGAAAGAGGTAGAGAGCTCCTTTTCCAATGGCTGACCCAGCAAGAGGTGCCCTGCAGTACAGCTACTGCAGTACCTCTCCTCACCTGCAGAGCTGTTAACATAAATACAGTGGGAGATGCCATGCCTGGAGCTCAGACTTCAACTGTTTGCACACAGGTCCACAATGTTCTGAAATGTAAATCATTCCCAAACAGCTGTAAATTACTGACTTAGGAAAGCTGGGATGTTGCACCAAAGGAAGCACTGTGCTCTACATAACCTATGTTCTTTAATCCTCTACAGAAAGCAGACAGCCAGGACAGCTAGCTCTTTGTTACTACCTAGTACAACTGCACTTATGCTATTAGCTAATTTTCAGCTGCTCTTACAACTTCATCTGGCAAGAAGCACAGCCACATTTCTGGAATTGCTCTTATCCGTACAGTGCGAACCTGCCTTCACCAAAAAGTGCTGGTGACTGAGTGAGCTGGGCACTGCCCAGGGACTGCAGAAGAAACATGCCTGTCCTATCAAGCTCACTTACCCAGGCAGAGATGCCCTTTAAATAAGAAATCTGTAGGCAGTTGTCTTTCTCAATTTGCATGGTTGTCATCTTTCCTGTTGTGTTTTCATTTGCTTGTCCCTACCAGACAAAAGACCTGCTCTCCCTTCTCCTGAAGTCAGTGGGAATTCTGCCATCAATTCCAGCGGTAGCTGGACTGGGGCCAAAATGTTAGCCACTCCACTTCCCCTTAAGTCATTCACAAACAATACTTCTTTGATTGCACACCGAGCCTGAGGGGTCTCAGTTATCTTCTAACCCTCTCCTTTATATCTCCAGTATCTATGGATTCCATAGTGTAAGCAGGAACTGTTTGAATAGAAGGGCCTTAATCATCAAAAGTACTTTTCTTTCTCAGCTGTGTTTTTTCTCAAAGGGAGTTTGTTGCTAATTCCTTTGGGAATGAGATGGGGGAAAATGAAAAGGAAATGACACCACTTTAAAGGGAAGCTAAACCAAAGAAACCCCCAGAAAGATACTTTCTGTCATTTGAGTACTAATGTACCTATGATCAAATTCACCAGGAGAAAAAACATCCTGGTCACATTGGAAATGGCAATTTTTAAAATTATACAAAGATGATACAAGCCACAAGGGTAACCTTGGCTAGATTTTCAAGGTGGTTTGCAATAGAGGGCAGTGAATAAGAAGAAAAGGGAACCCTATTTATTTAGGTAACTGCATAGCATAACAAGTCCCAAATAGCTTCAATTGATTCTGAGTATTTTCTTAGACTTCTAAACAGTAATTGTGTTGTCCTTTAATTAGACACTGTGATTGCTATACTCTTCAATAAAGAGAAGGTTTACCTAGATATTTAGTTTTTAGCCACAGAGGGAAACCCCACACTATGTATGGTTATGCCTTACAGATGGCACTTGGTAAAGCACGAAATGGCAACAGGAAACAGTCTGACTCAGAAGACTAACACAGGATTCTGTCCAAACTGAATCTTGAAAAAAATATTTTTGCAACTGTAGAACTTTGGTGCTGAGGTTAGTATTATTTATAAAAACACAAAGGAAAATTGATTTTGCTGCATAGCGAAGAGCTTTACTCCAATTCGCTGAGGTTAGTATTATTTATAAAAACACAAAGGAAAATTGATTTTGGAGCTTTACTCCAATTTAGACATACAGCAGATTTCCTATACTTCAGATGAAATATATTATTCACTGGCAAATAGGACAGATGAGAATTTGGTTTTGCAAAATGTGCATGAAGTGAGGGTGATATGACAGCTGCACTAAGCAATATTATGGCTCTCCAAAAGGCTGTGCATTACAAGAGAGGAAAAAGTACTATCAGAAAGAGTCACTGTATTTTACTCTTCCACCAACAGTAGGTGAATAAATTAATAGATTCAATATAAAATCAATTAACAAATAAATTCAATATAAAATAAACATGCAATATGACTGGGTTGTCTGTTTGAATTAAAAAGCCTGAGTACTGCAATGCATCATATTTTATTGGTTTTCTCTGATTAAATATTCTTAGAGTGACTTCTATGGCTATGCTGATTTGGGCCCCTAATATTTTGTTGGCGGATTTTGTACATGACATAATATTTGGGCTACTCTATGAAATCATGAATGAATAATGTCAAAATACTAATTCTTTATGTCACACAAACAGGTCTTATTAGATATATGCTAAACTGCTAAAATGGTGGCCTTTACAACATGCTTCAACAAGAAGGAGGCAAAGAATGATAATTGGCAAAGGAAGATCTAAATTAAGAAGGACCAGCAAGTTATATTTCTATCTGGCATAAAAAGTTAGGGATTTAACTTTCACATCATAGGAATGTTTTAGGAAAACCATCACCACATCCAACCTGACTCTTGTAAGATTCCACTGTGATATGTAGAATTGGAAGGGAATGGTGTAAAGAAAAAAAAAGCAATCCAGGCTCTATAAATGACTGTGAGAGAAAATAACTGTCTACACAGAGATGGTTGAGGCTAAACAAGCACATCTAGCAGCTGGACCTTTTTTTCCCAATATTCACTTTGGTACCATAAAAAACACATCATAGGAATGTTTTAGGAAAACCATCAGCACATCCAACCTGACTCTTGTAACATTCCACTGTGATAAGTAGAATTGGAAGGGAATGGTGTAAAGAAAAAAAAAAGCAATCCAGGCTCTATAAATGACTTTGAGAGAAAATAACTGTCTACACAGAGATGGTTGAGGATAAACAAGCACATCTAGCAGCTGGACTTTTTTTCCCAATATTCACTTTGTTACCATAAAAAAACAACCTCTTTTAAGTAATTCCTCAGAAAGGTTGTGGGATCTTTGTCTTCCTGTTTGGCATTCACTGAAACAGAGCCATTGAGGGGATTTTTATATCATTGGTCTCCCTAGGACGGGGAGTGGTAAACATAGATGAGTGCAAGCTGACTTGTTCGATGTATCTGCAGAAGACTGTGAATGCCCAAGGAGCACATCAAATCCTGCCTAGCTGCAGTCATGTGGTGACACTGCAACACATCTCAGGTGGGCTTTCTACACTGGGCTAAAATACAGTGCACTGCAGGAAAGGTTGTGGACTATGGGAAGAAAACCCATGTTCGAATCAGCTGTGTGCCAATACTGCATATTTGGTGGTGGGATGGGGCTTGCTTGTGATCACTCACAGCCAGGAAGGTTGCATTCATTCATCCTTCACCTCTGTAGGAGCAGTTGAGCAATGCAGATATGTGGCTGTGTGGTTTGCACACAGTCACATGGAACAGCAGATTAGTGGGTTGCACAAAACCAGCTCCTGACTCTAATCCCGGTGGTGCTGTTAACCACACCCTCGTGCAAGCCTATTGGCTTGTCTCTGAATTTAGATCTCTGGGAGAAAGAAAAGGCTTTCACAGAGGCTCTGTGTGCTCTACCCAACTTAGATTTTTACTGCACATTTTAAAATATCACACATCTGATTGGCCTTCTGCCAGATCTTTTTCATGTGAGTTGAAGGAAAAAAGGCCCCAGGTTTGATCTGTGCTCATTCACAGCCGTTTTAAACTAATGACAGAGGTGTAAGGGGACCTGGGAACTAAGCATAAGAGTCACATTCAACATGTGATCCCTTCAGGCACACTTCCAAACACACCACCACCTTTTACTGCTTCTTAGCAAGACTTATGACTAATGAGGTGGGTTTGTTACTAGAAAGCACTTCTTTCTTTAGGAGTTTTAAAATAGATCAGTATCTGAATAAGGAAGTATGTAAATTTGGTTTATTTAATAATTATGAAAGCTGAGCTTTGAATGATCCTGAATAAAGGCAGGCAGATTGCAGGCTGTAGCTACAGGACTTTCAAAATAGCAATGACTAGAATCATTAGCCCTGCAGAAACCCAGCACTGCTATTTATGCTGTGTAACAATTAATTTATTAAAGAGATTACAGCAATAAAATTTGTCTGCTTGTTTATTCAATGTTTACCCATTTCTTTTCAAAGGTGAAAATATTATGTTTTGCTTTCCAAACAGCCCATGTAAATTATTTATTAGATATTATATGTTATATCCATGTTATGTGTTATAAATGTACTGCATGACCAAGGATTTGAGACATGCTACTGTACAGGATGCTGTTGCAGTACATGCAAAGGCTGATTTCAGATGTCAAAATATGATCAGGCCATCTTTTAGTCCAACAGGATTTTTTTTTTCCACATCCATATTTCATTTTGATTCCTAACCACTGGAGTAAGCCACATGTCAATGTGCACACTATCGTTCACATTCCTCCACACTTCCGTCCTTCAAACTGAATAAACCAGTGTGCCAGACTTACTGTTAGGAAAAATCCCCATGTAGCTATGTGATTAATTAATTAAGGCCTAACATGATTTGGGCCTCTGGGAACAGTATTACAATCAATCCTGCAAGAAGCCTGTGCATATGGATGGTGGATTTGCAGATGTCAAAAATTCATTTCCTCTGTAGTCATTCAATTTAATCTTGGGGAAGCACTCTTTAGTATGTTAAAGACAATATTCAAATGGAAAGTTATCATCTAGCTCTAGAACCCTCTGTGATAAACAGTATATAAATTAACTCAAGTATTTACATTGCACTTCTGCAGAAGTTAACATTTCTGTCCTAAGGCTCCATTTATACTGGCTGTAGTTCAGACGTTGAAGACCAAAACAGCTTCATGAAAAAAAAATTATGGTAAAAATTACCAGTATGTTTCTAGAAGGAAAACACGTCCTTACATTCAACAGGAAGACATTTTACTGAAGCCCCAAATGCTTGTCTGTTGTTTTAGAGTTAGAAATATTTTATGATTACTCACATATAAATTTTTGTAAGATGGACAATGGAAGACAAGAAAAATGGGCTATAATTTCACATTTCTCCTTTGATACTTAGGACAACTTAATTTCTTTTATTGAAACACTATTACAAGCTACACTTGCTGTAAAATCTTCATACTACATCCCTTGTGCACCTTATGAATTTCACTACAACTTCACTTAAAACAACAACAAAAAAATCTGATTCTTTTCATAATAATAGCAAAAAGTTCCAGCTTTCCACAGCTGCAGAAGTTTGCTGTCCCTAGAGATTTGTCATGGTACAGCTCTTGCTTCCAATCAAAACAGTGACATAGTGACCATGATTTACAGCTTGCAGGGGCTTGATTAGGGGATAGCACACTACTGAGCAAATATTAAAGAACTTTCAATGTGCAGCAGGATTTTAATCTTCACACCCCCATAAAACATTTTAAAAAGAAAATTCCTGCCGAAAAGCAAAGGGAAATAGGAGCTGCTATTTAAGACTTCTCTTTTTCTGTTGTTAGGTTTCAACAGAAAAGATCACCCATAAATGAGACTGGCTCTTTAAACAACTTCATCCTTATGATTTTAAATGATAAACATCTGCACTGTTAACAGTAACAGAAAGGCAAAACTTGCATGATAACAGGGAAGAATAATTACAAGGCTTAGCTTCAGACTAAAATGACTCTCAGGTAAAATCGGCAGTTTTCCTTATAGAAGTATTAAGAAATAAATAGTGAGAAGAAAAATTAAAAACATGATAATTTATTTTAAAAGAGAGTGAGTTCATATATGAAATGAACACTTGTATTTCTGTGCTCAAGCAAAATATCTTGATTAGTATCTAGAATAAACATTACTAGGTGATGGCTTTTTGTTGTTCACATTAAATTTGCGTAATCAGAATGGAAATGGTAACTGCGCATATAAAATTCCAGAATTTTTATTTTCCGTTAAAACAAGGCTTAAAACAGCCTGCAGAACAACATAAAATTACATTTAGTCTGCTGATGTAGGTGATGGCTTTTTGTTGTTCACATTAAATTTGCGTAATCAGAATGGAAATGGTAACTGTGCATAAAAAATTCCAGAATTTTTATTTTCTGTTAAAACAAGGCTTAAAACAACATAAAATTACATTTAGTGTGCTGATGGTTTTTTAAAATTTATCTGCCAAGCTGTATTCTTTCTAGCTTAGCTTCTACTCAAATCTAGCAACTTCATTTTGAGAAAGTTAAATCTATTGCACAGGACTTGAGTAGTGATAGAGTGATCTCAGTTTTCTCCAATAACATAGTATATTAGATGACTGCAAAGAGCATGTATTCTAACTGCTAGTTGCTATCATTTTATGATATACTTTTGACTGTGAGGTGGAATGAGACACCAGCAGTTTAAGGTCTGTATTTCTGAAAATGCCTGGCTTCACATGCATGGTGATTTTTGGTTTTCTGTATAAAATGCTGGCAGCTATGAAAAAAAAGAAAACCACAATGGTGCTGTGTGGATTCACCACTTGACAAGAGATCTTAAGCCACAAATACAAATGGTACATGAAAATTTATGAGTTAAGGGGTCTGACTATTTGCAAATGAAATATTTGCAAATGTTGCTATTTTTCTTTCTGCAACTGTAGGGATATATCTGGTAGAATACAGAAAAAAAAAAAGCCATGTTCAAACCCTTAGCTGCAATGCTAATTCTGAAGATATAGCTTAAAACTATCATTATCACATATGTTACTTATTAAGTAAAAAGCCTGAAGCTATTTGTCTGTCTACATTTAATCTGATAGTCTATTTTTCCTCCCAATAAACTAGTTTTTAACAGTCAGATTTTCCAGTATTTTTGTTCTCTGATAGCAGAATTCAGGTTTGCAGAATTGTTTAATTTTCTGCAATTTTAAGCCTTTAGTGAAGAAGCTGTTTACTTCCAACATGGTTATACAGTGAAAATGCATCTGCATTTATGGAGTTAATAGTCCTCTTATTAATTTTACTCTGCCCCTTTTTTTTTAATAGAAACCTAATGAAAACCATGTTTATGTGCTCAAAGGCACAGAGGAAATTCATTACTCTGAGGAATAACACACTCCACAAGTGAAATGAAAGTAATCTTATTTATGACAGGAAGGGGCCTTCACTAGACTCAACTCCACCACACTTGGACTGATACTGGCTGCATAAAAGAAGCTGCAAATTCAGGAACTGGTTTCAAATGTAAGCCTCATCTCAGCAATAAACACATTTGCAGTTTAGTCTTGCAAACATTTAAAATCTACTGAAGGGGAGGTACCCAGTTATTATATTTACTACAAACATGCGACAAAAAGAATGCAACAATTACAAGAAAAGCAGGGATATATATGGCCTCCCATTCCGGATGCTTTCCTTTCACTTAGAAATGAGCCTCCCAATGTTCCCTGGTCAGCATCCACCACAACACGCACCCACCCAAGCCTGCTTGCTCATCAGGTCTGGCCCTTTGCTTTGGGTTCAGCAGCAGTGTTGCAGCAATTGAAACCCCCAAGTGCAACCATGCACTTGGTTATGGGGAGAAGAGAAGCTTACAAATACACTCGCCTGGAGAATCCTCGAGGAGTGGGAGGTGGAGGACTGTGGGGAAGGACAGCTGGTGCAGGGCTGAAGCCTCAGCTTGCTAAAGGGCTCGATGCCCAGAGGTGCTCGAGGTAACCTGCACAGCCAGGTAATGGCCCAAGCAGAAAAGGGAAATCAGAAATGCCGAAAATGATTTACTGTCCATCCACCCAGCCCTGTACATGTGTGCGCCTGAGCAGCTGGCATCCATGTGCATGTATGCATATGTGTCTGAATTTGAAAGAAAAAGAAAAACCTTCCTGCAAAAAGGGAAGATAACGAGAAAATGCCCAACAAGTTATTGCTACATCTATGTTGGGGTGAGATCGCATCTTTTTCTTGAACAAAATCAAATCAAAAAAGAGGAATGTTTCTTAGCACTGTGAAAGTCAAACCCTATGTTCATCCCATTTCTAGAGACTTCAAAAGAGAGCTTTCATTAATGGAAAGTTGTGATGTACAGCAAGCTGGATGGCTCCACATGCGTTTGCAATTTCTGTATCTAAACCCACATGTTTTACATTCCTTGGGTTTCTTCCCCGAATTGCCTTGAGTTACAAAGGGGCAGGCGTGAGGAAGGAGCTGCCGTGCCGAGGCTGCCAGGCGGCAATAAGCGCAGTGCCCACAAGAAGGCACTGTGTGTTAACAAATGGGAACATGCCGGAATTTCTACAGGGAATTGACTTTTCAGTTCCCGCCGACGCTGAAGACCCAGCACAAGATGTGTGGATTTCTCCAGCGTCATGAAGGGCAGCTGCCTTTGTCTGCCTGCAGATGTTTGGCCAGTTGCAGTTTGGATGCTTGACCAGTGAGTGAGATAAGCTCTTCAGCCTTGCACAAGGAATTATCTGATATTCTTGTACATCTTCCCCCAGAAAGAAACTTAGAACACTAAAACAAGCTTGACGAATTTGAAGATTTAGTTACAGAAAAACATATTTAGCTCTTCCTTTGTTATATTGTTTTTGCAATTACAGTATGTTTGCATTGTATAGGTACTTCACTTTTTCCTCCTGTGATCTAAATTCTCCCTCTGCTTCATGCCACAACAAAGCAATTAATCCTTTGTTTGCAACATTAGTCAGTTGTCATGGAAATTAATAAATATGATTTCACAAATTCAACAGTATGAGCATTTTTGGATCACATATTAAGAGAATAGGGTGTCATAGACAGACCATGTATTTTAGAAATAGCTTGGTATGCAGTGAGTGCAACAGAAAAAGGATATTTGGGAAGAATATAAAACTTTTGAAACACATAAAAACCCCAAAGTCTTGCCTTGGTCTAAAATATATTAGCATTTCTCCCAAAAAGAAAGTTGTACTTTAGATCTTGAACATTCCTCCCAACAGGAAAATTGTGCTTTAAATCATTTGCAGCCTTTTGTTTGCACAGAAGATTTCTCAATCTCTTTGTGTGGATTTGAGCTTGTCAGCTAGGAGAGCAGAATTGAGACTCTCCTCTTCCCTCGACAAATGATCTATTTGCTGACAGAGATGAGCAAGGGAGTGGACAATCTCAACAGTGTTTTTCTACAGCCATATTTTATCCCCCTCTTAACGTGAACACAAACAAGCAGAAGCAGCTGCATTGAAGAAACAAGTGAAGCTGCTCTCTCTGACTCTGTATACCTCAAAACGTGCCTGGCATGTGCCAAAATTCTCCATGATGACAAGGGTAAAGGCCAGCACAGAGCCATGGCACATGCAAGGTCGCTGCAGATCAGGTAATGTATAAACTCCCACGTGATCCTGCCTGAAACACTGTCTGAGCCTGGTGAACAAGATGACAGATAGTGCCAGATGCCTCCTTGGGTTGTGGGAGCTGCCAGACTAGCTCCATACGGCTGAAAGATGTTGTACAGAGAGATCCCTTGACATTATCAGAATCAAATTAAGCTGAACTGGCAATAACAGCAGAGGTAGTGTATGGAACTGCTCCCTTTCTAGCTGATGCCTCTTCTCCCAAATTAAATTAGGCACCCCCCTGCCCCAGTAGAAAGCCACCTATCCACAGCTCACACATAGCACCTGCCTTGGGCTGTCAGGCAAGAAGGGGACACAATTCCCTCCCTTTCACGTCTCACAACTGGTGAACAGACCTGTGTCACAAAGCACAAGCCATGCCAGTGATCTTTGCTCAAAAGTATGGAGGTGGAGTTTATAATGAGTATGTTCACTCCCTTAAAAGAGATTTTGAAAACAATGCATGCCAACACTTATAACACCTATGTTCTTCCTCTTTTATGCATGCCACAATGATGTTAAGCACCACAAAATGTTAAAAATTACAGAAATCTTGGGTGAAAATGTCAGCCTTAGAGTTCACGAAATTCCACAGCAATCCATAACCTACTTAACATAAGAGGGAACAACGAGGCAAGTGTTCTCTTGCAACACAGGAAGCCAGTCTCGGTGATAACCACCAGCCAACCCTTTTCTGTCATGAAAAAGAAGTCTAGATTTATTAAAAAGTATTCCTCAAATATTCTAGAATATGTCCAATTACTTTTTTTTTTCATTGGTATTTCTGGTTTTATTAGAACGTTAGTGGAGCATTGGTATCTGAAAACCAATATTCTCCTGCAGCATTTGTAGTTCAATCCCTTGAGTACACTTTCAAGGAGAACTGATTCAGCAAACAAGTTTAATTTTACCCCTTGGGCACACACCTCACATCTGGATTCAACACTGGAGTGGGGCCACAGCTCGTAAAAATCTGTGTAGCTTTAACTCATGAAGCTACTACTCCTAGGTAAAAGAGTACAATTTATCTTTACTTTGATGAGTTTCTTTCTTAGATCATCAAAATTAACTGCCAGGACACCTGGATTCTGCCACAACATGGATGTTAAATAAACCCGCCAAATTTTAAGTGCACTATGAGACAGACAGACTGAATAAACTGTGTGAACACTGAACTGGATTTAAGTAAGCCAAGCTACAATAATGTAATAACACAGTAAATCAGGTATGATGAAGAAAGTCTGAAACTACACGAAGAAAAATGTGAGGCTGCACTTTTATTCAGTACAGTTATCCTACAGCAAGGAATTTGAGGAAAATGCCCTAAATCTGAAGAGTTTCATTTCACCCTCCCATTAGCTGCCTAGATCTTTTGTCACAATGACGGAGTTGATCCAAGCAGCATGATTTTGGAAAGGTGGGTGCCTTGAAAGAGCCTTTTCTCAAGCTATAGCCAGTTGCACTCAAATAAAAAAGTACCAGTCATGTTCCCTGGAGTACTCCCCTGCAACAGTTCAGCTGCCTACAGCTTGTAAATGCTTTGGGTTCATGGGTTTCCTTAGTGCCTTTCCCAAATGCACAGACCTGAGGGTGATGCCAACCACAAGTTACTGGCACCCTTTCAGAGCCCACTCAATCCCTCCATTAGCTGAAATACAATCAAGCTTACAGCTAACAATTTGCATCCTACTATTTTCTTTATGCTTAAATAGGTCTTTCCGGAAAATGGATCTCTGCATTATCTGTACCAAAGATCATATGTAAACTCTAAGAGAACACTGAGAAAATACAGCCCAGCTCATGCCAGTCTAACCTTGCTCATTAATCAGTATGTAGAGCATATGTTCATACATAACCCTGGGACTGTACTTGTACAATCAAATTAACCTTTGGACTGCTGGTGTTTGACCATAATTTACTGCATCTAGTTTTCAATTGCATATACAGTTCTGCTGATAGTACAAAAGTACAAAAATACTATCCCATAAAAATCATAATCACTGATAACAGAGCTGATAATGGAGTAGAATGTTTTGCTTCCACTTCGTTAATGTAATTACCATTGAATATCCATAACCAATTGTGTCTGTATCATAGAAAAATGCTCTTATTTGCAGCCTTTGCTGAAAGTCAGCCTAGAAATATTTCAGTTGGGGTGGAAGGCATGAAACAGCAAAGGCAGGGAAGGAAGAGACAAGTCAGTAACTTTCCCAAGACACTGATTTAATTAAAAGGGTAGTAGCTTTTTTTTAGTAGCTGGGCCCACAGCATTGTTCCCACATTGCCTGCGTTAGTTCCACCCCATTGCTAATTACTGTTTGAATGTGCTGTCCTGTGCAGAGGCTAAACAGAGCAGGCTTCAAAGCCTCCCCCAACTGACTCTGTCTTGCTGAGCAAGCAGGAGAGACCTGTGATGAGGGAGGATGGTGTATGCTTGTCAGGCCAGGAAGAAGGCACCAGCCTCCATCCAACCCAAACCCACAACAACAGGACTCAACAAGAGCCTTGCCTACCCTGAGTGAGCACCAGCAGCACATCTGATCTGAGGAGACACCAGCAGTTGTTCCCAGTTTGCGTTGCTTTGAGCAGCTGTCTCCACTGCTGGTGCCCAGACAATAAACCAGTAAGTGGGATCTGTGCTGACCTCAGCTTTGCCCAAATCCACAAGGCAACAGACATTTCAAAAACTTTCAGCAGGACCAGCAGATAAGTGTGACCAACCTTTCATGGCACTACTTCCATTTGGGTGTGTTCTCATGATAAATCACCTGTCTCCATATAAGGTCCTATTCTCCTCTGTGGCCAGTGAGTCTGAATTCCAACATCAAAAAAAGCAAAATGCCCCTTTGTTGAAGAAGAAATTATACAGGTGAAACAACAGCACTCAGAAATGCTGAGCTGTTTTCCTTTGAGATATACAATATTGGTTGGCAGGGAAAAGTAAACCTTCCATTTTACAAAATAAACCTACTATATATAGTAGGTTTATTATAGTTAATATTTTTATTATAGTTAATTCTACATATAAGAATATGCCACCAGAAAATTCAGATTTTACTGTAATTATCTTAGAAATTACCTTAATATAAACCCTGTGATATTTTAAAAATAAAACTATCTTTCATAACCAGGTTCAGCATTTAACCTTAAAATATCAGTGCAAGGAGAGAGGAAAAAAAAACCCAAAACCAAACCCACAGAAAAAAACACAAAACCTATTTCCCTTTCAAAATCACGTGTTTTAACTTTTTGACACATGTTGGGGAACAGCACAGGAATTTCTTTCCAAAGCAATTCATCATTGCATGAATGTTTTGATAAGGATGTTGTTTTAATTGCCTGCTTTTACATTAGGAACACATGGCAAACTGAGGTGTGTGTGCAAACACAATATTCTCAGCACAACACTGTGAGAGTGCATCTACAGTGACCTGTTCTGCAGAGAAGAGCTGTGCTCTGAAGCTCTCAACAAAGTCAGACTATTTCAACTTGTGCTCAGCAGAGCTGAAAAGAAAAAACTACATAATTTGTTTCTCATTTGTTACAGAAGAATGGTAGAAGAATGCTCATTGTGTAATATTTTGCTCCTTCCCTAGAAAAAACCTCACACAATACAGTTTGTTTCCTTCAAAACTGCAGTTTTTTCACTTTATGTAAATCATCACAATCTTTTATTGCTAAAAGAAAGACTTCATTGCCAAGAGATGCAATAGATTGCCTGCTCTCCTGCAAGGGCTCTTGGCTTGAGAGAGACCCAGATAGGAACTGAGCAACACCTCCTGAGCAACCACGCCAAGACAGCAGCTGGAACCCATTACAGAGGGACAATCCTGTCCAAACAACTGAATGCCAGGATCTCAGGGTATGAAAGGTTTAGAGGACAGTGTTATAAAAAACAAGGATCTTCATGGGAGTTTGCATTTTTGGGTTTAAAAGAAGTTTTGCTGGCTACTGAAAACATTCCTATAATTTTGTTGTTTTGATAATAACGTGAAAGGAGCTATTCCTCCAGTACTGTGGCTCGGAACAGTCAATGGTCTTCCGGGGGAAAAATAAATGAGAAGAAAAGAAGACCGAAAGTGCTTCACAATAAAAGAAGGGAAAAAAAATTAAACTTAGAGCTAGTAACTATCTCCTAATACCACCCAGGAAACAGAAATTTTACCCCAAAGTGTTGTGCACCTCTGTTGAGGCATGATAGGTTTGCAATCATTTTCAATAACTACGACTTGGATTTCAATGAGACTGGAGATAAGCAATTCTGTTCTGAGAAACTTTTGAAGGTAATCCCTTTATGGGAAGGTCTCAGTCCAAACACTGGAGAAAGCTGAAAGGTATATAACCATCTACTGCTGGAAAGCAATTCAAAACTTACCAAAGGACAGTTTGGGATAGAAATATTTCAGTTAGGAAGCGAGAGGGAGTGGGATCTCTGAAATAAGGAAAGAGCACCAATCAGCTCAAAATGCAGCAGTCTGTGCAGCCTCTCCCTTAGACAGTTCCAAGATGCTAGTTTTTGTCTGCAAAGTCCTTCCTTGTGGTGGTCCCAAAGAGCTGCTGCTGATTAGCCCACATCAGGAACAGAGGAAGACTGAGAGGAAGATGAGCAGTTGGTTGCAGCTGTAAAAGCCATGCCAGAGTGACCTGGCAGGAAAGACAGAGAGATGCCAGCACCCTCTCACAGCAGGATGGAATGCCAACCCTTCATGTCCACCCTACATATTCCCCCAACAAGAAAAACTCAGACTACAAACCCTGACTGCCAAAACACCAGCACCTGAAATGTGTTTGCTCCTTTTTCACGCTAACTCAGTTTCTGTGAGGCACTCAGCTACAACAGCCTGGGAATAGATTGCTATTTAGTAAGGACTTATAGCACAGAATAAACAACCACAGATAGAAACCTGCTGTTTTCAGAGTCTGCCAGACACAAGCCAATACCAATGGCAATTTCCTCAAATCACTCCCAGATTCTGTTCCATTTGCACCTCTTATTTTTGATAAACTTTTAATCAAACAGCAAGTCTACCTTCTCAAGTGGCCATTTTTACCAAAGGCAGAGCAAGAGAAAGATTTGGGCTATATGTTTCGTTACACAATGGCAAGAGCTATGACCAGCAAAGCCAAACTCCATAAACAGCTGCAACTGAACAGTACAGGCAGTGTAATCTCTGCAGGGCAACCACCAGAAAGCAGCAGAGAAGAAAAAAGATGGGAGAGCTGAGGTGGAGGAAAGACAGCCTAGAATGAGAAACAAAACTACCAGAGCAATATGCTGACAGTGGGTTAGTTAAAAATATGCCTGTGGCCTAGTTAAGTAATGGAGGAATAAGAAAAAATTGTGGCATCTCCTAGGAGAAAAAGCCTGCCTGTGGTGGGGAATAAGGGAATTGCTGTTCTGGCTGTGCCTTTGGGCTGGTTGCAAAGCCTGATTCCTGCCGCTCTGGGGTCATGAAGAGACTTCTGTGGGGAATGATGACAGGACAACTGTGCAGTTCAATCTTGAATTCAGGTGAGAGGTGAGATTAGTATAATCACCTTCCTAATGAGCTTGTATGTGGCAGAAAAAGCTTGCAGGCATAGAGGGCTTGCATGGCACAAGGGAGGCTGCCCAGGCAGGGAAGCTAAAAACAGCCTTAAGCGTCTGGTTCTGCTGCTTAAGTGGCCAGAAAAGACTGAGAAATTAGAAAAGGAAAATGGGCCCCAGAAAAGGGCCAAAAATTACATTTGTCCAGCTTCAGAAAGCTGAGAGATTCTCAAGTTTCCGGGTCCAAAACCCAATACAAACTCAGGAAAAATAAGCTCATACTTTGAAGAGTTAATGTCTGTGCACAAAATAAAGTGGAGGCTCAGGGATATTGGGGAATCAAATATAAAACTCAAGATGAGAAACAGGCAAAGAAGGAAAATGGTATCTACAATTTCTGGCTTAAATCATCACTTAAGAGCCAAGTCTGGAGCAGCTAAGACATGTGATGACTGCTTGGATACTCCTGAGGGACAAACTTGGCTCTCAGAGAAGGAAAACTACCCCTCACATGGGATGGATGGGAGCATGAGCAGGTCCCAACTATCACATTCCACCAGCAATGTATGGTGTTTGACAGGGATGCACAACGGTTTTTGCTCTTCAGATGCTGCTTCCCCTTTTTTGTGAGGGAGCTTTTATGTATGCTCCTGTCCGTACAGCTTAGAGAATTCACTTTTTAAGCCTGTAATTTTAAAACAATCTTGAGTTTATTTTAAGAACACATACACAGACTCACTCTTCAATTTGGTAAGGCTGAGAATGACAGCAATTAACCAACTACTGACCTTGTCTATTGTAGATTTCAGGTGATAAGGAGAAAGGCAGTCAAAGACTCAACATGGTCCATGCCTGTGGAGGCTCTGCTGCTGTGCTGTTTCACTTTTGAATGTTTGTAAAAAGCCCACACTTATAATCCCTAGTGGAGGTGGTGCTGCAACCATAGACCAGAATTAAATTAAAGTGAGAAGCACTGTTTGTTTGTGTCTGGGTCAAGAACTGTTGCAATCAGACCTCACATTTTACGACCATGATCAGAACCAGAACATTTTACACAGGGGATATCAAATACACCCAGTAAAATTGTTTGGAGGTTTGCTTCATTTTTTGTTTTCTTTTTTCCCAAAACAAAAATATTTTATTTGATTGCACTGAACAGTTCTTGCATTTTTAGGGAAAGGATTTTCTAAAATTTCAATCTCTATTGTAAAATAAACCTGCAGGCTGAATCTGAAAATACTCTCCTCTTTTCTGAGAGCATTGTGTGCAAGCTGACCAAATTCTAGTCTGTTTATGCAGATTTCCTATTAAAAACATTAAAAATATTAACAAAATTTAAAAGTAACAAAACAAACAAAAATTCCATGAAAGCTATTAGTGTACACTATATGTTTTTTATCTATTTGATTATGATAGTTAGCTCACAAATGGTTGCTTTCCCCCCACATTCTTACTTCATGCTATTAACAAAAGGAGTTAAGGCTGCTTCTGTTTGATTGCTCAGATTACTTAAGGGTGGTTATATGTGAAGGTAAGATTTACTGTAATCCCTTATTTGAGGAGCATTCCATCATTCCTGTAACCTCTGACGTCCTTTTAAATTTTTAATAATTTGTGAACATTCCTTAATTTATACTTGACTATAAATGTCATACATGGCATTTCCATAGTTTGAAGATATACAGTAATAGACATACATATATTTTTATGTACATATTCGTTGCTGTACCAAAGGAAAGATGGTGTGCACCCCCAATAAGAAAAGTTTACAGTTAGTAAACCATCAGGGGATCTGTGGCACAGAGCAAGACAGCTGAGATCAATGAGCAGATCTGGTCCCTGGTGTGTCAGCTGGAAGCTGATTGCAGTCGCTGTGCAAGGTTGGCATTTACTGAGAGGGGAGGCCCCTTCTCACAGTATCTCAGGGCTTTAGGAATCTGTGATTGCCTAAGCCCCCCTAGAAATGGTGCCTAAAGAGCAGTGAAGCAAAAGGCAAAGATGCTATGGGGAGCCTTTACTGATGGATAAGCTGGTGTGCAATACATCAGAGCATCATTAATCAAGCTGCCTAATTAATGAAAGGCAACTCTTGATGTGAATTACTCCAAATTATTGTTGATTTCTCCAAACCAACCTTTCTACAAGATTTGACTTACATTTAACTGCAGACCATGGAGTGCTTAATTTAGGATTACCAACATACACAGGTCTGCATTTAAAGGAATACATTTTTTTCAGGAAAACATCTCTGTACATCTGAGGTCTTACTTCTGAGATACCAAAACTGACTGGTTAATCTGTTATGAGAAATAGCTAGCAGAGAGCTTCAGAAGTAGGGCAAGTCTCATCTTAAGCATTTTGAAATACAGACACACACAAAACATCCTTATTCACAGAGTAGGACTGCATGGACCACATACACCATACATGAGCTTCAGTCAAAACTTATTTGAAGGCAATTATGCTAAAGGATCCACTGCTGGGCAACAACCAGATAGTTACATCTGCACTGCCCGAGCCTGTGCCAGAAGTCTTTGCTAATAACTGTTTACATTTTCAGTTGATTGGTTTTTTCCTTTCCTTTTAGGATTTCAAGCTTCACAACCTGCTAATGTAGTCATGTGGCTACCAAAGTTTCTGCTACAAATTCCAAGATGCTATTCCAACTTGCTGCAGTCAGTTGAAGCTGATGACTAGCAGCATATCATACAGGCATGGAATAAAGAAATTTTAGTCCTAAGAAATTTGGTTCCCAAGAATTTGCCATCAGCTTCAGCAGATTCAGGATTTCAGCTGCTGCCCCTCAGCCTTCCAGGAAACAAAATAAACTCTACAACACAAGCTCATTGTTCTAAACCTTGAAGAAATACAAATGGTAGTCTAGTACATATAAACTCTTTTTTCATATTACTTACAACTTTTCAGTAATAAAATCCAATAAATTTGGGTCAACCTATTATGAAAAATTATGTAACATGATATTTTTAGGTTTTGAATGAATAAAGCTACTAAGACTTGCTAAGCAAGTCCATAGTATATGCAGTGTATTTTTAAGTGTTTCATAAGACTTTAAACATGTGGTTTTAAAGAAACACATGTACACCAGCTGTGCAGAAACAAAAATAAACTTCAGAACTCCAAGGACCCATTTTGAGATATCTTTTAAGTCAATCCTCTGCAAACTAAGGGTCTGAATCTATACAACTAAGTAAACTAAAATCTCCATGATTTCAGCTGCTGAGTAACATATCCTGAAAAGTCTCCAATGCATAGAAACTCAAGTACCTGAGTCAAAGGAGGGTACTGTGCAGTCTGCAATAATTTCACTTTGATAAAGTGAAATGCTCATCTGAAACACTCCCCACTCCTGGAATAAAGGAAGGAAGGTTGATCTTCATTGTCCCACACAATCCTCTCTCCTACAGGTCTCAATAAATTAAAGCTTGGCACAGCCTCAGTGATGAATCTGGATATGTCTTTTGATTCCCTCTTTCCCCCACTGCTATCTATGCCTGGTCAGTTATTTCACACTGTGATCAAAATGATACACCTCTCTTTGAATAAAGGCTGTCTCTAAGCTTACTTTCTGTAATTTAAACATAATCTTCTAACTTACTGCTTTACAAGTATTATGGAGCAGGTCAATCAAACAAAGCATTTCCAGTTCAGGTAAATGGATTAACTTTCCAGCACTCACCCAGTGTGGCACTGGGAGGAAGATCACAGTGACTTTGTCCAGCCAACAGTGCTGACAATGCACTGCTGAATATAAAATCATCTCATGCTGGGGCTGCAAAACAAATGGAAGGCCTGCCAGCTGCAGGAAATCTAGGAAAGACGGAAATGTGTTTTTGAACACATTTGAGAAGTTAAGGACAAGCCAACATGATGGTGAATTGCTTTGAGAGTGGGCTGAGTCATGAGACTGGTCTGGGGTGAGTTAGGGACAGGCATCACCACAGCCCTCAGGGAATCTGCAGGTGGAGGGGTTCCTAATGTTTGAAATTATTGAAGCTCACCTGGAGTTAACTCTTCATTAAGGACAAGCCTAGACTTAAAAGAGGGACTCAGAAGCCACCTGACCATATCAACTGATCTCATGCTCATCTGAAAATAAAGTTTAGTGTTTGTTTAAACAAAACATAAATTTAAGCAGCACTAACAGCCAGGGACAAGCTGTCTTCACAAACTTTGACACCAGGTGGTCTTTTCAAACATGTCAAATCTCGGCAGGAGATGTGTGACTTTTTATCCCAATACCAACCCGTGACAAGAACTTGTGGGGCCTAAGAAGTTCTTTTTAACCAGCCACCTCCTTTAACATCATTCTCACTACTGTAGTGTGCCTCTCCATGGCTGAGGGGGGCCTGCCATGGTATGCCTGAGTGGTGCCAAGGAAGAATGATGCAGAAGGTGTCAAAATTAATGTTTAAATGTCTTCCCTATGAATACAGTCATAGGCTGTAGAGGAACATTTAATCAGCATCCATTCTTTTGCAATGTTCATAATGTGTGGAAGTTTTCCAAAGTATTTTGTCTTCATAATTCTCCTCTCAGAACTCTCAATAATTCATATTTAGTACAAATAAACACATTCTCCCTTATTCAACAAAACAAGAAATATTTCGTTGTCAAGGAATGTCTTGAATTTCAACATTTTTTTTATGCAATGAACATAAAAAACACTGACTATTCTATCTTTTGTTGAGATTTCAGATATCCATGAGCAGGACTACATTATTTTCAAACAAATTTAGTTTAAACTCCTGACCCTGTTAGGCTTTAGATTCTTCCTTTTCTACTGAAGCTTTAGCAAAATTTTTCTCATCCTGTCAGCTGAAAGTTCTACTTTGTTTCCTTCCATTAGTGTGTGAAATGCAATTAGTTTTATCATCTTTACAGAACAAAAAAGGTGACAAGTGGATTTTCAAAAGTACCTTCTGCTATTTCCATACAGGCTTTGCTTGCAAACTTTATTTTTCTTTTTTTTTTTTTCTTTTTAACTTTTAAATTGTATTTAAGCATTTTTAACCACATTCTAGAAAGGTTTTTGCACATTATACATCTTCCAAATATTGCTATGAAAATGTTGTTCTATTTATTCAGATGCTCAGCTGTTAAAAATACCTAAGATTTACTGTTAAAGCTACAAAAAAAATTAGAAAGTTTCCTAAAAACTGCAGAACACAATCAAACAAATGTTAATTAAAATGTTTAATTATTCTATTGCTACACTATTTTTCAGAAAGTCCTTTTGATTACATATTTTCAGAAGTAACAGACCTGAGATGCTGCTTAAGGAATTATAAAAACATACAGTTGCAGAAAGTTATTTCCTCTATCAACTGATTTTTAGAAGTCATCCTTTTCGTTATATATATACATAAAAAATATCCCCCCAGCACGCAATGAGTTTTTATCCACTTTAAATGCCTGTATTGCACCATTCCTCCTGACAGAGGACATCTTAATACCTTCTAGCATTGTAATAAACTAGCCCAAGAACCAGGCTAAAATCAGGCCCATGGCTGTATCTGTTAATCAGATGTCCAGCTGACTGAAGGTTAACCTACAAACAACCAGAACAGAAATAACTGTGGGCAGATAAAATACAATTTTGGCTAAATGGGGTCTGAAGAAGGCACATTGCAACAAAAGTTAAGCAGACACCAGAAAAGGAGAAACTGGCAATGGGGACAAGAAATGCTGGGGCATGTTATCAGCCAAAGCAAGAATACATAATCACAGATCCCATGTCAGTGGCCAGGAGTTCAAAGCAAACCACAAATAAATGTATCATGTTCATGCACATCTCCAAGGGTTGTTTAATGTTTTTGTTCCCTGCATTTCTGCATGTTCTACAAATAAATCATCCTGCATTTAGGAAATGTGTCTGGCCTCTCCACTTCTCTAACTCCAAAACATTTTTATTGCCAGTGCTACCATATGATCAAGAAAAAGCACCATCTGTCTTTTCCAAATGTGGTCTTTTCCTTTACCACTTCCACCTTACAGTTTGCATATGCTGCTTGTCACATATTTGCTTCTTTCCCCCATCTTCTTTTCAAAGCACAGAGAAAGAAGAAGAAAAGGCCACCATAATGAAACAATACATGGTAACCACAATTTAACTTTTTTCAGGTTAGCATACAGTGATTTCCTTTTTCCCAATTTTCCTTTTTTCCAACTTTTCTTTTTTAAAATTTGCAAATCATCAGAGTTTCAGATATGCATGCAAATATATTTCCCTTATATTGCAAGCTTTTGCTAATTAATTTCAGAACTTTCAGAACAGGAACACTCACTGCACTCAGAAGAGCATTTCCAGCATTATCATGCAACACTGACTCTCAGCTGTAGTTTCTTCTGGTGCTCAGATGTTCAAAACTCTTACAGAAGCAACTAGCAGAAGTACCCTTCTTTCTAAAATTGGATAATACCAGAATACACCCTTTTTGAGGTCAGAAAATTGTTGTTATGTTTGGATGATGCAAAGAAGAAATAAATGTGCAGTTCTTTTTCATCCTGGAAGATGTATACCAGAGCAATTAGCAGAATTTCCCTGCTGACTTTGATTTTATGGCAAAGAAAAGAAGTGTCAGACCCAGGCAGCAAGATAGTAGGCAGTGAGTCCCAGTGCTTACATAGCAAAGACACAATGGGGAATGGTATTTTCTTTTGGTTAAGAGAGATTATTTACTAGGTAAAGACAAAGTTTAACTAAAAATAGCAAAATATTTCTTTATGGATGGGGAAGAAATATTTTAATTATTGTGAATAAATAAATGTGTGTATATATGTATATATATACAGATATCTATATATATATATAGATATAAAAGGGTATATATATATATTAATGTGTGTGTATATATAATATGTGTATATATGAAAAATGTATATACACACATAATGAATATGTATGTGACCAATACAGCACCTTGTACCCAAGACTTGCCACCAAACCATCCACAGAGTGCATACCTCCAAAGAGTCAACTATTTCAGGAGCACAAGGTGCTACAGCACAAACATGACAAGAACCATGATGTAACACCAAAGTAGAGAGACAGATTTGTAGATCTTTGCTCTCTCAAACCTGAAAGAAGCCTGGACCTCCAGGACTGCCGTTGAGCATCCTGGAATTGGGGTGGAGATGAGGCAGAGCTCCTGAGGCCAACAGGCTCATACACACCCTGCCCCCTACCTGCACTCTCTGCTTCCCTGCTGCCAGCTCCAGGCCCCTCAGCTCAGCCCTGTGCTCACTCACAGAAGGTCAGTCTCAGGCTGCTCCCTGATTCCAGGTGATGTTGTTGCCGTGTTTTCATTGTTTTCTAAAATAAGAATCTGAGGCAATATGAACTTGTCTGTAAGATGCTACAACATTGTAGCCAAGGGCAATACAGATCTAAGCTTCTTCTGCTGGCACTCCCCAGAGCTCATCTCAAGCCTTTATCTATGTGCAAGCTGCCCTTCATGTTTATGTAGAAGTTTGCCACCCTTGCCTTACATATAGTGCAATCATATGCAAGATATTACTGATTCACAGAATGGGCAATTCATAAAGTGAAAGGGAGAACATCACAGGGAACAACCAGTCACAACTCACCATTTATCAGCACCATTAAAAATAACTCTATTATTTTTATTTTTATCACTATCTCTATAGTGATAACAATGTAACATAATCTTGTAGTTCAAAAACAAAACTACAAATCAAACACCTTATTTTCTGTAATCTTCCATCTTGGTGGTTAAAAGTCTACACAAAGAAAGCTTACCTAAAATACAGCATTCAAAATATTGTATCAGCCTCCATACTCTCATTTATCATCTCCATACAGCCTATTGCAACAGACTTCTTTACAGAACTGCTGCTACTGGCTCCCTGCCACTAGTAAGTTGTTGATCACCTGCGGTTAGGACTACACTTTCATGTAAAGCACAGATTTACCAATGCTCACAGATCCACAAGTTAGCATTCCTGGCAAACATCTGTAATTCTTATGCATCTTACACTGACTCACTGCAATGGATGTCAGACCCTTGCAGGATGGTGCACAGGCACCTTGTCTGTCCAGTGTCACCACACAGTATCACAGCACGACATCACAAGTTATGACGCAAAGCACTTGGCCAGGAAGACCTGACTGTTTCTGAGACTGTCTCATCCACCAGGCAGGTTGAATTACTGAATTTGTGAAAGAGGGTTGTGTAGCCTAAAGCTCTGCCCTGTGCTTTCCCATCTTGTCTCAGAAAACTTGTGACACTCCTTGCAGACATAGGCAGACTTTATCACCTACAGTTGGGATATGTTAGGCTATGTCATAATCAAATGTGCATTTGAGGTTTCACTACGAATATAAGCTTGCCCCTGGAGATTTTGTAGTGTTTTTCACTGATTGTGCAAGGCACAAAAGTTATTTTTCAAGATTATATCGCAAATTTGTAATTAGCTATGTCACCTTTAGCTCCTGTACTACAATCAGTAAAGTCCTTAAATGTACAGCTGATCGCTTTTTTTCCATACAGGTAATAGAAAAAGTCATTAGAAGCAGGACTTTCCTAAATTAATTTTTTATGAACAACAGGAAACTTACTGAGATTGTAGGCAGCAATTACACTAGCAAAAAACTTGAAATGGCTGAGTTCACCTGGCTCAGTATGGGAAAAGAAAGAACAGGAACACAAAAAGGATCTATGTTTAAGAAAACAGGCTGAAAAAATGAAGCAACTTTGTATACAAGGCTACAAGCAAATCAAAAATACAAGGTAAAAAGACTCCAGGAAAGTTACTGTTTCCTAAAAGACACAAATCGGACATAAGCATAAATTTCCCCTAGGAGGCAGAAAACCTAGAGAAACAGAAGGAGATCCTCCTGACTAAATCACGAGGACTTTGCTGACTTCAGAAACAGAAAGTCATAGGAAGTGCAACTCAGCTCAGACCACTACAGATGAAATACAGACACTCAGGGGCAAAATCAGAATCAACAAAGGTGCTTTTAAAGTCCCCTGAGAGGGATGGCAAAAAAACTCTTGAAGAAAGAAAGAGGGAAACAGGAAAAGAAGGAAGAAATTTCAGAGAGACGACAACAAAAATTGAAGATACCATTATTAAATGCAAGGCAAATATATCCACAGTTATTACTGAGAAGGTTAATAGGTTTGATGCCTCCTTGCTGCAGCCTTTGTTAGGAAAGATAGCATAATCAGATGATTAGAATAATCATGGATAGACTAGAGGAAAACCAGACTAGATAAGATGAGGCATTTTCATGTCAGCTGGGCCAGATGAATTGCACCTGAGAGAATTTCAAGAAGTCAGTGAATTAATCTCAGACCTATTACAGGCTTTCTTTGAGGAGGTACAGGCAATGGGTGAAGTTTCAAAAGGCCAGAAGGACGCAAGTATAATGCCTGTCTTTATGAAGGAGACCACAGGAATGATCCACTCTTGCAAACAGTGTGGCACCATGGCAGAAGAAACAAGTCCCACACTAGGAATTACAGACAAGTATTGTGTGGGAGAAACAAGAAATAATCCAGTCTTCTGCTCTGCAGAGATGACTCCCTTGCAGTATTGCTTCTCATTGTGACCATTGCACTTGAGGAATCACAAGGAAAACTTGGAGACAGCCCAGAGCAAAGTGCCCAAAATCATCACACAGCTAGCAAAACCAAGAATAAGAGACCTTGGTTTGTTTAGTCTGGGGCAGAGAAGACAGGAAGGAACAGGGGAACATTTTTCAAATACTTTTCTTAGTCACGCTTTACCTAACAGACTTTTCAATGGCCAGTGAGGCTGGAGTTAAGTTGCAGAAAGATTTAAGGTGCTGGATGTTAGGAGAAACTTTTGTAGTAAAAGGATTTACATACTTGATTCTCTGGGAAAGTTTTGGAAGTTTTAGGACTGTTCACAGCAATTTCTAGAACTGTTCAGAGAAACATCTAGTAAGAAGGGAATAGAACTGGGCCTGCTCAGGGTTGGCAGATGCAGTGAGGGATGTTTCAGGATCCTCTCAGGATCTCCTGTAGTGCATAAGACCTGGGACTTGTGAGAATGATTCTCTCTCCCTCTGGACACATATGTAGATATAAATACCTTACCCAATAAACTCCAACAGATGTATCAGTGTGCAAATGCTGATTCTATGCCTCCTTAATTCAATTGATAGATCTTAACTGTGTCAAATAGAGGAGAACAAAATGAACTCAGGGCACCCCTTTAAGTTATGGGTGGGAAAGGACATAGGATTGCAGGTAGGCATTTCCCCAGTGGTGACCAACCTGCCCTAAATGGAAAAGGAACATGATCTGCCAGATGCGACAATGTAGAATAGTTCCAGATGTGCTCCCAGTGAACTTGGCAGTAAAAATCTGGTAAAAATTTGTCAATGCTGTAATCTAGCTAGGGGATTTGTTGTAACACAGAATAACATTTACAGAATGTTCTTGGTCCAACCTGACATGTTGATAAGCATGGGGTACAGCAAGAATGCTTGTCTTGCCTGTTTCAATTTTGGCTGCCCATAATGGCCCACTTGAGTTTGAAAAATCATTTAAATTAAAATAATTTTAATTAATCTCTTCATATATTAAGAGAATGGGATAGAATATGATCACGTAAGATGATTCTGGAAGGAAAGGAAACAATCATAGCTCAAAAAATTAGACAGAGAGTCAGGAAACCCTAGTTTCTAACAGTTTATGTCATGCCCCTACCCTTTGTTATCCTGAATGTTTCAGAGTCTCTGTTTTCACATCCACAACGATGGGGATGAACGCATTGATCAATCTTTATACAGAATTCCGAGATACAAAGCTGGAAGATAAGAGACAAAGTCCTGCATCTAGAAATCAGGAACGCATTTATCCAAGGGTATTGATGATTATATGAATAGGGTCAGCATATTAAATAAAGGCATGAAATAGAGGATAAGATCTTCTTTCCCACCCTGGCATCATGCAAAAGGCTGATGTAGTACAAAGGAAACTGACAACTCCTTATGTTTTCAAGGAAGACTTTCTGGTACAAAACTCTGGCAGATTACCATAACACAGCCCTTCAAGGAAGCTTTTCACAACTTAGAAAATGGTGTCAGAACAAGAAGCAGACACAGAAATGCAAAAAACTTTGTGCTCATTTTAGCAACTATTGGATGCTGCATTAAACTAGGTGTGCCCCAGCTTGTTTCTCTTAAGACTCTCCCATCCCCAGAGCAGTGCATTAAGTAGGAAGATGAAAAGTGTTGCAAAAAGTACCCTAATTCAACACAGTCACTCCTCATTATGTTTTTTCTTTGTTTCTACTTCTTAAGAGCAATGGACCAAAACTGGATTCAGTGTTTTTCCATTGTTCATTTGGAAAATGTTGTGGTACAGACAGATTTTTTGCCTTGTTGCACCAAAAACTATGGTCAGGGTAAAAAACCCAACAAGACAACAAACAGATAGACATTGATTTACATGCATATATATATATATATATATATGTACATAAGGCAGAAGCACAAAATTACAAACCTGAAGGATGGAAAATTCCTACAAGGTACCTAGTCTTTCCTTTTTGCCAATAAATATAACATTATGGAGCAGGAATAACAAAATTATGTGTGTCTGACACAGGTGGGATATCTGAAACCCTTCATTTCAAGTTGGAGATAGCCATCTCCTCCAGCTAGAGCATCACTTAAGGTAGCGAAGAGAGTTTTGGTTTTCTCATTAGGAGGGGAATTCTCTCATGAGAATTCTCAATCTCAGTAATTCTTTTTTAAAAACCCAACAAAAATGGAGCCCCTAAACTGAGACTGAATTTGCTTTTTAGGTCATGGTACATTGCAGCATTCTCTAAGGATGGTTACCATAGACAGACCCACAAAGGTTATGAAAATTATGGGACAAATTCTCAGCTGGATTAAAACAACACAGATGCTCATACTTACATGGAACTACCCCATTTCATTCCTTTTAAGGATTTGCCAGTTGTTCCTGATTGATATGTCCATCTACCTGAGGGGTTAACTACTTCAAGCTCCTCAGATACCATGATGACAGCTCCAAAGACAAATGGAAACTGTGCTCTTTACTTGAAAGCTCATCATCATTACTTACTACTTACACAGCATCAACAGCGTGTACTTTGGGACTTAACAAAAACTGTCTACAAGTCAAGTCCCAAGACCAGTAACTACCTACTGCTGTTGTCATTCTATTAGGTGAGCAAAACTGTAGCCCCTCTTTTCAGTTTAGTTACATCTGTAAACATAGGAACATAGCAGAGCATAAGACCATTTCTAATCCTACGTATTGTGCACCAGCTTTCTACATAATGAAGTGAAAACAGTACAGAAATGTTTATGGAAATGTAAATATATTGAAGGAAAATCAAATATTTTCAGTATCTAAAAGCCTTATGTTGAGACCATCCTGGAAATTTGAGAAGGCAAAAAAGAGACATAAAGCCTGCACAAACATACCTAGCTGCTTAGAGCACATTGTAAGCAAGACTTTTTAGGTGATACAAACTGTCAGAGAGGCATAAAACAAGCTACTAAAGATCTAAGAGAGAAGGCAGAAATTAGTAAGATGTACAAACCACACAGCTTTCCTTTGAATTGGCTCTGACCTGACTCAACTGACTTTGAAGAGCAGAGGATTTGAAATTGCATAAGTAGGAGCTGTAGAGGAATGGATTCTCAGTTCACTCTGGACCTTACAAAGATACCCCCACACTTTTAGCAATTTCCAGGGCAAAATGCCCTTTTCATCTTCTTGCTAAGAAATATTAGTATGCACACCAAAGCCAATAATTAGCATATACAAGCAAATTCACAGAAAACATGCATTGTTTTTCGTGGGTGAGCCTGACTCCAGGTGCTGTTCCCCATGTAGCAATCAGATACAGAAAACAGAGTTGGCATTCACTGCGTCAGTAGATGTAGTATTCCAGTGCTCAAAACAACACAGTGGATTTGATGTACCTAGTTTTTCATGTTTCAAACTACACAAGACCTCCAGACTAATAAATATCTTCAGGGTAGAGGAGTAGCTGCAAGCTAATATCTGCCAATAAACAGGAAGGTTCTTTCTGTCATAGTTATCTGTTGTTAACCTCATGGCTGACACTGCCTTTTTCAACAATTCAGACTGAAATATTTGCATGTTTTAATAAGCTCATTTAATTTTTTTTTAGCACAAAATATTTTCTGATAGTTGATGTTTGTGTTAGTTTCAACTTCTTTCAACACACACTTTAGAGGTGGGAGGTATGACTAACTTGAATTTTTCAAGCTTTTGGTGCCCAGCATGTAGTGCTTTATTATAGCGTGGATATCCACTAAATAGAGCAAAAATATTTTTGGAGGTGTTGAATTTACACAAAGTTTGAAAACATTTTAGATCAGTTTTCATTTTAGACAGTTACTGACTAAAAAGTTTAGTACCTTTACTTCTCTCTGATGACCAGTGATAGAACCCAAGGGTTCAGCATGAAGCTGAGTCAGGGGAGGTTTAGTTGGATATTAGGAAAAAGTTTTTCATCCAGAAGGTGGTTGGACACTGGAACGGGCTCCCCAGGAAGTGGTCACAGCACCAGCCTGACAAAGTTCAAGAAGCTTTTGGACAATGCTCTC
The DNA here is from genome assembly GCF_014805655.1 of Passer montanus. Taxonomy (NCBI): domain Eukaryota; kingdom Metazoa; phylum Chordata; class Aves; order Passeriformes; family Passeridae; genus Passer; species Passer montanus. The sequence goes on along the minus strand of NW_024359832.1, from coordinate 2,637,386 downwards.
AGGCACAGGGTGTGACTCTTGGGGATGGTCCTGTGCAGGGCCAGGACTTGGATTCGATGATCCTCCCTTCCAACTCAGCATATTCTGTGATTGAACATGCAGAAACTCTGGGCTCTTTTTCCCTTTTTGAAGATTACCAAAAGCCATCACATCATTGCTGCCATGACCGAAAAAAAAAAAAAGTACACTGGCATTTGGTGGGAATGAGGTGCTTAGCATTCAAGAAAGCAGATTTCAATGAGCTCTATGAAGAGCTACATTTTGGTACATGAATGAATTAATGTAATCCCACCTTCAGCAATTCGTAGCTGAGGAAGATGAGCATAATAAGGGTCCTTAGGTTTCCAAAATAAAGATGACATAACAGGTACTGAATTAATGAACATTGGCAATAGTCCTAAGCAAGCAGAAATAAAAACATGGGAACACTAGGGATTTAAGAAAGTAATGACATGCAGCTCTGGCAATGTGGTAATACTTATATGTCTCAAATACCAGAGTTGCACAGAATAAAGTTTTGAAGGGGCTCTAAATGCAGAGAAGGAGAAAGCTGTAGAAATAAAGGAGATGGAACTCATGGTCTGAGGGAGTGAGAGACAGCACGAGATTTTGACAATGCTCCCTGATACAAAAATGCGCCATACTTACAGAAGAAGCCATTTTCAACTTGAGAAAGGCATTCTTAATATTTTAGGTCAGATTATTCCATTATCAGAACCAGATGTTACATTACAGTAACTTTTGCTTTAAGTCACAGTACTACCCACTTTCTATAAAAAAAACTCCTGTGCTTCCATCTATTTCAAATACCCGTTAGTCTTGCAGTTTATCCATCCCAGAATACCCCTTTCCATTACACTGCTATTGTTGCTACAAGATCCACCACTAGCTCTGCAAATCTTGTAATGCTCCAGTAGCTGGAGAACTCAATGGCATATCAGGGAAGGATCACTCTGAGAAGAGCAGGAATTTTTACTTCCTTGTAGTGGCCATTCCAGACACAGGCACTACCCTAAGCCACGGCGTGTTCATGTATGGTCTTCATATTTCCTTGGGGTTCTGAATCAGTTCCATCTAAGAAAAAAAAAAAACCAACAAAAAACCACCTTCCTCTCATTCCAGTTCAGGTTTGGCATTTCCAAAGTACAAGCACAATCTCCACAATTCGTACAGTGTTCTCTTGAAGTATGTATTTTATAGCAACAATTCTAAACTACAGAAAAATCTACAAATATGTAAAAGTGCTGAGTTCAGATGTTCATAAAACCTGAGTCACTACATTCCTGAATAAGAACAACAGATGTTTTCCATTTGCTTCTGTGCTACTGTATTTATTTAGCTACTCTTCCTTGTAAGAGCAAAATTCAAAAGGAAAGGGGAATGCATGGTAAAACCAGGCAGCGAGTCACAAGAACTGGATTTTTAGCAGAAAATGTCTCCTTTACTTTAGCAGCTTCAATATCCCCATTTATTTAAAAAAGAAGCCTCCCCAGACATTGAAGAATTGAAAGCAACTGACCTCTTTAAAGTTCTTTAAGCACAAACATTAAAATACTGGAGCAAGCCCAATTTTTTTCTTTCATAACACAAAAACAAGACTGTGAGTTGGATTTGACACATTATCTGTGTGTTTGTAGCTTACAGCAAGGTCAACATCAAGTGAAATGAAATCATGAATTCTGGGTGGGGGGTGAGGATCACGTAAAGGAATCTGTGGTTAAAGCAATTTAATTCCTTAAGGGTGTTGTGCAGTCAGTCTTTATGGCATGAACTAGCAATCAATTATTTATCTTCATGGCATTTTCATAATGTATTTTTGTATTTTGGTGTAAAAAGAAAACATATTTACTGCACTGACATTTTTCAAATTATATATTAAGCATTTTTAACATGTTCAGAAAAGCACGAAGTGAGTTTGCTGTTACCTTAAATTTAAAGAATAGGTGAATTTTGATTGTATGATGAAATTTTGGTTATACAAATAACCAAATTTGTAATTTGGTTATACAAATAACCAAATTAATGTAAATACATTACTGAAAAAACAATTTTTTCAGTAATGTATTTTGATTAATTTAAAATATGTCTCACTTAAAGCTGTGGGGTCATATGCAAAATATTCATAAAGGATTGATATATACCTACTCAAGGTCTAGAAATAAAGCCTCCTTTGCCTCCCTTCATCCCCAGCTCTGTCTCTCCAACCACATCCTCTCATCCATTTAGCTCTCTGCTATTGCCAAGGTCTGGAGAAAGCATGGGAAAGGAGATGCGTTGTGTGGAGTGGCTGGGAGGTCACCCAGCATGTAATTGCTCCCAAGCTGTGTGCTCTGCTCTCAGGCTCCTTGTCTTCAGACAGCAAGGGTGTCGGTCGGCTTCAGCACCCTGTTCCACTGGAGCTGATGAGACAGGCCGCCAATATTCCTGTTAGCATGAGCCAACTGCTCAAAAATAACAGCCCAAACTTAAACAAACTGCAATCAGTAGAAAGAGAAACTGTAATAGAACGATACAATCACTGGAAATCTCTCCTAGCAAAACCACATTTTGCAACAACTACAACTACTGAGTTATTGGAAGATGTGTGAGGGCGTGTAGTGTATCAGCAGCCACCTGCCATCACATGGCTGCATATCAAGTACTGTCTTTTCACAAGTGAAGTCTCTTGTTTCTTTGATTCAGTTTTTTTCTGAGGTGAAACAACACCTGCCACAGCCATTAACATCAAACCACAACCAGCACATAAAAAGAAGATGCATGTCTGCTTTGAATATGCTAAAATGAGAAGTGCTAGGTTGCTGAATGCATGCTGAGCTCTTTGGATGATACTTCCATTTAAAAAAATAGTTATGTATCATGGGATTCACAGCACTAGGCACTGAATAACAGAGAAACATCACAAAAATTTAAACTAATATTCTGCTGCAGGAAGATTAACTTCATGTGGCTTTATCTGTTTAGAATGAATTGAACTGCAAAGAATTACCCAAAGCTTTGCTTAGAATATCATGTAAGTTTTATTTTTAGCTTAGAATATCTACCATCTCTAAAATGAGGTTGTACAGACAAAAGAGAAATCACTTCTTTATCCATAACAACAACATCAAATAGAATGAAAGGACTGGAGATATTAGTATTTAAAACTCCTAAAATAGCCAAAGAGGATGAAACCTCACATTATATTTTATAACATAAAATATCATCCTGAAAATATCATCCACCATTATAAAGAGGCATTTAACTTACTGAATGGCAGATTAACATTATAGCACCAGCTGTCAGAAACTGGAGATATTTGAGTTAAAATTTTTATCACTTCCATCTTCTTTTCATCACATGGGAACATCTAAGGGCTGAACACTGAACTTTTTATGTTCATCTTTATGCAAGATACTATTGCTGGCAAAGCTGGAGCAAGAAGAAAACTCCTCTTATAACCTCAATTTAACTTCAGACGGATGTACATGGTACAAAGCCAGTGAAGTGATAAATAGTTTCTGGCAGCTCACCCTTCCTACCTTGAGTAGTGTTACAGTTTATCATTGGGACTCGCCATTCACCACAGGAAACAGGGGAAGCAGTGTCGTGTTGTCTCAGGCTATATTCACAGATACTTCATAGAAATCCTTGGCAAATAGTCAGCAAGTACTAAAAAGCATAAAAAGTGTCTTTATTTTGTGAACAGATATATCTCTAAAGGATCCGCTAGGAAGCCCAGGAGAGGGGAAGCCAAGGCTGGGGTTAAAATAGCTGGTTTATTCACTTCTGCACAGAGCACAATAGTTTCACTGATTCAATCCACTAGTCATTTGCTAATTTTGCACCTTGGAAATGAGTATGGACACCCATACAAATCAACATTTGCAGCAAAAGCATGTGAAATTACTATTTCTCAAAGAAAATATCAGTTAAAACATTTTAAAGATTATTATTACTACATGTAACAGCTTCTTTTACAATATCGTAACTTAAGAGCCTAATTTTGCACTCATTAGTACCAAGAACTTGCAGCAGCAAACTATTTCAGTTGACATTTTGCAAGAATACAATTGAACTCTAGTTACAGAAGAGGACCTTTAGTAATCTGCAGTTGACACTCTCCCAAAAGCAGAAGAGGGATTAATAAAAATACTCTCTCTTCTCTTCAGTGGTAGGCCTTAGCAGAACAACAGTCAGAAAATCACCTACAAATCAGTACCTAAAGGGGCCCTACAAGAAAGCTGGAAAGGGATTTTTCACACAGGCATGTAGCTCTAGGACAAGGGGGAATGGCTTTAAACTGAAGGAGGGTAAGTTTAAATTGGATATTAGGAACAAATTCTTTGCTGTGAAAATGGTGAGGCACTGGAACAGGTTGCCCAGAAAAGTTGTGGATGCCTCATCCCTACTCAAGGACAGGTTGGGCTGGGGCTTTGAGCAACATAGTCTAATGGAAGGTTCACTGCCGACAGTAGTGGGGTTGGAACTCAATGATATTTAAGGTCTCTTCCAACCCAAGCCCTTCTAGGGTTCTGTGATTCTATGAAATCACTTGCCAATAAAAGTATGGCTGATGCCACTTTTCCCAGATCTCAGGTTATTCCACTTTTACCACCAATTTTTTGATGGCAATTCTAATTAGAGATGTTAATAAAAAAAATAACTCATTTGAAATTAGTGTCACAGCCTAAATGACCCCTGCTGTAATGCCACTCAAATAAGCTAAATTGGTTCAGGATTTATTTGGAGTCCATGGGTTTAACGTTTGTTATTTCAACAAAGAATGAAAAAGGTGCCAAATTTCTTGACACTGTATTTCTAATTAAACCAGCCATTGTGTGAGCCTTTACATCTGCAGGATTCCTCATGGAAAGAACAGATCATATACAGCATAATGAGTATCAAATGCAGTAAAAATCCACAATAACCTCTGTAGCACAGAATTTAGAAACTGGCTGCTCATTTGTAAAATATCTGATCCTTCTCCCCTTCCCAAAACCAAGACTCATCTTCCGCACTGGAAATTACAATTCAGTGAAGGAAAAGCAAATAAGTTAACTGACAAAATAAATTGCTTTTGTTATAAATAAATTCCTAATGGAGACACAAAGACACAGCTAAATTTCATGAACATAATAAAAACTGTGCAGTAACATCTCACACAATAGAGGTAAAGCCACTGCCACATGTTTGTGCTATCTGCAGAAGGCTCACCATCAGATCAGACCTAATGCTCGGAGTGCCAAAAGGGTCTGTTTTTAAGCAGAGAGTAAGGAACATTGTGATAGGAAAAGTGCAGGAAAGGCATGATCCAGCATCACTCAGGTTGCTTGTACCTTGACTTCGTGGTCCACTGTGCACCCTCTCCAACGAGGGTCCCTCTACACCACAAAGAGAGAAATCTCCCTACAGGTTCAGTGCTGTTAACAAACACTATTACTGTCACCAGCACAACTCTGGAAAGTTCCAAAGCCTTGTTCGAGTTCCTCCTAAACAGGCTGGATCAAGCTGAAAGCCACGTGTGTTATTTCAATTTCAGCTGCTTCCTCAACACCTACAGCTCCTAATTGTGCTGATAGCCTCAGATCCCAATGGCTGAAAGATGTCTTTGTTCCTTTCCACCTTACCACTTTTGATGAAGCCTTCTATAGTGTGAAATGCCTGTAATGGAGGCTTTTCTTAGGTCAGCAGAAATATGGTTACCACAACATGCCCCCTCATTATTAATGTCCTGCTTCACAGAACCATAGAATAGTTGGGTTGGAACGGACCACCACAGACCTGCCAGTCCAAGCCTTCTGCCGCAGGCAGGGATGACTTCCACTAGGCCAGGTTGCTCAGAGCCTTGTCCAGTCTGGCCTTGAACACTTGCAATTATGCAAATGAACTACAACTTCGCCACTAGCTCTAGACTAAACCTTGCCCATTTTAGACCTTACTGAGAGCACTGAGGAGGAAGTGTTACCTTTGTTAGTACAGAGAGAGTTTTGTAGCAGGTTTTGCTGTTCGTGCAGGGAGACGAAAAATTGCCTGGGGACAGTAAAGTTACACATTCTTGAAAAGCAGATTAATGGCCAGCATGCAGGTGAGACTGTCACAGCCATGAAATAAAATACTGTCATATGTCTACAAGTCATTATGAGACTCTCAGCTCTCTAGAATATCCAGTGTGCAGGATGATACACTATTTTCTTTAGAACTACAGATACACATCACCTGCATTTATACTAGATAAAATATGAAAATTAAGTAGGAGATCAATGGACTCCTTTTTTCATTTAGTTACAGACTAAATGAAAGAATCCGTTAACCACTCTAAGACTGCTCTTGCCATCATAATGAACTATTTTTAAAGTTGAAGGGGTAGACCACAATGAAATTCTGTGCCTGATAAATAAAGTATTTTGTACACAATCTAATTTTTTCTGAGACTGAAAATGCCATTATCAGCATGATCTGAAGTATGCGTGTCTGTGTGTACATATGCACACATATGGACACATTTTAATGTTTAGAATAATGTAACTGATCACTTTCCAGACAGGAACATGTGGCTCCCTTTCTTGCTGTGTGTCACGCAGCCAAGCAATGAATTTAGACAGGCTTTCTACTTGGAGGTTTGGGTTTATTATTTTTTTAGAAGTGCCTATTTTAGAAAATGTTTTTGCAATAGGAAAATGCCTGTAACTGACTAAGAATCATGACACATTTTGAAGACAGCCTCAAGTTACTTATTGCTATTAAATTAGGTACTAGAGCAACTGAGCAGGAAGGCACATGAGTTTCTAGCCGTTAGGTGTATATAGCATGTATACCATAAAGTTACAGAAAGAAGTCTTGCTTCTGGTCATTTTTTAACATGATATAATTCATCTATTTGAGAATGATGACAAGATTTGGGAATCCCTTAAAAGAACAGCAAAAAAAAAAAAAAAGATGCAACCTGACTTGGCTGTTAGATTTGCCATGCTTCTTTCAGCTGATTTTCTTCTAAATCCCAGCTTTCAACAGAAGTTAGCATTAAAAAAACACATCATCATCCTAAACATTTTTAGTCTAAAAGATATAATCTATCCTTGCCAATGCACATTTTTTAAGAGAACGGGGAATGTGTTCATTGGTCTGGGGATTGTAACTTTTACTAAATAGGAAGACATGGAAACAATTTCACAAACCCATGAACCATCCCAACTCCCTTAGGATGAAGTGAATGTATGAAGAACTACACTTAAATGCTGTACACGGCAGGTGAAACCCTAGATCTGTAACACTCAGTAAGAGCTCTGCCATTGGCTTCAGGGCTGGGATATCATGCTGCTCTCTCCCACACTTTTCTTTTGAAATTAATGCATTTCTACGCTTTCCAGTGCTTATTAGTGAAGTCAGTTATTAGGGCCTTTTGCTGTTCAATGTACATTCCCCTTTTCTACTGATATTTTAGTAATTTGTTTCAGTAACGCCTCTGTATCTGACATTTATTAGAGCACAAATCTATGTTAGATACTTGCTAGCTCATCAGGCCCAGCAGCAGACTACTTGAGTCAGCTTGACAAATGGCCAGAGTTCAGAGTCTTTCCATAAATAATGACTTTGTGTTGTCAGTTATTTTGGCCCACGCTTACAGCAATGAGTTTCCAGAGCAGATGGAGCCGCTCTCGGCTGCCATCCCCTGTCTTCTGAACTTCCTGTTCTGTGCATGGTTCTCATCAGCACCCATTCTGCAGAAAACACCTACTTCATAAAGTTGAAATATGCCTTTTTTAAAGCAGAAAGAAAATGGATGAATATCTTCTGTGGTTATAGAATTTAAAAAAAAATCAAAAAATGTGCATTTGAATGAAAGTTTTAACCACACTGAAAGCTGTGCATTGTTTCAGTTCAAAAAGAACCCTAATCTGAGCTTCAAATGGACTTAAATTCTATTACAGATTATTCAGGAAATGCATCTCTTTCATGTAAAAATGCTTTTATGATCTTTAATTCTTGCTCACATAAATGTTATTGAAGTCACTCTTATTAACTTCTACATTCATAAAAATATGTAATAGTTTCTTCTATCTTATAATTTTGAGGGCTGATTTGCACAGCGGTGTCTAAAGTGACCTTGAAAGTAAAAAAAAGCATCAATTCTCTGCAAATTAGCTCCCCTGCTGTCACAGTACATTATGTGCATTGTGTGATTCCCATACACAGCTGTTCACAATTCTAACAGCTACGCTTTAGACGCCGCTTTGCAAAGCCTCTTTATTTCAGTGCCCTTAGAAGTTAAATATGGGAAAAATAAATTTTAAAATACTGTAGATTTGTGGAATTACCAATTAAATGAAAGTTTTAAAGACGTTTGTATTTACAACAGCTATGTTTCCTTACAGAAGTTTAGAGACAGATGTGTAGACAAATCTAACTACAATCCAAGACAAAAATAGTTTAAGGAAAAAATGCCAAAGACTCATACTTTCTAAATCTTTCAGAGTTGGGGTTCCCAGTTCTCATCACTTGGAATTGCAGAAAGAAGTCACTCCCTTCTCTTACTTCAGTGTGTAACAAGCCCACTTTGTGTGGCACGGGATCATTGCAGTGGACGTGTGGTTCCAGCAGACCTGGCCAGATGATGTTGCACAGTCATGGCACACAATCCAGGCATGTGCACACATGGCTCCCATCTTCCAGTAAAATAAATGTCAGCTATGCAAGAGTCTGCACATGTGCTGTGCAGCCCATCCATGGAGAACCCAGTGTGCTGGGGACGTGCCAGGCCTATTCTGCATGCACAACATAAATGCACTGCATAGTTACTGCTGCACAAATTGTGCTTTGGTGGAAAAGAGAAGAGAGGGGCACCATGGAACAGTGCAACTCCTTCCTATTGCCCCAAATTGTTCTCCATGGCATCCTTGTTGAGTCTTCAATTTTTCAAGTCATTAAAAATGGAGGTCCCAATTACACAGATCTTGGCAGTCAGGCACATTTCAAGCACTCATTCTTAAAGGGAGGCTGAGCCACACCATCCACGCTGAAGCCAGACACATGAAGATGGAAGATGATAGAGCATACTTGGCAGACTTTGCAGCTCTTCTACAGACTAATTTATTTGGTTCATCTCACTTTACAACCACTCTGAACATCTTTTGCATTATAATAGCTTTTAGCTATTGCTCAAGTACTATCAGTCACTGTTTGAATCTATATATTCCTGCCATGTAATGATGTTGTAAAGCCAAGAAAGACTTACTTTGCCTTTTTGTTTGAAAGCAAGACATAAGTGGGAGAATATGTATCTACTATTAGAGAATGTGCCCATATTAAAGTGGATCCTGTCCTGACCATCTTAAAAATGTAAAAATTTTTACTGCATTTGTAATGAAGGCTTATAAAATATAAGACCTTTGTTAGCTAGAAAGAAGAGGAGCCCCTTCTCATCTTCATTCAAGATGGCTTCTTAAAAGGAGTCTTTGACAGTAATTTTTGGTGGGCATCAAATAATAAAAGCTTTGAATTGTCCAAATCCATTATTTTAATACAATTAGAAACAGCTGAGGGGAGAAGAATGGAGCAGGACAGGGAAATCTGCTCATCACATGAGTGTTTCAAATGAGCTGAGAGTACCTGCCTTTTTCCTTCAGGAAAGAGAGGTGGATATTCTGCAAAGCTGGAAGCACTGCTACTCAGTTTAAACTAAAAATCAGTAAATTTAGATTGGCTGTAAGGAAGACTTTTTTTTATTGTGAAAGTAGTGAGATACTGGAGAAGTGTCCAAAGAAGTTGTGGACTATCCATTACTGGAAGTGTTCAACATCAGTTTAAACACGGCTTAGTGCAACTTGAGATAGTGAAAGATTTCTAGATGCATGAGATGGTCTTTGAAGATCATAATTCCATGATTCTATGATTCTGTTTGATTCTGTTTGATTCTTCTCCTCTGATTGTAATGTCACTTCACTAAGGCACTCCACTTGATTCAGTGTATTTTGTTACTTGAGATAGTGAAAGATTTCTAGATGCATGAGATGGTCTTTGAAGATCATAATTCCATGATTCTATGATTCTGTTTGATTCTGTTTGATTCTTCTCCTCTGATTGTAATGTCACACAAACAACTTCACTAAGGCACTCCACTTCGACAGAGTGACAAGCTGAGGAGTGTATAAACACATTTCCTGGAGGGGAAAAACTTCAGCATAAATATAATTGCAGCTACCTGGGCAGCAATCATTTACTGTAAATAGAAATGTATTAAAGCCGACTCTATGTCAAAAAGTGTGTGTAGAAGGCTTCTCTGGTACCTAAGAGTGAGCTACGTATAGTTAAAGCAAAATCCCCCAGGAATACCGATATGTATCTATTAACTTTAAACAGAAAGCTTTGATAAGTGAAAATGGGAGATGAGAGGATGATCTACTTTGTAGGAAACAAAGTTAATCTATCTGTCTGTATTTTAAGTAATATTCTGTAACATTTCCCTAAAAGCTCAGAACGAACAGAGTATTTCTATGTATCATAAGGGCATACCCAGATGAGAATGTCTGCATTTCATTTTTTTTCCCCAGTATCATCTGACAAACAGATTTGCTATCATATAGACATTTCCATGTTGCAGTCCTACTTTTTACTTTTTCTCCACCTTTGGGGAAAATATAGTGAAGTTCAATGCTTTTCATGTTAACAAAGCATGGATCTGTGCAGTGCAGCGACCAAATGGAGACCCCTCTGTCTTTTAGAGCTGCTTGGTCTTTGAGCCACATTCCAAGCTGAGCTTGTTCACTGTTAGTTACTTGACAAAATCTCATCTGCACACCCATGAAGCAGCACAGTGACATGACTGCAGGAGGAGGAACCCAAACAATATCCTGCCCAGCTACTTCTATGCCCATCACAGGAGATGTTTCAGTGCACCAATAACCCATCTGCACAAGCCCAGAGGAGCACTGTGCCACAATGGCAGGTGGGCAACCTGAATGGAGGACTCAGAGGAGGGGATTTATCCATACATACACTGTGTGTGCATGTAGCCTCTGGGAATACATCTTCAGCCTTGCTACTGGTTGAACCTGAGGACATGGAACTGCAGCAGCCCTACATCTCATGAGCTGCCAGATCCAAAAGAACATATTTTTCGCCCTACAAGTATGGCAATATATTTTCCTTTTTCTACTAGTAAATGCAATTTCAGAACAGAAAAAAATTGAAGTACTTTAAAATGCTTGAAAGAGACAGCAAGAGAGATATTATAGCTAATAAACTCCTACATACTTTGTGTTTACCTTTCTGATACTTTATTACTGACAAAAAAAAAGACCGAAAATGTATTTTTTTGACAATTATCAATTCCTTGTTATTAATTTCTTATTTTGTGGGCCACCCTATTATACAGTCCTACTTATTTACTAAGCTCTGTTTGGAGAACAGGATGTTAGAGGGAAATTTCTGTGTTCTCGGATCTACATACAAGTGTGCTACTCCACAGTTAGATAGTTGTTACTGGTTTCCTACATTATTTATGATCAGTTTTATGCAGTGTACACCACTGTTTGCTTGGGTTTTGGTTCCCTAGCATATTTATAGAGCATAGAGCATCCACCTCCTCCCTTTGCTTTTGTAATGCTATGCAACTCAAACCAGCTACACCCCCATGTAAGATACTCCTGCTTTGCTCCCTATTCTTAATCATTCTCCATTCTGTAAAATGCACATTTCTCTTTAGCATCCAAAAACTCCTTCCTTAACATGCAACAAGCTCTCTTCTTTTTCCATCCGCAGCAATTTCTCATGCATGTGAGCAAAGGGGAACTGGAGTTAATTTCAGAGCCTAAATTCAGCATCATTAATGCCCTGTCTGCCTGGCTGTAATTTGCTGCCTGACACGCACAAAGAACATGCAATGAACACGAAGCTCTAGTTTCGGATCACCTGTCTGTGATCCCTCGGCAATATACCACAGTCCTCTTTCCAGACAACATATCTTATTAGTAGTCTCAACATCTATTTTGACCTATGAAATTCTGCCCAGTTTCTTTGGCATTGTCCAATTCCTTTCTGCATGACAGCCCACCTTCCCCCGTACAACAACACCTGACAACACCAGCAACCTGCATGCATGCATCTCTAACATGCTAAAGCCATTTAAGGGACCCTACAACTGTCCTGAGTGCACCACCATTGAAGAGCTTTGCTAGTTACCTCCCTGGATCCCAATCACTTCCTTCTCAGCACGACCCACTGTTGTCTCCACATCCAACTGTACTTTGTTAAAAAAAAATAAGATTTGAAATATGCACAAGTACACAGCTATTGAGGACACAGAGTCCTTGCAAATGACTCTCTAAATGATACCTGTTTTCTGAGATCTTTCTCAGGCCTCTTTCTCAGGCACTGGGAACTGATGCTCCATTTCACTGACTGCTTTGTTGTAGAACAGAAACTGCACATAAATAAGTCAGTTCTAAACAGACATTGCTTTGAAGAGACTCTTCTCAAAACTGATCTAGCTGGCAGATACTGAAAGAATTACTACTTTGGCCATACCAAATGCACCCTAAAAACTAAACAGAAATATACACTTCTGGAAAGTGGTATAAACTACCAGATTGTTATCGGGGAGGAAGAAAGTTATCTGGAAGTGTCATTTATACTGACTCGAGAATGGTTATCAGGAATAAACAACGCAAGATCTGTAGCAGAACAAGCGCATCCTGTTCAGAAAAGCTATGTAAGGAAGATTCTGTGCCCCAGCCACAGAGGCTATATTATCAGGTCTTTACAGCACACTTGAAATAGAGCCCTGTGTAGCTCTGTTTTGAAAGCCCCTGAAAACCTATTGAAATGAAGGATAGGGGGAACTGAAGAGGCATCTTAATTAAACAGATTTGAAAAAATATCCTTCTTTCTTCCAATCATTCATGGACAAAGCAACCAGGCATTCCTACTTCAGCAAGAGTAAAATAGTCAGGAGTTTTATTTCAGCTGTGACCCTGGGAACTTGGCCCTTTCATTTTGGTGTGGCAGAAGTATTTTGAATATGCTCTTGTCTTGTAAAACCAAAAAAGAAAAAAATAATATGAAAAAAGTCTCTTCAAACACCTTCCAACATGGAGAATATATGGATATTTATGTTCAGTAGTAACTGAAACCTGGAGTTCTCACCAGTTTGGCACATCAAGCCTTTTGCCTCCTACTTTGCTCCTCACCTTTTTGAACACATTCAAAGCAGCAACCCAGCTACCAGACACTGCATAACCTCATCACACAGCTGTCAGGAGAAAAGTTTTCCCCCTCACCAGATGAGTTTTACATTGGTCCCTAGGAGACATATTCATAAACACAAGTCTATAGAAAAAATAACTCTGATGTAAAATTCTAAGAGAAATATTGGTGCACTTGAACTTTTTATGTCAAAAAAGTTGCGACACCTTAAATCCTGAATGAGTGCTCCAGTCAGGAGTTTTGTAAATATTGCTTAGGTGACCTGTGACATGAAGCAGATCAGAGGATTACTGGGAGAGGAGTATCCTTTGAAGTGTTCAGCTGTGAAATATGGCATTTTGATTTTTATTTCTACCACATCATTACTGCTAATAGAATATATTTCAGCTATTTTTTATATATATATAATTCTGGTATTTGAGGGCTTTTTTTTTCTAATGAAATGGTGCTAACTTTAAAACCATGACATCTAACAGTATGAAATATCAGCATGTGACTCTTTGCATCCTGCAAACTTTGCTCAGGGAAGAGCACAAAAATGGAAATAAGCACTAGATCCTGCCTCATCTCTTCCAGCCATGAGTAGACTTTACAGGGCACATACATTCATGGAAGTGCATGAAGGTGCATATGTGCACCACATAACTAAATGTGTCTCCTGGGTTCACACTAGAAAATTAACACAAGAGCTGTATTTGAAACATCTCCACTGATAGCCTCTAAATATAATTTCAATTTCAGCACCTCCATATTACAGGCAAATAAGAACTCTGAACAAAATTCTTAATACACAAACTCATGGTTTAGAGTTTTTGGTTTTTCTCCTTTTTCAACTTTCCCAGATAATGTCTGTTCCTTGTACACTCTTCCATCTATTCACTTCCCATTGCTTCATTTTGTTTCTTACCTTGTCTATTAATTTATAGAACTGAACATAATAAAGAGAAGAATGACTTCATTTGTAAGTCTCATTCTCAACTTATGCAAAATAAAACCCTCAAAAATACTACTAATATATGAATTTATTTGACAACTACTGTCCAGGGCTAAAATACAGCTTATCTCCTACTTGCAAAAGACCTAATCAGATGTCATTTGTACTGGGTACAAGCCAGAGAGAGAGTTACATACTCTTCTTGCATTTGAGTATGGTGAATTTCTGCAACTTGTTTTCTAAATGCATAAGATTATCACAATATTTCCACATTTTCAAGCACAACTAAGTGAAGAAGACTATGCACTGAGTAGATCCTTTCTCCTCCCACCATGATGTGAGGGAGGCCCATCAGCACATTGCTGATGATTGATGTTTCTGATGGCTACTGTCCTATCAGGAGAAGCAGGAATTTATCTGCAGTGCCATTAAAAACTGGGATGAATTCCTGCATGGGTCATTGCTACCTCCTGCAGCCCCTGGCCCTGAGCACTGTCCTCCCTGTATCCCAGAAGTTTCCTGCCTGTGCTTAGAGGTCTCAACAGCCATCTCCTGCTTTTATACTGCTCTCTTCAGCACTTCACTCTTTGTACCAGTAGGAAAGTAAGGTTCATAAATATCCCCACTTTCCTAAATTAGGTATGCTGTTAGTCACACCAGTTTCTTTGATAAAGTAATTGTTTTCAATAAGTTACAAGTGAATGTAACTCAGCTGCTTCCTGAAATTCTTCCAGAAATCCTCCAGTCCTAGCGACTTAGGGAAATTATGCTTCCCTCCCTGGCTTATCTTTTTTTCTTTTTACATAAATACCTGTCTCTGCTGGCAGTTATCTGCCTGCATCACCTGCACTGACATGATCATATAGAAAACCTGTACTAATTTCAGAGACAAGAGGATAAATAAAAAACAGATACTAAAACTTGCTTCGATCAACAGTTTCATTGAAGTTTTTTTTGCTTATTAAGATTCTATTTTATTAAAGGACTATACTTACATAATAACCCCCATTACTGTCCATTTGCTGCTGAATTCTCAAAGAACATCAAAGTACTAAACTGGCAGAAATCACTGGCTGAATCCTAGGGATCCACATTTTTTGAAGTATTCATCTCTTGGCAGCTGCAGCTTCTTCTGCAGGTGCAGGGAGAACATTTTATTTAACTCACTTTATTCATGGAGTTCAATTCAAAGGCTAGTTCACTTGAAGCTGAGAAAATCCTTGCTTGTTAGATACAGAGAACTAATTTCCAATTTATGGATAAAAACCAGATAGCAACGGATGAGGTCTAGCCCAGTGAAGCTTTTAGGACAGTATGATCTGTCAGTTCTATTATTGACTAGAAAAACTTGCATTTAAATTTATCCAAATGCCTTTGAACTCAGTTTTTAAAAGCCTTCAGCACATTTAAAGAAGCTTTATATAACTGATTAAAACCAAAAGACTGTTTGCAGTTTTTAAACTTAATATCACATTTCATCTGGGCAGAGATTGATACAATTCATGGGGAAAAAATAATCTATCCAAAAAGTGCAAACAGAGGCTAAGGTATATAGTCTCTTAAATAAATGTGGCTGTATCAGACATAATTTTCTGGGGAACAAAGGAAGACTAACTATTTTGTTGAAGCATTACTCCCTTGTGGAGCAGCATAACAAACAGCTATTTAGAAAGAATAAAGTATAAAAAAGTACAAGCACATTGCCAGCACTGTGGTACTATTTTATAGCACCCCATATCCTCCTAACTATTTTGTTGAAGCATTACTCCCTTGTGGAGCAGCATAACAAACAGCTATTTAGAAACAATAAAGTATAAAAAAGTACTGCAAGGACTTTAACAAGCACATTGCCAGCACTGGGGTACTATTTTATAGCACCCCATATCCTTGAAGTGATGTTTCTGAGGGGGGATATAAACATGCCATACTGAGGCACTATAAAATTCCAAGACAACTAGAATACTTGCCCCAAGGGACCATTGCTAACTGGTTCTCCTCTTGCTGTATTTACTGGAGGTATGTGTTAAAAATGCAGTACTTTATAGAATCATGGAATAGTTCAGGCTGGAATGGACCTTAAAGATCATCTAGTTCCACCCCCTTGCCATGGGCAGGGACACTTACTAGACAAGGTTTCTCAGAGTTCCATCCAAACCAGCCCTGAGCACATCCAAGGTGGGGTATCCACAACTTCTCTGGGCAACCTGTTCCTTATAATTTCTCTAGTATCTAATCTAAATCAATCCTCTTCCAGTTTAAACCCATTCCCCCTCATTAAATCTTCTAAAATGCCCCTTGCCAGCTCTCTCTTCTCTAGTATCTAATCTAAATCAATCCTCTTCCAGTTTAAACCCATTCCTCCTCATTAAATCACTACATTCCCTTCTAAAATGTCCCTTGCCAGCTGTCTTGTAGTACTAGAAGGCTGCTATTGGACCTCTCCAAAGCCTCCTCTTCTCCAGGCTGAACAGCCCTTGTTGTTGAAAGGCAAAATGCAATTTGTGTCTAGACCTCTGTGTTCCACAAAGCATAAAACAGGACCTTCAGCAGCACAAGATATCTCCCAGAGACAATGCACAGGGGGCCAGGGGAGCTCCTCTCCATGTGACTTCCCGCCAGGAAGAGGAGAGAATGATGTAAGGGAGGTAGATTAGATTAAAATGAGTAGAGGAGAGTATATAAAGATATAATCAATGCCCTAGAGAAAAATGCTGTGGGGATGGGGAGGAAACAGGGAAGTGGGGATTAGCAAATATCCAACAACATAACTGATAGGATGCATTTCTGCTATTATGAGGAGATAAAAGCTGCAGGACAATGATAGCACCAGCTACACGCTGAAGGGCACCAGAGGGACTGACACAACTTCTATCTCCAAGAGGAGTGCCTGCTATTTTATTTCACCAACAATTCAACAACCAGGGTAAAGACTGAACAGAAAGAGCAGGAGGATGCTGTGGTGAAAGCTATGGAATTCATGAATTTGGCTGATTAAGTGCTAATCATGTGGAACAGAGTTCATGAAACAAATGGTTGTCTAGGCTGTTCAGCAGGCAGGATGACAGCAAGAGTCCTCAACCCATCCAGCACCCTCTGGCACTGCAAATCGACTCCCTCAGCCATGCTGGTACAAGCTGATAGACAAGCTGCACTGTGATCCAGAGCAGGGAATTAATCCAAGTTAAAATCAACAACAACCTGTAAAAAAATGCTGCAAACTGCTATAAGTCCCTGCTTTTTTATAAGATTGCAGTTTTTCATTACTTGTCCTTAGACTAATGGCCAGTAAACCATGTCCTTTCTGTAGAATTGTCCTGCATAAGGAAATACCTTTTTTTTTGCAGGTATTTAAGAAAACTGAGTAAGCATTTTGCATTATTATTATTTTAATATTTATAATAATTAATACATAATTATGGTTATTTCGTTGTGACCTTTTGCTTCTTCTATGCTGGCTTTTATAAACAATGGCAGTTGCCCATGGTGTAGCATTTGCGTGGATAAACTGAGCAACCTTATCTGAACCAAACACCACTTGTACTCATCAATAAGAACACATGCTATGAAGCTTCATGCACAATTTGAGGTATAGTGAAAAAAAATCTGCTTCTTCTATTCTAAACTGTGTAAACACTTGTGTTCAAGACTATCTTTAGAAAAAAATCTACTGTTTCTTATGAAGTGCAGGACATGCCAAAATCACACAAGAAAATGAGCCATTTAGTTCCATTTCCCCTTGGTAGAGAGAACACAGAAGCAAGACACTGCTTGTAAGGAATGCAAATTGATTGTGTGAAGGAAGTTGTGAAACGAGCTAGTGGATAAGGGTGTGTTTGGAGGCACATTTTCTTCTTCCCATCTATTCCCATGCAAAAATCCAGATAACAATGACTTGTAGGGCAGCAGCACTCCCTTCTCACTTTTGTGCTAATAAGTACCTTCCTCTTTGATAAACAGGGTTTAGGAACAGAGCCAGCATTCGCGGTGTGCACCTCACTTGCCCTGCCCTCCATCCAACCCAGACAAGGTGAGAGAAAGCATGGACTCCAGGGCTCTGCTTCTTCTTTAAATAAATCTGAACATCTGCCCTCAGTGATGCATGGTGCCCTCCCAAGGGCCTTGTGGCTTTATGCTAAGTGTCCAGAAACCTCAGCTGAGATCCCCACTGGGTCCATCTGCAAAATAATCAGAGAAAAAATTCTACCTGAGCTGGGACTGCAAGGGAGCACTTTGCTCAGGGTGACTAAAAATTGTACTGAAGTGCCTACTGAAGTGATAATCTTTTCAAAGTAGCTGGTGAAATGTGTTCAAGGAAGCTACTCCATCAGCTGGACCATACAGCAACCTCAAGAAATCACATGGACTTGACTCTCAGGGGTGAGGAGCACCAATATAGCCAGCCCTCACTCCTGGGCCAGTAGAGACAAACATCTTTGGGGATTCTGCCACCATCAATAAATAACCTCTGGCACTTAATATGAACAATTAACCACTAACAATACCAAGGCACCTCTGCTACTGAGCTGTATAAAGTGTAAGTGAAAGCCTTTGCCCAAAGAGCCCCTTAGCAGCCCTTTCCTCAGCCACTGCTGCACCTTATATACAGTATTTGACACCTGCTGGAAAAAATGTACCCAACAGAGGCAGGAGCACTGACCACAGGCATAAGCCAGCATAATTATTTCCACCCTTCAACAGTAGCTCTGTTTTACTAACCCAGACACAAACACAGAGGCTGATACATCATACAATGTGATGTATAAATATTGTCTATACTGTCAAGGGAATAATTTAGCATGGAACAAAACTGGAAAGCACACAACATTTTAGTATAATGATATCAATTTCTTTCAATTTCCTTTTTGTACCTCCAAAAAAAAAAAAGAAAAGCAATTTAAAAAATAAAATAAATGAAATTATTTATTTTAAATAAACTAAAATAAAATTAAATATTTTCACACTATTGTCACATTTCAGTACCATGTGCTTTTTCTTGCTACAAAGATGAAATTCAGCCTCACAAAGAAAAAAAGGTGCACTATCATTGAAGTTTCCAGTAAGGTTAATACATCTGCTAAACAAAAGCAAGTAACAGGGTTTGCATTTTCAAACCCAGGATTGAAGGAATTTTTGTCAACTGTCAATTCAGACTTCATATTCAGATTTTGTATTTTTGTCAACTCTCAATTCAGACTGCAATTTTCTATCTAGCAATGTTTTTCCCTTCTATGACTATTCCTCCTGTGCCATTCAGTAAGGATCTGAACAGAATTTAGTCTCATTTAATGCAGAAAATATTCTGCTTCTCTAAGCTTTTTCAAAGAGAATGATCAAGATGCTTGCCTTAAAATTAACCTCCAAAATCAGGTGTGATTTTTTTTTCTATTGCACACTTCTTTATTTTGAATCCATTGGTTGTCTAGGATATTTTTAATTTTAGGGTATTTTTCTTCCCTTTCTTTTATTTATAAAGCTATTTTTAAGACCACAGGATTACTCAGTTATAATGTAATGACATGAAAAGACCTTTTGATTTTTCTTCATTTCATGTTTTCCTCCGAACACTAACAGAATAATGTTGCATTCTATCTTGTCTTTCTTTTTTTCCTCCTTATTCTGAACCAGTACAATACAGTACAATTTACCCGAATTTCTAATTTTTAGGTTACTGAACTTTCTAATCCAAGTATGTTTTCATGGTTCCTGTTATAGGGCTTCTTAATTGCTACTATCATCTTCATCGCATCTTTCCAAACATCTGCATTATACATATTATAGTCCTATCATGATCAAAAGACTTTCAAAACAAAGATCAAAATGTTCCTTTTATTTCATAAATGAGCCAGTGTTTGCTTTCTGATAAAACACTCATGCCCCAAAATCTTACACAGTGTTTTATTGCCTACCCCAACCTCTCATCACTCACACTGGTGTGGGCACAGGGTGGAAATGCCAAGATGTTTTCACCAGGCTTCGGTGAAAGGTAACTCTCATGTAACAAACAGCTCAGCTTTTCTTGTGGGGTGTTTATCTCTGTTTTTCTTGAGGGGATGACTGGAGATAGAATCAGTACTTCAGGCTATCATTGGTTTGTTCCACACCAGTTTTTATACTGTAATCTCTTCTGGTTTGGCGAGCAAACACAACAGTTTATTAAGGGCATGACCTAGAGCATGCTGATGTAAGTGAAGAATTCATATTGACTTCAATGACCTTTGGGCCGATGCCTAAGTAAAACTCAAAGACTAAGCACTATTCAGTTAAAAATAGCAATGCTCTTGAGACTTTCTAATGCTTTTAGGGGTGAGAACCATTCAAATCAAAAGATAAATTTTCAGCTCAGTGTTAAGGACCCTGTGGACAGCTGCCATTAGTAACTACACATGCTCTTCTATAAACTCTTAATTTGCACAACCTGCACAGCAGACACTTGACTGTATGACTTGCATGCAAAACCAAGGGGAAATCAGATTTGCCATAGATTTAAACAACACCACCAAGAGCTTGCACAATTTCCCTCAATTGCTTACAAACTGCTCTTCTGGCAATGGTACGCCTTGCAAAGATTGTGAAGTCCATCTAATCACTTTATATTAGAAAGTTGTTGCAAGACAAGAATAAAATAAAGAGGAATTAAAATTAAATTCCACTAAAATTAAGAGGAACGTGGAGTTCATTCATCTATATTAAGTTAAAAGGAGATAGAAAATCTTATTAAGGGATGTCTTCAGAAAGTCCCAGTCCTAAAAAAAAATCCAAGAACATTTTCATATTTGCTTTCCACTTATTTAAATGGTTTTCTACATAAAGAAAAACTTATCTGTCATACCAGAGATGCCTGCATCTCATATGAAACAAAAGCATAATTTCTCTACTTCCCAAACTCTTTCACTATGAAATCTTTTCAAATTAAATAAAAATCCATCAAAAATCAAGAAGAAACTCATGCAAATTTTCTGGTGAATCAAATATAGAAATAGATTAACATATACATCCCTAGCAACAGCAACTTATTTATTGGTGCTATATGTCAATTAAAATAAATTAGTATTATTAGCTCATTTACATTTTTGGTTGTTTTAAATTTATGTTATTTTTTAGTTTATATCAGTTACTCATGCTCTATGCCTAAATTCACTTTAAAATGAAAAGGCACATTTTTAATATTAGGGAGATAAGATAAAAATAATTTATTAAATAGTAGTTTAGAAAAATAAAAAAGATACTCAGTTAAAGCTGAGACTATTCTGCAGATGTGTTTATTTTGGCTACATCCTGATATAGTGAGTCTAAGAGAGAGATAGTCATGCAGTGTCTCTAAATGGACTAGCTCCCAAAGCAGGGTTTTCCTATGACTTGGCCTTATAGATGAAGCTGGTACCAAACTGTACCCACCAAGGCATGAGTGTGGAATCAGTCTACCCAAAATAAAGCTGAGAGCTGCTAAACTGGCAGACAGATTTTCCTCAGAACAACTGAAATGCAGCATATATCTTTTAAACCCAATAAAGTAGTAGGAATAGAATGAAAATCTAGGCTAACTATGCACAGGGAGAATTCGTTCATGGCAATTCCTTGGTCCAATTTCACATTGCTATTTTTTTCAGCACCTTCTTGCAACAGCTCTGAAGCCATTTTATGCAGTGGATACTGGGATCAAATTCAGCCTAGCGCGACCAGTTTTCCTTCAGTTCAACCCTTATGAGGTCCTTACAACATAAATGGTGCTTATGGGGTGTATGGTCTGTGACACCTATTTGTTGCTAAAGGTCGATACAGGATAAGATTCCTTAGAAGGTGCAAGCAACCTTCTCCTCAAAAGTCTGCCCCTAAAAGAAAAGGCAGACTAATAACTGAGAGACTTGCATGCTTCAAAAATAGATCAGGCTTACCATTAAAGAAACAGTTATTAATTTGAATAGACCATTGTCAAAACAGTCAAAAGACCATGTAGAAACCAAAATCACCACTAGAATAAATCCTGCAACTGCTGTAAAAAAGACAAATAAACATATTTTATGCCACTATTTACTATCCACAGAGAAATCCCTACATTAAGAAAGGGAAGTTAAAAAAGCAGGGGGGATGGGGGGAGGGAGAGGGGTATTTCTCTGAGATTAACTCTGCGTCAGCTCTGGGGCCTTGAAAGACTGCCAGCTGTCCGGGTGTACATATTTTACCACTGAAGTATGCTTTTGTTTCAGAGCGGCTGAGACCCCCAAAATGATGTAATCCCCAGCGGAAGACTGACAAGCTTTGAGATATTCCAAAACACAGATGACAGACGAAATAGCAAGTAATCAGTGCAACTATATTGGACATTATCTTGTGAGAATTCAACAACACAAACCTAATGCACCAGATAACAGTGTTGCTTTGAGCAAACCTGGAGTAGGACATCACAAAGGTTTCTGCAAAGAAGAAATAATTCAAGAAGGACAATTATCTACATGGGTGGAGGGGAGAAAGATGGAGGGGAACATATGCCTTTCATAATTAGGGGCCTGATTATACTGTAGCCGAAAGGGATTTTTTACATTTTAAATTTGATTACATTTCAGAATGAAGCACACTAATTGGTATTTCTGCAGTCTGCTTGAAGAGAACTTCATCTATTTAGGGAGGGGGAAAAATAACAAAAACCAGTGACCTTCATACCATCTATGTTTAATATCTAGTTCTTTTGCCTGGAGTATTCATGGTTTCCCTTCAATTGCTGAAGCTATCTCTGGGAATAAGTGCTTTATGAGTCATTGCAGTTTATCTCCAGAAAACCAGGAAAGAGATACTAGCAAAATATACTAGAATCAAATAGATATTAAATCCAACAATCACAACTGCTACAAGGAAAAACAAATTAAACCAGTTCATCCACCACTATAAATAAGAGACTGGAATAAATTATTTGCACAGGCAGCTCCCAAGGACCATTGAGAGAGTTAATTAAGGAAGGGATATGTGCATTGAAAATGGCAGAAAGCCCCACTCACTAAAAAATCAAAGGTATGATGCACTTCCAGTTCCTGTCCATCTGCCAGAAACACTATTGAGGGAGAAGATGGTAAATTTGCGTGACAAATAAAAGCAAAAGTAACAAAGAATGTCTCTTAACACTTATAAATGAGTATATATTACCATGTATACATATTCTTCTTTCTCAAATACATGCCAGACAAATGCAAAAGTTCCTTCTCAGTTCTTTGTCTAAGCCAAAGAACTGAGAAGGAACCATCATAAACATAACTTAGGGTCCACGAACTCAAAGTGAAATATCCAGACCTTTGGACAAGGACAGTGTTGGTAAAAGGAGATGAACTTCCAATATAAGATAAACTTCCAAAATAATAGTATTTCTGAAGAAAAAGGGTTTTACAGAATGTAAACAAAAGAAAAAAGCCAAAATGAATAATTATGAACAGAAACAAAGCAACATCCAAACTTTGCAACCTGACCTTTGCTGATGAAAGCCCTCAGGAACAGACTGGGCACTCACTGTCACCATCCTGCTGTGGGCCCTGGCAGACAAACCATAAGCCAGACAGGGATGCCTTCTCTGTAAGTACAAAACCAGCTTGGTGAAGAATGGTTCCCACAGCTCTTCCTTGGAAATGGAGGGACAGGTACTTCCTAAAACTTGGTTCAAGACACTTTACTAAACAAGATGAGCCATACTCTCAAAAGCTCTTTCTGTGTGCCATAGAAAGGCAGACAGACAAATAGACAGACATACAGACAAGGTTCCTGTTTTAAACCTGCCTTGAATAAGGTGATAGGAACAAACCCAATATTCTTCACTTTCATCCCTGGTCAAAACAAGTAAATGTTTTGGGAGCCCAGTGTAGGATGGAGTTAACATAGAGAGTTTTAGAGAGCTATTAAAAAAATAAGCATATCTTTGATTAATTTTCTCCTTTTTTTTCATTTATTTTTTTCCTTAAAAAAAATATTTTCATAAGCAGTTGTGGATGGAACTGTCCTAAGTAGCTTATCCTGGGGAACATGAGTGAGACAATAAGAACATGGCATTTTCACCTGCAGATAGCAACTGGTCATTTTACTCTCTCCTGAAAATAAATGCCTGACCTGAAATTAGGAATAACAAAGACTAAGAAGACACTTCACCTACATGAATGAAGCAAAGGTACAAGACAGCCTGCAGGTGGGAGTGCAATGGCAAACTTTAGGAGAAGGTAAACAAAAAAGCAAGTGCAACAACGAGCTAAGGGCTGGATACATGTGGGTGATGGAGAGACAGAGGCAGTAGGCTGGAAATGGGGACAGATGTAAAAACAGATGGACAGGGAAGCATATGAGATTGATGGTGGAGGAAAAGAGTTCTGGCATGAAGCCACAGAAGAAGCTAAAAGAATAGGCAGAAAATCACAAATTTAATTAATTCTTTGTAAACCTCAGGACTATCAAATTACTGTCAAATCCCTGCAAAGCCTAGGTGGTATGTTTACCTGCTGGTAAACATTTGGTCCATTTGGAAGACAAGGAAAACAACCTGCTATTGCATTGATCACTTCACTAGTTCAAGCAGCAGACAACTATGATGTGCAGACAAATTATTTGAACTTGCCAGTAAAATATCATTCTCTGCAGTCAAAATGTTGTTTCAGCTTTTAAGAATTTTGTTTGCTTACTTCAGAAATTATGTTGAAAGCATCAAAAGAACAACAGTGAGCTTGTGAAGACAAGTGCTCAAATGTTAACAAATGCCAGAACTACAGTTCCACAGCATGAACAACATTAAGATGCAGAAGCAAACAATTAGCCCCTACTATTTCTTCTGCCATCTCTTCTTAGTGCACAGGATTTTCAGGAACATGGGCAGAGTATGGAGAAGATGACAAGAAGTTACAAAAGATGAAGAAACTGAAGAATTTGTTTCACTTCCTCTAACTCCCAGGTCTCACCTGCTGTTAGGCAAGGCGACTGGAGACATGGCTTTTTCCAAATTTTTGTTAGGCTTTTCTCTTTTGCACCCACCAGTCTAATAAAAATAACACAAGATGTCTCCTTTAAGATAACCCAAGACTGCTTCTGCCATTACTATATATTCTCCAATTGCTCAACATTTTAAGAGAAGAGAGTCAGAATTCTCTCTGAGGTCCTGGCATATCTCTGGGGAGCCTTCTGGTACAGACATGCTGATATTCAGTAACAGCCTGGGAAAGAAGATGTCATCTAGGAGGTGCAGCTTGGTGAACTGGCAGCAGCACCTCTCTGTGGTTATAAACAGTCTCCCAAGACTGTTTTATAATTCTAATTTTGCCTCTTTCTGTTATTTTTTTAAGCTCTTGGTGGCTACATCAATACATATGGTGTACACAGGTCGGTAGAATAAATATGGGCAGACAGCACCAGCAACAAAAGCCTGAAGGAGATTTGAATCAACAAGGAACACTCATATGTTATATCCACACAATCCCCACTTTAACACAAACCCAGGCAAGTCAAATTCTTTATTTGTATTGTTTTTTCCTTGGTAAATTTGTCTAATCGGTTGTGACTGGCTGTTGCCATCTTTCATCAGGCAACTACTTCCCGAATGTTTATTTTAATGAATAAAGTGGGAAAGTAAGAGAGAATGAGACATCTGGTATAAAACCAGACTTAGTGATGCACTTGGCTTTTTAAAATTGTGTACGACATAAACATCATTCTGTTATTTACACCAAACTCTCAATTAAGAAAGCTTCCTCAATCCAATTTTACAAACATTACTTTCCTTGCCTGACAAAATGATATCTGTGAAAGGTGAGGGGGTAAAAAAATCCTTAGGCTATGATCTCTGAGCTTTCCTGTCTTGACAGACCACAGTCCCAGTGTCTGCAAGGGAGCAGAAGGGTCACAGCAAAATGTAACTTGACCTGAACCTTAACCACCAGGGGTGACATTTACTCAACTATAAAATTTAAAACTAAACAAGAACAAATAGGGAAAAAGGACTATAAGAGTGACTTCTCCATGTTGATTTAAAATTCAAGACCATGAAAGATCTGCTTCTTAGCTCTTTCTTACTTGAGCTTGAGTACACATGAAGAGATTTGCGAGAAAGTACTGATTTAATAAGGTAGAGTTTTTGAATTTCTGTAATACAGGACAATATTTGGACATTATTGAAAAGGCAAATGGTAGTAGCACTACAACATTTCTAAAGAAGGTATTTAATTGTTATATAGGAAAAAAGTTTCATTAGGCAAGGTCAATGAAA
Source organism: Passer montanus (assembly GCF_014805655.1). Classification (NCBI taxonomy): domain Eukaryota; kingdom Metazoa; phylum Chordata; class Aves; order Passeriformes; family Passeridae; genus Passer; species Passer montanus. The sequence goes on along the minus strand of NW_024359832.1, from coordinate 2,611,053 downwards.
ATATTTAATCCTGCTTATCCCCTTAAGTCAGAATTGATCCACAGACAACACCAAAACAGTTTGATCCACCTCTTAAACTTGATCTTAGGACACTTGCAAAGACAAGGAGGAATATATGTTTTCACACTAATTTATACAGAAGCAGAACCTAACACTTAAAATATTGTGTATATGTGAAAGTATGTAAGAAAGTAAATTATCTTGACTAAAATGGGCAGTTGAACAGATGTCTAGAGCCAAAATCCATGAGTCTTCAAAATTTTGAGATGAAGAGAGGAAAATAAGGGTATGTTGAGTGAACTGCATGTTTAAACCATAAATCCCAGAGCTATTTATTAAATTCTAGAAATTCTTTTAAATGTGATTTTTCTAGCCCTGGTTCTTCTATTGAGATGGTAAGATGACCAACACAGCAACGGTGTTGCAAGATAAAAGATTGTTTGGTTATTGTCCATTATTCAAAAAGGTTTCTTTGGTTTAACACTGCGGTATTGCAGAACTGTGCAACTCCATTTTATGTGGGAGCTTGACTCCTTCTTGAAATGCTGGATTTCAACATATTGCATTATCATTAAAATATGTGGAGATTGTTAACATGACATAGGTTGACTGTCCAGAATTCAAAGAACAGCATTCACCTAGGATAAAATCTCATGGTTTCAAAAGAATTGCCACCACCACTGAGCTGAATAAAATAATTAGAAATATCTAAAGATGGCATTTATTCCTCCCTGCCTCTGCAGAGGAAATGCTGTCTGTCCTTGTGCCATCAGATGCAACACACATCGTGCATTTAAAACAGATAGAAAATTCACAAAAATTAAAATAGAATACTTAGAAATTCTTAAGAAAGAAAGTACTCTAATGAACCAAGCAAAATTTTGCAGTCTACAGCAAATATCTTAACATTTGTGTCTATATACAAAAGAAAAACAACCCTAAAACAATCTCACCAGTTTTCTGTCATACGGGTGATGACTAATAAATCTTTTTGTTTTGACAGTTATTTAATACTTCACAGTTTTTGGTTTCCCAGGCTGGGTGTGCTCTGCGAAACAACAAGAAATGACTTATAATTTTACAACATGACATTAAAACTTGAAGATTTGACAAGGAAGTAAATTGTATGAAAAGAAGAAAAAAATTATTTAACCATGCCACATACACACAAAAGTACCTTCTAAAAAGTTGCCTGATTCTGAAGATGCTTCAGTTTTCATTTTATGCTTGAAGCAAAGACATATTTGATATTAAAAGCATCTTCTACATGCTATTGAAATTGCATGCTGAAAAAGAATATAAATCATTAATGAAAATTGCAGGGTATCAGTTTTCTGTTGCAGTTGGCTGTCTGCTAAGTTGGCAGTGAGACAGTGGCCTGCAGAGCTGCAGGCATATGTCTCATGTTAAAAAAAGAAAAAAAGACTTCATGTTATAAACACATCAATGAAAATTACTATCCATTTTGGAACCAACTGAGAGCAGGTGTTGAAGAAAAAATAAACAGACAACATATGAAAGGTTAAGAAAAAAAAATCCCCAATGTCACTGGCCTTCCATTAGGATTGTCTTCTATCATAGATTTTAATGTACAGCATGAAATCCCAACAAAATATACCTGCATGTGTAGAAAGCAATCAGATTTTCTCATGTTTAGGACCATAGCTTTTTAACAGTGATATTTAAGTTACACTTGAAATGTTTAAATCTATAAAAAAATATGCCTATGCAAATTTAGATATAAATTAATCCAGAAAACTACTGCAATTTGTCTTTCAAACAATTCACTAGAAACCCTTCCATGTCTCCCAGCTGAAAAATAGGCCAGGAATCCACCCAAGCAAAAGCCTGCGATTGATTTGGCTCAGATGATTTGGCTCACTCATCTTCCAATTGCAGTCCACAGATTTTGAACAGAAATGGGAAAACCCTTTAGAAAGGTCACAGCAGAAAGGTATTGTGGTCTCAGAGAGCTCAGGGATCCTAAGGTGAGCTGATAAAATTTAGGACATGTGCATCAGCTAAAGCAGAGCAGCTCGTTTCTTCAGTGCATACCCAATTTCTCCTTGTTTTTGCAGAGATCACAAAAATCCCCATAAATCCTTCTGACTGTTGTGTAAATCAGATAAATATCTTGGGACATGTGAAGTGACCATTTTTCACTCAATGGCTCTGTTACCATGAAGCAAAGGATTGAAGTGCAGCAGTGGCACCTCAAGATTAATTAAAGTGCAGGCGGTCCCTAAGCACTCCCCTCAGCTGGCCAGAGAGCAGCTTTGCTCGTGTCTTCCCAGTGCTCCTGGCAGGGTGAATGTCAGATCCACCACCATCTGGGACTGCTGAACCACAAGTGCTACCCCCTGGATCATGTCCAAAACATACTGAGAAAGAGAGATACCAGGAGGTCATTTTACACACAGTCAGACAGGGGTATTTTAAGTGTCTATAAAGTCAGCTGGGGCAACAGGAAAAGATGCTTCCTGAACATCCAACTTTCACTTCAGAATTGGGTAGAAAATGATCTGGATTTTCTCTAGCTGCAGTATTAATGCCTGCATAGTTGCCTGATGTTTGCACAGCCACAATTCACCAGCATTTGCAGCTCCTCTCTCTATCACAGCAGATACGTATAGATAACTCTACTCAGATCATACTCTGTGACATTTCTGGCATTTGTCTTCACTACAGAGCTGCAGGACTTGCAGGAAACAGAACAGAGATTACCCAAACAATGCAGCCTACAATCATGCACATAGACAGATCAACCTGGTGGAAAGAGGTCTTCCCATTTCAAACCAGAGTGCAAAGCTGTTCTACTAACATTAGGCATGAGTATGACTCTTTACATGTTCAAAAATTACAAATTCGATGTGTTAAGGTATTCTCTCACCCTCTGCAACCCTTGTGAAATTTTAACATGAACTATTTAGCTTATTTTGCTGGTTTGGACTGAGATACAGTTAATTTTCATCACTTTCATATTTGGTATGAGTCTGGTTTTGATTTGTGCTGAAAATAGGGTTGATAACAGATGGATATTTTAGTTACTGATGAGCAGTGCTTACACAGAGTTCAAAGCCTTTTAAGCTCCTCACCTCACCCCAGCAGGAGTCTTGGGGTGCACAAGGAGCTGTGAGGGGGACACAGCAAGGACAGCTGATCCCAACTGACCAAAGGGATATTTCAAACCATATGGAGTCATGCTCAATATATACAATTATGGGAAGAAGGAGGAAGGCTGAGACATTTGGAAGGATGGCATTTTTCTTCGCAAGTCATTGTTACAGATGATGGACCCAGCCTTTCTGGGGATGGCTGGGCATGGGAAGTGGTGAAGAATCCCTTGGTTTGCTTTGCTTGTGCACACAGCTTTTGCTTTGCCTATTAAACTGTCTTTATGTTAACCCACAAGTTTTCTTCCTTTTTGTTTTCTGATTCTCTTCGCCATCCCACGGGGGAGGAGTGAGTGAGCAGGGGCTGCATGGGGCTGGCAGGGATTAAACCACAACACTTAGAAACCTTTGTTTTGGTGGGGAGCAGATGCTTATTTACTACATCTACTGGCACCAATTTCCATACGCCTGGAATCATGGATCAATTTTTAAACCTCAGTCCTCTACCCAGACATGCAGGAACACCCCAGAAGGATCCAACATTGCTTACACATGGCTCTTGGTTTTTTGTGCAGATAATGCAAATGCAAAGCTCCTGAAGTGTGAATGGGCAAAATGAAAGGTCTTGAGAAGGCTGGCAGACAGCACAGCTCATTAAGACTTCTCTAAACATTCAAAACAAAGATCTTTTAATTTCTTGAATTATGTAATCGTTGCAAACTCAGAAAGGACAAGATTAAATTTTTCTGTATTTCCCTAAATGACAGCAAGCAATGACTTAGTTGCAGATTTTTTTTATTTTATTTTGGATAAATACAGCCAGTTATAGTTCCCAAGATTAATACCTACACTACACAGAAACACCAGATTAACCCTTTCTCTAATTTGTCTACTTGTTGCCATTAATATGTTTCAATTTTTTTCAAGTCATGACTATATTTTCCCATCAGTTCTGCTGCAAAACTCACAGATTACTTGGAAATAAGCTAGGATGCAAGGAAGGGGGCTAGCATTCCAATGGACTAGTGCAAACTTTATTAACTGTACAGAAAACACTTGTTTTCTGTAAAAGCATGGAAACTTTAAAATCACTCAGAATTCACTCTTGGATTTTATGTTTTAAACAATGGTTTATTTTTCTGAATGAATAAAAAAATCACTACCGGATACCTGAGCTATACCTCTACTGTGAAGCTGGGAAAACTCTCTTCTACACAAAACAAGTGGCACATTTAGTCTAGAGGGGATACAGTATAACTTCAGCCAACCTCATACATACCTACCCACCCATTTGAAGCTGGGAAAACTCTCTTCTACACAAAACAAGTGGCACATTTAGTCTAAAGGGGATACAGTATAACTTCAGCCAATTTCATACCTACCTACCCACCCGTAATATAGCCAGGTTTGGGAAATTGTTGCTCCAAACCAGCAGTGAAGACCACAACCAAATCAAAGTGTGTATGTCTGTCCTCTGAGAGAACTGGCCGTCCCTGTCTAGGAATGCAAACATTTACTGAAAAACCAGGAGTGACTTTAGGATTGAAGATACTTAGGCCACACTGGCATTAGTATGTAACTTCATTAACATGAAACATCTTCCCCAAAAAATCATGTGCTGAGGACGAGCATAACCAGTTGAGAAGTGTCTAATCCAATATGGCAATGCCTACACTCCGCAGAATCTCGGAATCACAGAATCACAGAGAGATTTGAGTTGGAAGGGACCCTGTAGTTCCAGTCCCTCTGCAATGGTCAAGGAATCCTTCCCTGGCCCATCACCTTTATTCTGTTCTTGCAAATTTAACCCAAATCTATGAGAAAAGAGTAAGAAATACCATCCAACCACTCCTCCCACAACCAAAGATTCAGATGTAGCTCCAGACAAATAAAAGATAAAAAGACTTATGATTCCCAGTCCCTAGATTTTTACACAGGTCAAAAAGGGTACCGTACAGACTTCAGACAACTTGTATTTCCTTTATACAAGGCTCTAGACATTAAAGAACTCTGCATTTCCACTTTGGTCTTTACTTAAAGGTTTCTCAGTTTGCTTTCCCCCCCACATTATACAACACATAGGATTTAGAAAAAGCAAGAGAAAGGTCCAGAAATCCACTTTGTGATTAAAAATTCCAGCAGTTCCTGGCACAAAAGAGGAATTTTATTCCTATTACACCTGTGCTCAGGAGGATGCAACTGATAGGGCCCTACCAGATGAAAGTTACTGCACATGGGCAGCACAGCCAGCTGCCTGTGCTGGGGCTGGGCTGGGAGTCCTCAGAGCACACCATGGAAGGCAGATCTGCTCTACAAAGCTCCCACAGAGACTTGTAGATGAAAAAGAGAATGGCACAGCTGAAAAAATAGACCTTTATTGCTTTGTGGCTCTATTAGCATTACTTTTGCAGACGTTTGCATTTGCACACAGCTCTACACAGACATTTAGAAAACTAGATGAACAGATAAGATGATAAAATAAATATGCTATTTTGCAGCGCATTTATTTTCAAACAGCTGCCAAAAAGCTCCACCTCTAAAGCTCCCAAACCTAGCATTCTGGGAAAAGCATCATTTTCCATTATGCTCTGGTCTATTCTTTCTCCCCTCCAATTTGTAACATTCTGCTGGAATCAGTGATGAAGAACATATGTTTGAGATAAATTACACCCAGGAGAAATCTTGGAACTGTTACATTCAGTTTTATTACTCAAGGTATTAGGATACTCTAGCACTACACTTATTATTTAACAGTTCCATTAAACAAGACACTGCTAATGTACTTATATATTATTATGCATGCAAAAATTAGTTTTGTATTTCTTAGAATTAAGTGTGTGATTAATGCACTCCATTTTCATTTTACTTCACTGTTCCAGGATATTTTTTAGTGCTTCAATGAAACAGAGTGTTACATAAATGCAGAACGCTATTGTACAAATATTTGGGAAAACATATGTTCAGGCAATAACAAGGTTGAGTATCCTAACACTCAACAGCCAGGAAATTGGAAGGGCTTGTGCTTCTAACACAATATAAGCTTGTGCAAGTGCTGCATCTTTAACATATTCTGCAGAGGGCTGCAACCTGGAGCGCCTTAGGGAAACCTAGTGCGCCCAATGGGACAGACAGCCCTGTCTCTGACAATTGCTGTCTTTGCACTGCTGCAAATACTAGTCCAGTTTCACTAGGTAACACCAAATAGCACAAATATCCCCTGTGCACCTGTGGGCTGCCTCTTTTGGGGGAGATTTGCACTAGCTCTGTGAGGCAGTCACGTAACTGGAGATTTCCTATAGGCATGGAGTCATGCAAGCATCAATAAGTTTACATTTAACAAGTATAATAGGAATAAAAGATAACTCATATAAACCTGACTAATACTTTGACTGATAATTTGATCTCAAAAGACAAGTCTTCTAAAGCTTTTAAAAGTTTTTGCTTTGTATTTCTCAAGTGACTCTATGGGAACAACAAATAAAACTAAGAAGAATGTATACTTGCTAAGACTGCACAACTTCCATGCTTTGCAGAAACGAAGAAAGCAGAGGCTGAGGCAGCAGTTCAGAGCCACAGCTAAGATATGGGTTTAAATTTAAATTTCAGTTTAAATCAACCACAGACCCTTAGTACAGTGTTGGGCCCAAGCTAAAAACATCAGGCACCAGGTGTATCAGGAAGCAGAGCACAAAGTCCCCTCTGTTCAAAGACATGTAATTACTAATACCTCAGAATGTAATTTAATGACTTTCTGCTTCAAGTTCCAAAACGAGTCACAAAGCTGAGAGCACCAGCCCACTTCATCAACTGCAAACTGAGAGCCAGAGAAAGTTACTTGCTGAATATCATGAGTCTCACTTTATTAGTACGTCTTCCTCATGTGAAGACTAACTGAAGCTACATTGTTCTAGTTCTCAGTGGTGTTCAGTCCATGCAGTGAATCCAGCCACGGCTCATAGAAAATACTATATAATCATGAAATTGAGGGATTGTGCTACAATGCACACAGGAGTCAAATGATGGTTACATGAGAAAATTATTTACTGGCATTTCTCAACTTTGAAGTGCTTGGATTTGCAGCCTACCTATTATTACTTCTGTGTGCCGTTTTTTACAGGCAACAGTAAATTTTGCTATCTCTTGCTATAACTCAAGCTGTCCCATCAAGAATTGCCAGCAGGTTTGAAACTTCACCATGGAGGTAAGGAATGAACCAGCAGGCAGTGTCTCTCAAATCCACCCAATAACTGGCACAGTTTTCTCTCCTGATGCACCTCATTTAACATTCTTCCTATTACTTACTTTGATAGTAAGGTGAAAAGGCCATGAGCATTTTACTTTGTTCTGACTGTGAATTAATAATTCTAAGCATCATTGAAATTTATTTTAGTCTAGTTAACTTTTGTGGCCCCTTAAGAATAAAAAAAAGGTTTTTTTGTTTCTGACTTAAAAGTAAAATGAGGGCAGAACACTGTAGGTCTGGAACATGATCTGTCCAGACTCGTGGCTGTTGCTAACTTGCAGAGCTGTGTTGACTTTGTGAAAATATGCCAACCTGTATCTGCTAAAAGGAATAGTCAATCTGTAGTTCATAGATGTTCTGCTGGTAGCAGAATGTCTTGGCACTATATCTACAACTGTACAAAAAGGAGAAAACATCACTGCTCTCTATTCCCCGACTTTCAACCCTGCTACAAAGAGAGTCCTGCTGTGCCTCTGAAGGAAAGCTTGGTCCTTCAGTTCGGACTTGCTTTGCCTCTCAAGTAGCAAGAAAGCTATGTAAGGTTCAGAGGGCAAGCAAGCTACCTAAGGTTCAGAGGGCTTGTAGAACACAAGCCTGGCAAAATAGAGATCAAGGAGGAGTAGATCTAAGGCTGGTCAAGTTTTAAGTCTTCCCAATTCCACTTTACTGCAAATACAGCAAATTGCAAATTCAGCTAATTCCACTAGCACTGACAAAGCAAATGGTTGGATAAATAAAGGCTTGAAAATGACCTATGGAGTATTCCTAGAAATTTCATGTGATACTTTGCTGCCAACATGATGTTTATTTCTGGTTATGACAATAGATGTTATTTTCCTTTGCCCTCTCCCATAAATAATTCAAAATATAAGATGTAAAATCAAAAAATGCTGAAGAACCAAAAAAGTATCAAGCAATGAGTATGCAAAAAGTATGCAATACTGTCACCTACTCGTGCAGATTGCACAGACATGTTTGTGCTAAAACACAGATAGAAAAATATAAGGATGTAAAGACTCTGGCTTTGTGTTATGCAATCAATTTCATCACATAATAATGATGGGCTTGGTCTAAAACTATCTGTACTGGGTTTCTTCTCAGCTTCTCTGTGGTACTTGGCTGAAGTTTTAGAGACTTAAATCTTCACATACTTACTTGAAGCACAATGAAGAGAAACTGATAAAACTGTGATTTAAAACTTCTTTGATTATTGGAGAAAGGGAAAAATAACGAAAACAGAGATTTAGAAATTACTACATCCCATTCACGAGAAGACCTCACTGAAGTTGTGAGGGAAGCATCATTTGGTGGACAAGATGTGCAGTACATATTGAAAAACAGGAAGGCAAAAGCCTACAAGAAGCCTGGAACACTGTGGGCACTGTGGGCAGGAGTATTAAAATAACACCACAGTGCAAATATGACTGAGTGACCCCACTCCTACCCTAAGTCCTTTAACTATTACAGTATTTTACACTCAAAGCAACAGCAGACCAGTAAGACCACACCTGTATTTTGAATTAGAAGTGTCCATAGGGAATAGTACCAGAATAACCAATAGCAGTATAATTCCACTTCCCTTGAGACTCCCACTTAGGCCCATTCTTGGCAAACACTTTCAATTGTAAGCTCCTCTCAACATCTTGATTTATGCTTCCCACCTTTATGATGACCTGGTCTCAATATTACTAAATACTGAGAAAACTGATAGCATAAAGTGAGATCCCCTCTGCCATGCTAGGCCACCCCTGAGCCACAGCTCACTAATTTAAAATTAAGTTTTTAGCAGTTTTTTGTTTCTAAAATGTGATACCGGCAACAAGAGGTTAGGGCTTTCCTATTCTATGAGTGCTCATCTAAAAAAAAGGCTTACCATGCTATTTTTAAAGGCTAATGTTCATGTTGTTTCAGCAAAATGCTCTATGTTGGTTTTAGACACATTTCTTCTTTTATGCCAGACAAGCCAGCTCCTCGTATTCACAAAGCAACTGTGGTTCACTGAACATGTTTCCAGGATTAATTCTGACTTCCCAGGGTCAACTTTACACCAATCAATGAAAGAAATTGTGGAAAAGATTACCTTATGAAAACACACAAACTTAGCAAACCTTTAACAAAAAGAACAACTTGTAGTGCTTTCATCAGACTCAGCACTCTTCAAGGACAGCCTGTCAGCATTTGGCATATATGAACACAGGAGATGGAACAAATCTACAGGAAATCCTTGTGCTTACTCATGTACTCTCAGCACCACAGACAAGTCAAGCCATTTTTATACACTTCTCCCACTTCACACGTTCCCAGACATCCAACATCTCACCACAAAAGCAGAATCTTACCTGTAATTTTCTGCAACAAAGGAGAAAGCTCTGGCTCATCACAAATTGCCTTGACAAGGGCCCTTTTCACCTTTTCTTCAGCTGTGTCGAGCTCTTTTCCACATTTGATTTCTCCAACCACAGAATATATGTATATCAGCAAAACAAGGAAGTCCTCACAGGCATAATCATCTTTTGTCCTTTCGTTGTAAGACTTGATCATTGGCAATAACTGGTTCAAAACACTGGGCATTTCTGACTCGCCAATAGTCTGAAAAACAGAAGGAAGGTTGTGTCAGATTGCCTCCATAGTGCTTGTAAGTTAGGACCAGACACATTCCTGTGGCACATCATTCAATATTCATATTCTCAGTAGTCAGTAGATGGTGATGTGATTTATTTGCTGCTCAGACAGTGAATTTATTAATTGTCTACAGCTGTTTTTTTTCTTAGGGATTCATGACAGCAGCATTTTAGCACTTGAAAAGCCTTATGATTAGATCTTCTCAAAGTACCAGTATAACGAGAAGATGAGAGCATCCATCCCTTGGTATGGGTAGAAATGGTACAAAGCACAAAGTCAAATAATTCCTCTAAATTTTAGGCTTGATCCTCAGGTCTGATTTTGTACATGAGCAGGGGGCTCAAAGCCCAGATTCCATTGACTTGTTGACATCCACATCAGGCAACACCAGGGCTGGCATTTAGATCCATTGTGCAGGTCTCTGCCACTCAGAACAGGCCAGTGACTAATTGTACCATCAAACTGCCACACTCACTGCCCACAAACACCTGTGGATGAAACTTCTACATGCTAATTTTCTGCTTTGGCTTAGCTGGGAACTCAGCAGCAGGACCAGGTGAGAGGCAGGAACACTGCAAGGCAAACAGGAGGAACACTCTGCTCTGAGATGGAGGTGTGGGAGGAAAGCAGAACTTTAAATTGATTCATAATAAATAAATAAATAATAAATCAAACATACTAGTAAGAGACACAAGTTTATACAATAGCAAAACCATGCAATGGCTTTAGGAACACAGAAACTGAAAGCTTTGTCTCCTGGTGTACTCTATGCAAGATTTCAGGCGGTCTGGTTGTATTTTTAATTGTTCTTTGTCAGTCTCAGAAACACTTACAAGCATCTCAGAAACTGTCATTTTTATACCCACACTCATCCACCACAGATCACAATCATTAAGAAAGTATGAATTACTTAAGCTCCAAGAAACTTTTTTCCAGGCTGTGCTATTAGAAACTACACTTCTGTGGACTTTTGTACCCCACCCTGCTTTTGTCATACAAGTTTTGCCATGGACTCTTCTTTCCTGGGATTTCAGTGTGGTCAGATGTTATGTTTCCATTTGAACACATACTTTGGAGAAGAATTTTCTAACTATGCACTACACCTAACAGTAAGTGGAACTGCAGACTTAAAGCTGTAAATTACAAAGCTGCAGTGGTCAAAAGCGTGTGGGAGCCAAGAAGGAACATTCTGAAATCCAGAAGGGGTTGGCACCCTCTGTGTTTGGGCAGGGAGTGCTAAATCGCATATACAGTAAGTCCAAGCACTGCTCCACCCAGGAAGCAAATCCATGGTGTTTGGCACTGGTCTGGCATGTGCTGGTAGCTGGGCCATCCTCAAAACAAGGTTGTTTTATTCCTGGATTTCAACTGAGCCCTGCCTTAATTTCCATATTACCTTTTCTCTTCTGAAAAAGTGAACACAAACAAATTCTCATCTGGATACAAGTACAGATTCTTTCAGATCCTAAGATGGAAAAAGACAAAGTTTCAAGGAATTCAGAGGTATGCACCTATCATAAGGAAGCCATCTGCAATGAACAAAAGCCTAATCAGCCCTAAAAATCTAAGAAATCAAGGTAAACCTACGTGTGGAGTTATTCCAGAATAGATGACGAACTTCAGTCAATATTTACCTGAATTCATTTTTATGAAGAGGCATGACCTATGCCAGGTATTATTGAACATCAGCTACTATCTACTGGCACATCATCTATTCCCCTCCTCCCTTCTCAGTCCACAAACTCTACTTCACTCCATCTCTAAATGCATGGCATGCTGCTACATCAACCAAGATGAGCTCTTGAAAAAGCTGCATTTTGCATGCACAGATTAGCCACAGGCATGAAGCACTGAGGATGCCCATGGTTGTAGAGAACAGTAGAGTGAGCAGCTCCTGCCTGAGGATTGTGGCTCCTGCAAGTACACATGTATAGCATCTTTGGCAAACTTTCAAATGTACATGGTTAAAAAAAAATCATGTCTAAACTTTCAGGGTGATTTACTGTAGGACAGGCTAAAACTCAACAACTTCAAGTAACAATTGCCACCTCTTATCTTCAAAGTAAAAATGAAAGAGGAAAAAAAATATTAAAGAGCTGTAATAAACCATTAACTTCAGAATGCACGTAGGGTCTTTCTGGGGTATGAACTTCTCTGGAATGTTTCTCCCCTTATCTCTTGGGAAATGGCACTACAGAGGACTTCAAATGGAACTTCCAAGTTTCAGAGGCTATTTTGTCCAAACAGGCCAGTTGGACTGGACTGTGCATGAAAAAAACAAAGGGACTCACAATCCCACTGCAGAGCAGGGCTCCACAGGGAGCTGGGAAATTTGCCTCAAACAAAATCCACTGGCAGATTGTCATTATCTGGCCACCTCCAGTGATTTAGGGGCTCCCTGCACCACCTAACAATCAATCAATTACCCTGATTGAACAGCCCTAGAACACGAGTTTTAAAAATGTAACTACCCATGACCCAAATTTCCTGCTGGTTATGTTGACCTCAAGTTAGCCCCATTTGTCTATCATCAAGGGAGCCAATAAAAATAATAAAAACAGGTCAATTCTGAACTTTCCAAAGACTGTATAAAAACATTAATGCTGCTTAATGTAGAGCCAGCTAAAAGGGCCCAAGTTCGAACACTTACTTCTCAGTTGCATTGTTTGGACATTTTAATGCTGAAATCATACACTCTCCAGAAATCAGGGAGACTTTGTGACAGATTTTTGTTGTTTGCCATCTCTTCCCTCCACCCTCTTTAGTTATTTATTTTTAGAACTTAGGCAGTGTAGTAGTTTGATGTCCCTAAGGATAAATAAACTGACGTCAATTTGCTGATTTTTGCAAAAAGGTCTGACTTTTGGCAGATGAGATAATAGTGAAGAAAGTACAAATACATTCTGGGGGGGTTTAAACACTGAACATGACATTATGTTTCAAAATCTTATTTAAAATCGTATTTATAGATCTACAGGAATTAGGAGGAAGTGTAATAATCCAAGCAAAAATGTTTTGCAATTCTGTGAGAAGCATTATTTTCAATATTAAAAAACCTGTAAGAATCTAAAGCCATATGTATCATTGGACTTATTTTTCTCAATAGGAAAAAGAGTGAGTTTGGGAGGTAGAGGAGGTTCAGCATTTAGTTGAATTAAGACGTGTCCCTGACAAATCTTAGAAGAGAACTGAGCACTGTAACCCCTGTGCTTCCATCCCAGTGTCCTCAACTCCTCATTAAAAACATTAAAGCAAAAATCCACTTCAATCAAGTAGAACTTGTTTTCTTTAAAATCCAGGAGAAAGGAGGAGATAAATCTTGAGAGACTACCTCAGTATTAATATTCTAGTGGCTTTCTGTTCAGGAAGCAAAACATGTTTAATTCCTTCAGAGGCTGCAGGAGTTAAACAGAACTTCTTGGAATGGGAACCACACAGCTTTATACAAGTGAAGAATTTTTTTTGGGAAAACCAAAACTAAAAACAACCCCAAAACCTATCTGCAAGTAAAACCAGCAGAAGAATCAGTGGAAACTCACAAACCCTTGGGTAATTTGCTACCCCATGCTGCTGGACTAACCTATTTAATAACAGCTCCTTTTATTGATAACTTAGGTGGGAAAAGAGATGCGGAATAAGCACCTTTCCAATGTCACCCTATTTGATTTTTTATGTTTTACCTGGGCTTGACTGTTTGTGGTTTGTGATTTGGCACACTGCATATTAACTTTCCCACTGTCCAGACATAGGCAAGCTAACTGCTAAAAGTGACAATGGCACCAAAGGAGAACCTCATGGGTATGTGAAACTGGCTCAGATCCTTTGATGGTAATAGATCTCTGCAGGAATAGTCATTTTAGTAAAAACAACAGGCGCTGCCAAGCTAAGGAGGAGTCCTTGCTGCCTGCGGTGCTCAGCTGCCCATAAATCAAATGCTGCAGTTCTGCTACTCGCTGTTTTACACTGTTTGGCCATCTGAGATTTGGGGTTGATTGCACATAATTTCCATATGGGTGGGAAGATGTCTGTACTCCCTGCAAAACAATTATTTCATGTATTTAGTTTTTATTAAATGTCTTACATGTGACTAGTGATTTGGCACAATAAATCAGTTAAGTATGATCTTACCATTCAAATTATGATTCACTACATGAAACTCTAGAAATCATATAATTATTGACTTAGGCAGGTTTTGATAAAAGTGTACCTCTGCTTTGTCTTCTCTTCACATATTCTAGGGTATCATTAAGTATAAGCAACCCAAAACACAACACAAAAAAAAAAGTTCTTCAAAGTACCACACTGTCACCATTAGGAAACACTTCAATCTGCATATGTCAAAATATAGAGCATACAGTTATTCAGACAGGTGATTTTAGATAACCAAAGTCCACTATCTATATATTTCCTTTGTCAGGAAGTAAAGTTTTAGTCTCAAACTTAAGTTTCCAGCTGGGGAGGGGCTGACAAAACTTCTTGCAGGGAGAATGAGCAAACTTTGGCCTTAGGGGAAAGCAGAAAAAGCATTGAGTGAACTCACAGCAGACTGAAAGTGGAGGTGTATGATGCTGGCAGTAAATGGCTGCCTGCAGTTAAAAAAAAAAGTGTTAAGCCATTCAAGATCAGGAGAGACATCAAGTGCCTTTTGTTGGAGACCAAAACAGCTTTATGACTTGCCCCTGCCAATACCAAGAGATTGCATCTTCCTCTCTTTAATGGCAGTGTCTGTCTATCCACTTGATAAATGATACAGAAACCCACCAAGAATATACATATAAAGAAAACAGTACAGAACTAAACTGCTAGTAAGAGACACAGGAAACAGTAAAAGAATCTAGGACCTGTCTCCTCTGTCATTACTTTTAATGATTCTTCCGTTTGAATGAAATATCCCTACAGAGCTAAAATCAATCTCCTGCCCTCATTTCTGCATTTATCACCCACTCTGAACATTGCCCAAGGAACTGTGTTCTCAAAACTGGAGAGACAATTTTCAGGCTCTCCCTGTAGAGAGACAGCATCTTAAAATTTCACTATAAACAAATGAAAGAAAAGGAGTAAGCTTTCCAGAAGCTATTTTTGACCTGGCTCACGCTGTCAAAGATACAAATTCACATTCATCACTTGCTCGTGCTCCCCCAATTAGACTTCATTCTCGCCTTCCACTCACCACAGCAGCCTCTTCCTTCTGCACCTGCTAGAGTGTTTCTATGACTGTGCATTAAAATAAATCATTTTAACCATACTGGTTGTCTGGTTGGATTTACTGCTTGGCCACAGAAACACATTAGTTGTCAAGGACAAAGACTGGACTGCCTCCTTATGCAACAGTGCTGATTTAAAGCTTAGATGAGCTAGAGTTTAAGGTTGCCAAGAGACAAAAGAAAATTATAGAAATAATCACCTGCTCATTGGATGACTTCTTCAATACACTGTCAAATGGCCAGATGCTTAATTGGTGTCTATTAGTCATCACTACAGATATCAAAAGCTCTTTGATACCTGATGAATATCTATCCAGGATGTTAGAAGTTACTACAGAACAAAGTGACAAGTCAAAGGCAAGAAGAAATTACTGAAGAAATTTTTAAAAGCACAACATCTGTAAGCTCTTCTGGTCAGAGAGAATTTTTTAACGTGTCTTGCATAATTCCAAAAACACAGCACTGATACTTAACAGCTAATATGTGATAATAACCCAAGTATTTAAAACAAGCTCTTCAAGCCCTATAATTTCTAAAAACAAAACAAAAGCAAAGCCCAGGACAGTTCTTTCTGCCAGTAACTCCCTAGCCTATGATCATAACCTAAGCAATTGGATTTCATTTGGATCCCATAGCCAAAGTAGTATATTCCAGTATTTTTCTTTAATGAATATCCTTAGGACATAAAAGAAACTATATTTTGAACAACATAATTAAGATTTTTTCTTAACACATTTATCCTGTCTTCACTGAGAACTACAGTTGCTTGACAACAATTTCTTAATCTTACAACTTCGGTTATTTTTATTTCTTCTGCTACAACAAGCAGATTCTGTCACTATGTCAGTGACAAGTGACTGCAAGACTTAGATATTTTAAGAAAATTCAAATGCCCACTCATATCTCTTTTTCCACAGCACCAAAATTACCTCATTGTAGTGAGTTATGCTGTTTGGCAATGTATCATTACATGGTATGGTCCAGTTTTTCCCTCTGTCTTTGGAGATCATCTACATGTACAGCTGTGCTGTGTTGAGATATTTTAATGGGTACATGGGGTTTCAGAAGGAACAGTGTACTGAAAAAAGGACATTTAATCAGTCTGGATTTCATTAGATGAAGCTCTGCAAGGATAAGGAGAATTCTACTTAAATCATTCATGACTGACATGAGACTCATCAGCATGTTAAAAAGGGAATACTTCCAACCTACTCAGTCAAAGCTTTTAGCTGTGATAGTTTCTACAGACATATTTGGGACAAACATGAATCAGCACAGCAAAAACAGTGTCAGCAGAATGAAAAAGGAACACAAGCCAAGACAAAACCTGTATCAGAAAAAGATCTTGGTGCTGTGCATGTCAGGACTTTTTGTGTGTGGCTTTTGAAGCTGTTTGTTTCTATAAGTCTTGGAATATTGAGCAAATTGCCAGAACATGGTAGGGGTTCAAAGTTGAGAAAAGGGCACAAGGATAACATAGTATCCTATGAGGTTAAATCTCATCAGCTCTGAGGAAAACAATGGGAAAGCATGCAACCACTACAAAACAAGGGTTAAGAATCCAGAGGGCTAGAAAACAAATAAAAGGGGTATAAATCAAGAAAAATATAGTATAACTGATTTGGTCATTCAATAGTGCAGATCATGTCTGCAGAATGAGGGGATTCTGTCCCAGGAAATGATTAATAAGAAAGATTTGGGAGATGCTCAGGACAAAGAAAAGGATTGAATTTCTGCTTAGATAACTAGCTATAATCATTCAGGTTAGAAAAACAGGTGATCCAGCACAGAGAAAAGGTCTAAATATCATGAGTGGACTAGAGAAGGCAGGTAGGGAATGATTGCTCATCTGTCTCACCACAACAAGAAAGAGGCAATACACAAAGCTGGAAAGGAGCCAGTTTAAAGAGCAAATTAAATTGAGGTATTTCCTCATGCAATTTGCTCAGATGTGGAACTTGCCAAATGTTGTTGCACTGCTAAATTCTTACTTGGGCTCACAAAGATAATGGGAAATCTCACAGGGGAAAAAAATTCCATCAAATATTAGTAAATACACAGAAACCACAACTGTTACAGAACTCAAAATGGTTGGAACAGGGAGAATATCATATAACCTTGTCCTCTTCTCTTAATCTTCTGTAGGCAGCTGCTTTTGAGCAGAAGTGAACGTTTTTTGTTAAACAAACTAGCTCAGCTGCATTTTGATCCAATCCATAATAAACATGCTCACGTCAAGGCCAAGGCAAAAGGACCAACGGAACTATAAAATACAGGATCCATGGGACAGAAGTAGGAAAGCATGTTTATACAGCATGTGGCAGTATCAGGATTAATTCCTATATATTGTGCTGAGTCCTAGAGTCCACATTTATAAGAGGATGTGAAAAACTAGAGATAATATTGAAAGGGGTTACAAAACAATTGAAAGGGTAAATTTCATAGCGGGAGACAGCTCCTTATCAAAAGGAAGAATAGCAGCTTATGTATATCTCTTCAGACAGAAGAAAATTTCAGAATATGAGACAGCACTTGAATCTAGTCAAGAAAGGCACATGAGGAATGAGGGAAGTTAAAACTATGATTTTTCCAGTTCTCAAGTTGGTGAGGATGTTCCAAGTGGTGTGCACATTTCACAAAGACTTTTGAGGGTGAAAGGGCAGAAGACAAGCAGAAAGCACAGACTTGGTGGTCTTATGGAATAGAATACTGTGCATTAAATACATCTTGTGAATAAAACTATAAACTGTTTAGCACGGTTCTTGATTGCAGTGAAAGAAATTGTGAACTGTGAGGGAAAAATACTTCAGAAACAGCAGAAAGGATGAAGGCAGTACATGATGTGAAGGCAGTGAGTCATAAAAGGAGACTGACAGTCAAAACAAGCCCATCTTGTGCTTTTCCCTCACATTCTTGCTTTTTCTACCATCTCTTTTCTCTCGAACCTTAATTTTATGCATCCTCCTTCAGTCCTATGTTAATCTACCATCAAATGTTCAAGAAATTCCTCAGAGCTGCAGGAAAATCTCCAGATATTTGGTGATGGGTCAGACCATGGTGGACAATGGTACCAGAAATTAAAAATGAGGGCTGGGGGTGAGGGTAAAATGGCAAAAACAGTCATATCAAGTGAAAAACAAAAGGAGTTTGGAGCCTGGATTAGTGATTGGGTCCATTTGAAAGACATTTGTTTTCTGGCTTTTTGTGTTTAAGTGTGTTAACCATCTTACCATCAAACTTTTTAAAATAAATCCAGTCAGCTTCTGCCCCTACAAGCTTGATATTAACAGACAACCAGGATATCAATCATACATTGCCACAAGCCACAATGCTAGTCTGCACCAAAGCATCACTCAAATAATGACTTCAGCTAAGGTTGGGCCAAACATACATGTGATATCTTTTAGTGATGCTCAGAGACCATACTTTTATATAAAATATGCTGAATAGGGGTATTATCTTGAGCAGAACATACCCCATTTTGCAGTGTCCCTGAGATTCAAGAAAATTGGTGAAAATCTACCACTAAGACAATCAACACTAAAACAAAAACTGTTGGAATTTACTAAAGTACTACTGACTGAAACTCCTTGATGCCAAGAAACTTAAAAGACATTTAAAACATCAACTTGCATGAGATGGTTCTATGAGACTAGATGCCAAATCACGTTGTTATAGAAATTTAAACAGTAGCTAATTTGAAAATGTTTTGCATTGTATTTTAAATATTTTACACCTTGGTTTGCAGATAGACAAAGACATAATACATAGAAATATATGGACATGGGAGGTTTGCAGAGGAGATCCCACTGCTCTGTCCACAGCCCCAGCTGGAACCACAGGAAGGAGACACAACGGCAACACAAAGACACATAAAGGCAGATTATCATTCTGCTGCAAAGCACCACAGCTGTTAATCAGTACAGTAAATGTTATCACAATAGAGTACTGACATTTCTAGCCCTTGTACAAGGCTCACTATGCTTCAAGCAGGATTCAGGCTTTCATGGTGATTAAAGGCAGATGTCATGTGTATAAGTAAGTTTATAACTTAAGAATGCCTTGCTCATTTTTGTCTGTGGAAGGAATCTTTCATTAACAGGACATCTCCGTTGGAGGATGCTCACTGCAGCATGATTTGCACACGGAAGAATATTTTTTTTTCCTCTTCAGGTTGGGAAGAATAAAAGAAAGTTAATTATACAACCATACCTCATTCTATCCTATGAAATGCATCAGGTTAAAACTTTAATTTTCCTGTCCATTTTTTTAGTACCATGAAAAACAAATCATCTTTCAGAGAGCAGCAGATGGGAGAACAGTGATACTCCAAAGAAAAGGACTTTTTTTCCCTATAAATGTGTGAACTGCAGCAACAACAATTACTCAGCATGTATATAATATTAAACATCAAGTGAAATACAGGCACAGGCAATGACAATTATAGTGAAACACTACTGAAATCCCAGTCTTTTAATCTTCTCATCCCATCCTGGAAATGCTTTCCTGCTCTAGAAGCTAACAGTTCTCTTTTCAAACACAATTTAACTCAACCACCTACAAGCAGTTTCTTTAGCTCCCTAGCTGGGCAGGAATCTTCTGTGCTGGCTTTCACCTGCAATGGTGAGCAGACTGCACAGCCAGGGCTGGTGTGGGTGTGTGAATTTTTAGGATGCTTGTTATTAGAGAGTACATGCAACACCTGCTTGTCACTCATGATGTTCTTTGCCTCTTGGCCCACGTGTCCTTCCTTTGGTTGGCATGTGGCAGGTCCTCTCCTCTTTTGGTTCCTTTCACCATTGCCATCATCCCCACACGGAGCCAGGCCAGCTGGGTGGCACTAGCAGGGGTTTTGCTGTTGGCCCCTTGCTCTGGATGGAAAAGATGTCAGACTGCTTTCCCACTGCCAGCTGCAAGGGCCATGTGAGGGCATCCTGGCTGCTGGGGATTGCTCCTGCCACACCTCCTCCCCATCCATTTGTCCAGCATGAGCTACAACTAGAAAAACAATCCCACTTTTTGTCCCCCTGGGATTTCCCTCCCACTCAGCCAAGCGCCTGAGTCAGCATAGCTATCCCTCATGAAATCCCATTTGCACAAAGGGAGACCGCTGGAGCACAGGACATCTGGTCCCAATATCTAAAACCACTTAAATCACGCATGCCATTCCAAACATTTAAGGACTTCAGAAGTTTTCAGCTATTTTCATATATATTTCCTAGTTGCTTCATGCAGAAAGCATTTATGTTCCAAGTTTCACTCTAAAGAGGTGGGCAAATGTATATACCACCTCATTTTAACTAGGGAAAAAAAAAAAAACAACACTTTAAAGATAAGACCAGATCTGGCTTAAGCTACTTCTATGTTAACTACATTTAAAAAAATTATTTTAGGAGTGTATCAACAAGTCCTGAAACACAACACAATTCAGATTCCATTAACAAGCAACAAAAGGTGGTTACTATATGCAATATAAAAAAATCCCCAAACCTATCCAGTAAAGAAAGAAAAACCCCACAAATGCAGCTGTATATACGAGAAGGTGAGGTTCCAAGATGTTTTTCAGTTAGTTACCCATTGTGATTTTTGGTACCAAAGAAAGGACTCCTGGCCCAGTGGTCAGCACTAGACTATTCCTCTGGAGACCAATGCCCAGCTCCAAGTCCAAATGTGAGCTTCCTGCTTTTCTGCACCTTTAAGCAGTGGTAGCTTCCCATGCTACCAAATGTTAATTTGAGTGCTCTGATAGCCTGATGCTGAGGCCTGGATATGAGAAATAATATTCAGTGTAGCTAAGAATTCCCTTTACAGCCCCCACCTACATTTTGAGGCATGGTATGCTGATGCCAGTACAACAGAGACAGACTTGAGTCCCCTGTAACCTACTTAGTGTGAGCATCAATAGCCATCAAGTTGTCACAAGACAGAGCTCACCATCAAGTGGCTTCTCTTTTCAAAAGCCAGTATGGGTATGTCTGTGTATCTCTCAGTCTCTTTTGCACAGCTCTTACAAAAGAGAAAATATAGCACTTTGATATAATTTCTTTCCTTGTTATCTGGCTCCCCACACTTCAGGAAGGGAGAGCTTCCAACCTTTACCACTGTAGCATACTCATACCACTGTAACAGCAGAAAAATCCAAATTTCTTCTTAAAGAACTACTGGAAAATTCTTAAATCACTCCACAGCACCGAAAGCTTCCACTTTTCTAACAAGCTATCTGTCAGTATGCTCTTAGGACATGACAATCAGACTTCTGGGTCATAAGTGATATTCCGTATGGAGACACCACCACAGCAAAAAAACGGGAGGTCTGAGACAGCCTAGTTTGATGAGAGAATCCAGAGTACCTGTGTTATATATTGTAATGCACAAAATACTTTAAATCATTTATCTGAGTCTTGGGTCATATTTTGGAAGGCAGTATTACAAAGCTCTTTTAGACACTGTTTATTAACATCAAAATGAAATATGAAAAGCACTTTCTGTTAAACCCAGGATCTGAACAACTCTTATAATGTACCCTAAATACAGTAAAACAGCATTGCAACAGCTAGAAATAACTGTGTTATTACTAAAAATATTTTTTTACTGCACTAATGTATGTTTACTCCTTCTAAAACTAAACTTTCAAAACAACACCATCACAATTAAGTTACCCAGAAATGTTACCATGTGAGTAGCACTCCAGTTGTCACCCGAGACCCTCACATCCTACACTACTTCTAGTTTTCCTGGAGCAAACATTTTGATTCTCCCAACAGAAAGTGCTGCAGGTCCTAGCAAAGATCACAAACCCCACACTATGTCTCTGCTACTGTTTAAGAACACCATGGGAATGAGGGTGGGTGGAGAAAAATCTAGACACAGTTGTTTCTATTTAAAATTTCACCTTTTTTCTTTTTTTATAACCACTACAAAAATCCTACACTAGTCTCAGGACAATCTCTTCTCCTGCCTTCAAATAATGTCCCTCTGCCACCTCAGTCATGGCTACTTCTGTCAGACCCTAGCAAACTACTGCTTGGTGGTCTCGCTGTCCTACCCTGAGTCATATTTTAATTAGTGAGAGCATTGAGAAGAGATCAGTGTACAGATATTGGCGAATCTTCAAACAAGAGTACACGCTGTCCGTTTTATTCACAAAGAAAAAGCTCTTAAAGAGATTTTGATAAAGATTTGCCTCCTGCTTGCAGCCCACGTTTGTAATGTTTATATAAGTGAGGGATATAAATCTTTTTCAAATGAACCCCACGGTTTTTAAACCAGCCTCGTTATAAACTGCCTGTTTCCGTTTTGCCTGCCTAAGCAAGCAATGCAGAGCCTGCTTGGGATAGACTGGAACTAATTTAATGTGCTCCAGGTTTAATCCCCATCCTCCCAGCTTTTACTGGCAGATTTTACACAGAGGACTACTGCTGACTTTAACAATGATTCATGTTATAAGTGGGTTTTGATTTGTTTTTCCACATCAGAAAACATGCAAGAGAAATGCCACCAAAATAATTGTAATAAAACATGGCTGAGATGGAACAAAGTTGAACTAAGAATAATTAAACTTTAACACAAGAACTCTTTCTCTGTGTTTGAATTTATAAAGGCGAATTTCTAGCTCGCTTTATGCAGAAGAGCAAAGAGAAGCGCGCGGACCCCTCCGCTGGTGCGCAAGGAGGCCCAAGGCGCTGGAGAGAGAGCCGGGATCTGTGACGAGGAAGGCGAAGGAGAGGGACAGCCCCCACGGGGGGACAGCCCCCACGGGGGACAGCCCTCACGGCCGGGTAGCCCTCACAGCGAGACAGCCCCCACGGGAGGACAGCCTTCACGGCCGGGCAGCCCTCACGGGGGGACAGCCCTCACGGGGGGACAGCCTCCACAGCCGGACAGCCCTCACGGCCGGACAGCCCTCACGGCCGGACAGTCCCCACAGCCGGACAGCCCCCACGGGGGACAGCCCTCACGGGAGGACAGCCCCCACGGGGGACAGCCCCCGGCTGTCGGCTCTCGGCGGCAGCGGGCGCTCCCGGCCATGGCCCTGCAGGTGGCGCTGTTGGAGCGCCGCGGGCGCGCAGCCGCCGCCCGGCAAACCGATCCAGGCTGAGCGCGGCCTCTGCGGCGCTTCCCGGCAGCAGGAAAACCCTGCTCCGGCCTTTCTGCTGCGGACACGCTGCTTCGCTCTCTTAATTTTTTGAAAATTTGTTTTAAATTCGCAGGAGCAAAACATGTTCATTAACACGCCGCACTGAAAAAGGGACAGCAATTACAGACGTAATAGCTGTTTGTTTTTGCAAAAGGTAACTGAATGATGCAGAGACCACGTAGATGCTGTTTTGCAATCATCTTCTCGTGTATCGAATTCCCTGCTCATTTACATAAACCAGATGTTTCCCCGACAAACCAAATTCCTTGAAGAAAAAACAGAAGTTGCTATACTTCATGTCCAAAATGAAAGATGATGTGAATGTTCCATTAGCCACTAAAGGCAAATGTATACTTAAAGTGCAACAGTTTCCTTTTATTTAGCACAACTTTTGTGAGGGCTCAGATGATCCTCGGCAGAAGCATTAGAAAAGAAAAATGAAGCTACTTAAATTTACCCGCTGGCCTCAATAGCTTCTACTTCCCTTGGGAGTGAAATGTCTTTGCCAGATCTTGACCCTCAAACCAGTCCATGGAGTGGACAAATACTGTGAAACAAATAATCAGAATTCCTCATTCCTGCAGGAGAGTTGGCTCCTGGAATCTTTCTTTCTGGTACCAGATTCCCAGAGGATCATTGAAGAATAAGAATGATTGTTTTACTAGTTTAGTGATAATTTAAAACTTGCAATCTTTTAGGACGTGGTTAAAGTGAAGGACATGAAAAATATATATTTGCTGTTACTGAAAGAAAAAATTATTATCAGGAAAAAAATTCTTAAACTTTGGTTACTAATTCTTACTGAATTTTACCAAAAACCAGCTTGCTAAAGTTCTGGATTACTACAGCAACAACTGTGTTTTACATTTAACTGAAGTGCTGAATACATGGAGGATGCCTGAATGTTATACTCTTCCAGAGTTATAATCTTCCAGAACATACCCTTATCCTTCCAATGCATGCATCTACCAACTTTTGGAGTGAAGCTATTAAAACCCTGGCAAGAAGTGTATTGTTCAGGCACAGAGCAACACAAAATTTGCACTAAAAGCAAAACATTCAGCCTGAGAATAACTGGTAGGTAACTGATCAACATTCAAATGAGCAATAATAACCCAAACATCAGGAAAAGAGCAAGGGTGAGCTCCAAAAGCCAGTATGTCATGCTGTTCTCAGCAAAGAGTGCAATTAAATGTAGAAAATTTAGTTCCATGGCCACAACATCCAGAACAAGCTCTGATGCTGCAGGTAGCAATGTAGAAACCACACAGCAAAAACAACTTTGCTAATGGCAATGGCAAAACAATGGGTAAAATTCTTGATTTGAAAAAATGTTGGGAGTCCAGGGATGTTCCAAACTTCTTTATCCTGAGACTGAAGAATCAATGGGCTTTGCAAGAACTGACTCAGCTTTCAGAAGTAAGAAGTTCTCCTTGGAAGCAGCACAAACATCTTTTCTCAGCTCTTTTCAGCACAGGCTAGCAAAAACCAAGCCAGCTGCAAAATAACTGAGAATTGGACATAAAGAACCACTCCACCAGTTCTCAATCTTTATTTAATTCACTAGACACCTATCTCATCCAACTATACCATGAAAGGTTATTACATGTCTATATCAAACTACTCAAGGAATGTATGTGTGGTAACTTCAGTAAAGCAAAATGGAAACAAAATACTCCAGAACAATGTGTTACAATCAACCTTTTCTATTGGTCCTTTCAAAAGACACTGTGGCCCTAGAAGGGCCATGTGGCCCTAGCACATGGCAGTCGTGTTTCCCTCTCCTGACAACAGCAGAGCACTGCCACAAAGCCCACAGTTCTCACATCCAAATGCTCCTACACTGGCCACTGAGACAGCCCTACCAACTACTGTTAAATCTTCCACATCCACAAAAGCTACTCTGGGTGTCTCAAAATCTTTTGTACTTATGTTTCCACTTTCTGGCAAGAATGAATGTGATCATGTACAAAAGGATAAACATCTATCCACAAACTGAGTCTCCTACCAACACAGATGAAAAACCTGACATGTATAACAGGGGAAAAAAAAAAAAAGTTAAAATACTATTTTGGCTGCATCCCTCTAAGCTGCAATGAGTAGCAAGCCTTGGAAAGACATTCCTCCAAAATCACGTTCTCAGTTTACAGTCTCTCCACATAAAATAATGTGGCATCATCATATGCTGGCAGAAATTTAACTTAGTCTAGAATAGATTTCCCCCCCAAATCTTATTATGTAAATAAATAAACAAACAGCATGACTGATCCACCATTTTAACACAACATAATCAGAGCAATTCCAAGTCAGCATTTATGCCTTTTTTTTTAATTAAGGGGGGGGAAACCCAATCTCTCAGTGTATATATCAAAAAGATTGCTCACATAGTTTGTTCCCAGCACTCACAAATAGTACACACTAATTACCATCAGAGGTTCCCTTTACACATCTGATATCACAGGGGAGGGCTGAACCAAAGCCCAAGCTACATAATTAAATTCAAGGTTTTCATCTTAGAGCAAAGACTAGATTGACAACATGGTGAAGCGAAAGCCCTTATCTACACAACTGATAAAGTAAGTATGCACAAGCTCAGGAGGTTAGGGGGTAGCCTGAGCTCCCATACTACTCAATCTCTGCCAATTTGGCATCAATTAGACCCCTAAGAACGAGACTGATATTCTCAATTTATTTGGTCTGTGCCGTGAATAGCCAGGATGTAACACTGCCTTTAAACCAATGGTCTAAAACTACACTTTCTTGCTTATTGTTAATCGAAATCAATGTCAAACTCATTCTTACAGTCACACCTGATGTTTTTTAAACAATCAGTAATGGTCATTGCCTGACTGCAATATTTGTGATACACTGCTTTATCTTTTAAATAATGTTGTAGTCTGCCAGCTTCAAAGCTGACTTCACAATGTCAGGACTTCATACTATTGGTGGAATTTCAGTATTATTTCTACCAGGACTCAAACTTTCCAGAACTCGACTTTTATATTTAAAGCTATCCACTCACGAAGAACAAACAGCTCTCTCCAGGGATATGATACAGATATTTTTTAAAAAATCATGGTGCAAAACACAAACAGCTGTAAAAATTAAAATATCAAGTCAATTTTCCTGACACTACATAACTGTTCCCTAGAGTGTGTATTTTGTTCATAATAAACTGTAATGTGTGAAGAACTGAAAAAGAAACTCAAGGTATTTTTCTCAGGAAGTTTTTCCCCAACAGATTTTTGTCGGAATGACTCTCCTGGTCTGTATAACAGCCTTTGCTTCTCAGTCTTCTATGCCTGCTACATTATTCAGCTGCTAGACTGGTGAATTATGAGGTTATGAATAACATGATGTTCAGTATTTATATGAAGACTACACTTAAGATTTTTTTTTGGAAGAAATGCAAAAGCAGCTTGCTTCTCAACAAAAAAAAAACAACCTAAAAGCACATGCTGTAACAGACATGGAAGGCTGACATTACCAACACTAAGGAGCACTTGGAACTTCTGCAATGGGTGGGGAAAGTTGGGAAGGGTGGCAATTAGAAATGTTTTGGAAGAAGAAAACATTTTTTAGGGTGAAAGTTAATTTTTACTGTGCCAATCACAATTTAAGTTAAATTCAAGTTTATTTTTCCTCATTCAGTTTATGATCTCATCTACTCATCAAGGATGATTGATGAAGTTTCAGCATTTGGGCATTTGCCAGTTGCAAGTAAAAGGGAATTATTTATTTTTCTTTAGCACTACACTGCTGCCATTAACTGTATCCCACCCCTTTTGTTTACAGCCTGCCACTGAAGCCACAGCTTTATTTTAATGTGGTATGAGCTCTTGTCTGGGGTTGATAGTGTAAGTGATCTAGCAGACATCTTGCACAAAGAGCATCATTTTGCACAGAAAACACACAGCCTTTGCTTCTGAAATTATCCCTGCCACTGATCCAGACAGGATTGTTCTCTCCCATTAAAATGTGGACTTCAAAGCTGTAAGTGAGCAATGGATGCTGTCAGTTTCCTTGTGGTAAAACTACATTTATTTAATCCCTTTAAAAACAAACAAACAAGAAAATTACTTTGACCTTTGCCTTGGCACAAGGATTCTGATTTGAAATGTGCATTACATGTCTAACATGCTGTAACTGTGTGCAGCTGAACTGGGCCAGATTTATGTGCAATTAGGAAAAAAGGAAACCAAAACAATTTCATTTTCATATTTGTTAATAACAAAATGTCTTGTAGCAGCTTTAAGTTTTAACTGAAACACACAGAACAATGAAAAAAGAAAATAACTGGAGAAGGAATGATCTGATAAAAACTGCATTAAAAAATAATATGGTAGACTTTCTCACTTGCATTTTTTCTGGATTAAACTATTCAAAAATGTATGTTTGAATGTCCCCACTTTGGCTGTTCATAAGCCACAGGGAGGTTTTTTTGCATGAACTCTTCAACCTGAGAGTTTTAGCAGAAAAGCTTCTTTACAAGGCTTAATTAAAAGCAGGTTTAAGTCAGAGCCCTCACTCAGTCTGGGTTTTATTTTGGCCTTCGCTCTGTGTCAGAAGTCAAGTCCCAAAAGAGAAATGAAGGTCATTATTGAGTCAAGAGAATATTTTCTCCTTCATTCAAAGCCCAACTAAACATGTTTCAGGTTTGAGTTTGGGTTTGGGTATCTCCAAATGAGATTTTATATAATATGCACCTAAGGGTGAAATACAAGAAGATGCTAATCATGATGTCTAACTTTTCCCTACATAAAAAATAATGTGTGAAAAGCACACTGCAATCTTCTTTACATGCAACTGGTTTGGTCTGGGAAATGTACATTCTAAACAGATGGAGTTCACAGCGAGTGTACTTCACACCATCAGATGTTCACAATAAATGCAACGTCATTGTCATGAAGCGTGGTAAACAGTCATGCAGTCACACTACCAAATGCACTGAGCAATGTACCAAACAGAACTGCACTGGCAGATCTGTCAGAAAACATTCAACTTTTTTTTCCCCCAGAATGTTTTCCAGAATGTTTTAAGTAGTAGTTTCTTGGAGACTTTTGACATTGAATACTAGGCTAGCGGTTTTTAAAGCACGCTCCTCAAAAGCAAGATTATATTTTAGCATGAATAACTATTAAAAAGTTCATTCCTATCAGTCATTCTAATGCAAGGAACAAGGACCAATAGCCAGGCAGTTAATCACTTCAGCTAACAGGAAATGTATTATGTTATTGTTGGTGGTTTTGTAACTGGACAGTAGGCACAGCCTAGTGCATCCTGTTTGCAACCAATAGCAGAAGCAGATGCAAGACTGTGATATTTGTCACAAGCATTTCTAAGAACAAAAACATGGTGATGCTTTTCAAAAGGCTTTTCCATGTTCACCAGATGTGGAGCACATGTGACCCTTGAATGTGAAAGAATAATGTGACAATAAAGTTGAATCAATACAACATGTGCCAGTAATCACACCAAGATGACATGCAAATGTTTTAAAAACAAAAATATGTAAATTATTTTTAGTTCTTCAGGACAGAAAAACTGGGCACCTGGTCATCCATGAATTGCTGTTTCCATCCTTATTTGAAAGCCCATCTGCTTGAAATATGTTTCTCCCAGTGTGAGACAGCATCTAGCTTTTGTATTTTTACGTAAAGAAATTCCATTCCTGTGCCATTACTTACTGAAAACAATTAAGAGTTAGATTTAAAAGATTTAAAAAGATTTAAAGCTTTCCTCTGCCTCTATATTTTATGAAAATAAAACTCCTATGAACAACACATGCAGAAAATGATAAGAAAACTAGTGCCAGGCAAGAGTGCTTTAGTGATGTCTTAAAACTATGTCTCCTCTTTTGACTTACAGAAGGGAAACAAAATGAGAAGAGGCACACCACTCTGTGCTTATCTTTACTACTCTAAGTCTACCTATCAGATACTAAAGAAACAATTCATTTTCTGCTAGTGATCATTTCTGAAGATCTTGCTCAGGCTATGGATAAAACACATATGCACACAGTGATAGGCTAGGAAACAATTAATTTCACAGAGGCAACAAAACCATTTACAGATGCTGATGATTGAAGTTCAAACCGATAGTCTTACATGGGTGAATTCATACAGAGAAAAAATTTCATTCCATGTAGCTCAAAAATTGGATGAAATCAGAACCCAAAGCAAAACAGTGAATTTTGTAAGCTGTTAACAGATTTCCCCTAAAACATGTGGTGCCTTCCCAATCAATACATTTGTTCCCAATGCTTGCAGTTGGTCCCCTACAAATTAAATGTGGCATATATGTCTTCAGCATATTCAACCTCTACTCTGCAGATGAAACTAAACCAGCATGTAGACAAAGCCAAACTTGGCCTATGCCAGTGAGTGACACTCCCTTGCAGCAGCAGCACTGTGAGTTCTTGTGCATCTGCTGTCATCTCTGTAGATGCAATGAGAAGATGTTGTGAACCATTTCTCTCCTACAGTAGGTAGCTTCTCAAACAGCCTTTTCTTCCATGGGACAAAGAAAAAGCACAAATTTCCAACAACTGTGGCAGTAGCCAAGGTCTCACCGAGAGAACTTGGAGAAACAGTAGGTCAGGGGACACAGAAGGTGCTAACTGAGTTGTTCTAGAGGCTCTCCAGAACTGTGAAATTCAGAGTGCTTGAATGTTGTGAAATGACTCCTTGAGATTGAGTAATTTTTTGTGGAATTCCAGAAACAAAGTAACCTGGTCAGAAAATACAGTCTGGGGAAGTCTGGGGAAAAACCTACACAGAGAGAAGCAGCAGGATAATCAAGTTAAGTGAGAAAGCTAAGAGAGCTTTTAACTTCTTCTTTTTTTTTTTTTTTTTTTTTTTTTTTGTACAATAACATATATTTTGAAATTTATTCCTATACATCATATCGTTACAATCAGAAGAATTATGTCCAGCTGGGGCTACTGTGCAATAGAGATAATGAACTTTAACTAGTGGTACATGATACCAAGAACTTCAGCTTTTAAAAAATTCTTTATTTGGGATGTAAGCAGAGACTTGCAGAATTTTTTCATAACCATATCTGCTAAAACAGATGTAAGAATGAATTATTTTTAAAAATTCACTTTCAAAACCAAACAGAACTTAAAAAAAATCATGTCAGTGAGAGCCTGGTCACCAGGGACACCAAAGCCATAATTAAAATATATGTTAATAAAAAGGCAGTTGAGGATCTGTGCCAGTCTTTCTCAGGGATCCTTTATGTTGACTGCACTCTGATACTGTTACTGGAAAAAAATATTCTGAGCAGATACATTTAATATCTATAGCTATTAATAGTTACAGGTATCTTAATACAGTATCTACATCTTCCCAAATTCAACTGTCTTATCTCTGTTTCTGTGTTGCAGAAGAATACTGGGTTAAGAAATTCAGATAAAGCCAGAAACAATTTTTAAAAACTGAAAGAAAATGCTCCTTCTTTTTTATCAGAGAAGAACATTTCTGCTCCATTCATTATTTTTTTTATCAGAGAAGAACATTTCTGCTCCATTCATTATTTTTTTTATCAGAGAAGAACATTTCTGCTCCATTCAGAACAGGCAACAGTACTATGCAAGGGTAAATCAGATGCAACTATGAAACATGCCTGAATCCTTTGCTTCCTATGGCTTAGCAGCTATTTCATTTTCCCTAGACTTGAGGATGGGTAGGGAAGAAATACTAGAAGAAAAACTGATGAATAGAATTAAGTCATGTTTGGAGAGTTTCTCATCTCTGGCACATTACCTTCTCCTCTTCTCTTCCAAGTGCCCTCGTTAAAAAGAATTTGAAACTTTTCCCTTCCCCAGAGACTCAGATTATAATTTATTTCTTATCTGTTATCTACATTTTATTTTCCTGAAGAATAAACCTACATCAACCTGACAGTTGTGTTGAATGGCAACGGTTTATGGACCAAGTAATTTATTTATTGTAACTATAACCATATGTTTTAACCTGCTACAAAATCATGAAATACTTCCCATCAATAGTCAGTCCAAGTTAGATTTCTATACTGAATTGCTTAATGTGAATGTACAGCATTTCTGTACTTCAAACAAACAGTGTGAGGAGGTAAACAGCAGTTAAATGTATTCATGCCTTATTAGACACAGCTGCACAAATGGGCTGTCACATTTCATTAGAAAATACCATACAAGTTTTACGTGTGCACAGTACCCTTCATTTCTGCAGGCACCACGACTACTTTAAATTATAGAACACTCGCAGAACCACATGCTATTTGTTTTAAAGGCACACAAAGGCAAACAATCTGGGATGAGGTGGTGCAGGGGGGACATCCAGAAGGAAATTTGATTTTTTCTCCTATGCCTACCACATTTTTATTTAACAAAGCATTCTTATTAAATTCACAAAAGAGTAAACAGAGACTAAAATGCTACAGAAGCTTCGGAATAGAAAATGCAGGTAATTTCTAGGTATGCAGCAAATACTTCCTTTTGTTTTTTAGGGGAAGGTGGGATACAAATGAGAATCAAGCAGTCTTGTTACAGTCCTGTTAAATCCACTTTCATCAGGTCTCCAGTATGCTGATTTTAATGCTCTTCTGCACAAAGATGGTGTCATGGGGTGAAATAGGGAGGCTTCTGAAGAGGCATCTTTTTAGACCGAGAGAGTCCCTAAAGAAAATTCATGGCAATGTAAGGTAACTAAGCTGAAGATATGTGAACTGGAGAAAACCTAAAGAAAGACAACCCCTAGAAGAAAATCTCTTTTCATTTCCCAAGAAAACTCATGTCTGGCAAGTAAGTACTATACAGGAAGTGGCAAGCCAGATTTGATTTTAAAAATTATTCTTCATTACCTATTGCAAAGGTAAAATTCCACTAGTATTTTGCTGGCCAAATCAGCATGTTGCTTTCAAACATAACTTGCTTTTCTAACCTAGAGAAGGAAAGCTGAGCCTGCCTTCTTTGCTGGAAATGAGCACACAATAGCAAGCAAGTCTATACATATACAAATAATTATGTTATAGTTTATAATGAACAAAAATCTACCATGGCTCCACAGCTGGACTGGGCCACAATCAGTTTGTTGTGTACTAGTGTCTTTTTGTGCAGCTTCCTTTGGCAGTGGGGTTTGCATTGAAAACAACAGAGTTTTGTGAGTTCTCCAACACACTGCCAGTTCCACTTCACCACATAAAAGACAAAATCTTAAGCCAGAAAAAGAAGTTAAGTCCTAGACCACCCTGATCTCAGCTGGCCTGAAAGCTCAGAAAATTGACACCACCTTGTTTTCCATCAAATAAGCAAAATCAAATTAAAGAATATACTTGTTTTCCTACTGAAAGTGCACCTCTATGTCTATGCATGCTCCATGTGCTTAGAAATATCTGATCCAAGGAAGTGTGGGGGGCCTGTTGAAAGTTAATATAACTCACTATGGTGGGGAGACAAACAGTGGCAGTCCCACTGTTAATTTTGGATATTGCCCACAGTAAAGTTTTCCACTAGTTTTCAACTGTGTTGTTTCTCTGCTTTCTCCTTGCCAGTCTGTAGGAAATAATCAAGTATATCCTCCAAAGGAAGGAAAACCAAACTGACAGACTAATGTAATCACACTCAAACCCACATATACAGTGTTGGCACTATCAAATTGGTTTGCAGATAAGAGATTTGATAGGTGATTACTGCCTTTGAGCTAAAAAACACTACGACAAGCAGTTCCAATGAATAAAGCTCTCAGTATACACTGTGCTTTGTGGTGTTGACTTCATTATTATTGTTGGGAGGGAGGACACAGGGGGTGTAAAAATAAGGCAATGCTCATTTTCTTAAAAACTACAGTATAGGTAGTGAAAGCACAAAAAATCTAAAGGTAAACACAGTCTGGCTGTAAAAAGGGGGCAGTATCCAATTACAATTATTAGCTAAGAAATCCTACATATAATCTCAAAATAAACCCCTTGCCTTTCTAAGCTAGCCTATGACAAGCTGAGCGAACCATTTTGACTGAAAGCATTAAAAAAAAGTACACCAAACAAGTGTTTTTATCAAATAACTATGAGTAGCATAGTGAATGAAATTGATACAAAATAAAAGGCTAGAATACAAATGGAGCTGTGTACTTCTCCATCTCTATTCATATATGACTTTGCTTGCCAGTAACACTCAATTAACATCAAATTAGTGAGCTTATTAGCAGAGACTTAACACCACAAAAACACACTTGATTCAGTATTCAGCAAAAGCTCGATAATTAACTTGTCCATCAGGAGGCTGATGAATGGGCATTGCTAAAGGGAGTTCTGGAGTTAAGAGGCAAAAAGATGAACTAAAGGAATCTGCAGTCTTATACTGCTTACCTGTGACCACAGAAGCAACATATTAAAAGGCACTGCTTAGAAGTCCCTGCCTTCCAACATAAAAGATGCTGCTGCCAAAAGTTCTCGAGTCCTCCACTTTGCTGGATCCAAAATAATGCATGCCGTTTTTCTGTGGGTTAATAGGCCATGACATTTGTCCAGTCTATTGGAGACAATTGCCATGTACGAAAAGTGCTTTTAAAAACACATTTCAAGTATAACTCAGTCTGTCCTGTGCAAGTAAAATAGAAAGAAGCAAGACATTTTTTTTTTTTTTTTGGCGAGGGTGGTACCAATCTCCTTAAGAAGCCAGAAACCAGATCCTGCATCTAAAGGAAACTAGGTAGCAGGCAACTCTTATCACTGGAACACTGTGTAGAGCAAAGCAAGGACTTGCTAGGAGTACATGCAACAGAAGCTTTGCTTCTTGAAGCACAATTATGAGTGACAGAATAAATGATGATTTATTCAGTATTGTTAATACTGTGTCTCCTCACTACTCCTCTACATATACTGGCAAGGATTGTGGGCACTCACCTTTTGGCACAGTTAATATTAACTCTTTCAGAAAGTAAAGAGTTAATGTTACATTTTAAGGAGAAAAGTCACAAAGGAGAAAGAATGGCAAGTGATAGGCAGGGTCATAACTCTGCACAGGGATTCCCAGACTAGTGAAGGCCTCCAGGTTTCACTGGTGGCCAGTGTTCATATGACACTGGGAATAATGCTGCCCTTCTGCAGCACGGGTTAACCAGATAGCACCTGCCATGTAATCACAACACATTATCTAAAAAACCTGGCAAGTAAAAGGTATTAATTGCTTAAACCTCTAATAAAAAAAAAAAAAAGTGCATTTGTGTAGAGGGGGTGATAGTGGTTTTCTGCTTCCCCCCTTGAAAAGCTGGCTCCAATTACAATAATTTATACATTGGGATTCTCTCATTTTACAAGAAGTATTTTGATTTTGTCATAGAACATTAATTTAACATTTCCAATTGACTTAATATGTTTAGCCGCTTCCCACAAGGCTTTAAGTTTTACAGATATTGACATTTGTTCATGTAAGAAAGCCATTTCTTCATTTAGTGCTCATTTTAGAGGTTCCAGGTGACCTGTGTCTGGATACAAAATATTAACCCTTTCACAGGGTGAGGGAGGGAGATCTTTGTGTTTTAAATGAGAGCCATAACGGCAATACTTGGCAATTTTCAGACCAAATGCAAACACATTTCTTTGATAAGAATACTGAAAGATATTCTTAATGCCCATATGAAATGGTAACCACACTTAAAATATTTTAAACCCTTGTCAGCCAAAGTTAGAAAAACTTCAAATAGTTTTCTTTCAACAGATTAATAAACTGTCAATAAAGACAGCTTCTGTTTACTCTCAAAGCATTTATTTAATGTTAAAACAATCCTTACCTGTATTTTATGTGTACTTTCAAAGTAGCCTGAGCAAGAGCATTGTACATAGAGGAAACTATTTTAACTAGAAGAATTCTATATATACATATAGAATAAAATAATTTATATGTGTATACATATACACATACATATCTTTCTTTCTGAGCAAAACCACTTGGAATGCCTTAATCCTGGCATGTCAAACTGGGAAATGGCCCATAACTAAGCTCCCTAAGCCCATGGAATATGAATTGTAGCCAACAAGCTCCTCCTCTATGGAGTGTCATAGATGGTGACACAAAACCAAACACACTCAAAAGAGCTCATCACTTCCTCAAACTTAGTTCACTCTTTTACCTGTATTGCTGTAGCAAGAAGATGCCTCCAGCAGTTTCAGTCTCTGCTTTACAGAAATGTTTAAGAAACACATAAACACGCCTGAATTCCAGTTAAAAGCAAGGTAGCATGAGCATAAGAGGCACTGAGCAAGCAAAAAGAATGAACTCAGACCATATGAGACAGGTGTTAAGATACTTCAAGGCTTGTGTATGCCAGTTTCTATGAAAGGCCATGAAATTTACTATAAATTTCATGTAGAATAAATATTGAAGAAGTTAAAAATATCACGTGTGTAAGGGAAGAATCCAAATGGGTTTACATGTAATGGAGTAATGGAGACTGCAGTGTAAATGCAGCAAGTCTAACAAACAAATGGCTAAATAAGAACTAACAGTAAATAATTTGGAAGCTTAAGTAATTGATACATGACTATTTTCACTTCATCAACAAATTACATTTGACTGTTTAGTTGTGTAAAACTGAAGTGTATCAGTGTCCAAAAGATTCCAAATTCCAGAGGATGACCTCTTACAATCACCATGGTATCCTGCAAGACTCCCACCAAGACAATTCATTCCATATGTAGCTTTATGTTGAAAAGTAACTCAGCTAATTTCAAGATTTATTTTTAAAATGTAAAATCTCTAATTGTGGACAGCTAACACTATGGGTCTTCTTTCCAAATGCTGTTGCAATATCTCTTCTGAAGAGATTAACTGATCAACATTGTAGGCCACCAAAAAGATAATTTATTGTATTGAGCTGAGCTATGTAATTATAAATTACACATAGAATAAGCAATATAAATAATAATAACAAAGAATGTCACTGATCTTAATCTAGCCTATGTAGAAGTGAAGGTCTCTCAACAGCTGACCTATAAATTATTCTTGCAGAGCAAGAGCAAGTACTACAAAAGCTTTTCTATTTTCTCACTTCTTTCTAGTAAACTGCTTGCTTCCACAGACTGAAGCCCATGCTTAAGCTCTTGGTTTACACCAGTTTAGAGCCAATAAATGTTACCTAGTAACCACTGCATTCTGTAGAAAAGCTGAGCAGTCTGAAAACTACATGGAGTTCTAGGCAGGGAAAATTTGTAAGCTGTCTTAAGAGTTTCCAAATTTATTGGCAAAGGATTCTGTGCAGACAGGAGGAACGCCTGTGTGTGCGAGGAACGCCTAACCTATTATGTGCAAATAAATAACAGTGTCACCCTTCATTAAGTAATGAGTTGTGTACCTTACATTTGGAAAAATGGTAAAGAATCACAGCACAGGATGACGTGGTTACTAACACCCTAGCTATTAAATCTTGCTACTGAAACATTAACTACAATATAAAATACTCAGCAGTATTGTGATTTTTCTACTTCTTTTTTTTTTCTGAGTTTGAACACTAATATTCATAAGAGAATGATGTCATTGATTAAACTCATAACCACTTTCTCCCAAAAGGAAAATAAACACATTGGAATGACATCTGGTATTAAGTCTCTGTTTCCTTAAAAACATGTTTATACTTTCTGTTTCTCAAGGCACTAAGGACAACAATAAAATCCGTATTCTGACAAATTTTTACAGCACCAAATTAGTACTAATTAGTACTTGGAGCTTTAAACATGAAAATACTATACTGTCAAGAGCTCTCCACTGAAGTGTATGTATACAGCTTCTACCACCAAAGTATTTGGCATACTTGTATTACTACCAGGAGTGACTAAAAATTCCAGTTGCTTTTGCTAAAATATTAATGTTCTCTTTTTTATGGTAGCTGAAAAAACTTTTAGTCAGATAGGCATCAAAAAGGTAGTTATATCCACTGATCTACAGGATGAAACTGTGTTAATTTTTGCTTATGGATTGATTTTGTGAATTTGTCTGGTTTGTGGGTTTTTATAGTATTCTTTATTATGAATTCAAATTACTCTTGAGATTAAGTGACATTAATCAGCATCACAAAACAAAATTTTGACAGTTCTGAGATCCAATGGTAGCATCATGGTTTTTACATCACTGCTGAAGCTGTGTAACTTCCCAGGAAATTGTGAAATGTTGGACAGCAGGTGCAAAAACTTTGTGGCACAAAAAATGTCAAGAAGCAAGATGTCCCTCTCCAACATTATAATAAGAAAGAATTTAATAATCTTTCAGATACCCTTATTTTTGTCAATCCAGCTATTCTAAGACAACAATGCTGGTACATTTGCAGTTTGAGAAGGAAGTTTACCCCAGACATCTTAAAAAAGAAGACAATGTCCTCATCCTAAACAAGAAAGACAACTTCCTCTTTTGGGAAGGGTCACTGAAAAAAATCCTAATCTTATAATTTAAATGGTGAGTGTTAATAAAATAGACTTCTACTCAGTATGGCAAATACTTTACTCTTAAATCTTGAGAATAAGTTATGCCAGAAAGATTCAGCAAATTCTAAGAGGTAGCACCCAACCTCAGCAGTTTTAGAGCAGTGCCATTCAAAGAGAAACAACACTTTCCTTTGGACACATTATGGTCCTATTCTCACTATCTGCTGGGTACTTTTAAACTGAATTTGGAGGCAAAAATCCCTGCTCAGTAAATATATGAATAGTATATGTTAAAAACAGCAAGTTTCTTTTCTCTCACAATGTCACATTTTGTTTACTCTGGAGAGAGCTCCTCCTGTGCCTTTGTATTTCGAGGGCCAATACTGCCTAATAAGCCCACCATAAAGACATACATTTTAGAGGAACAGGGAATATAGCTAAAAAGTATGGAGTGGCAACACTCATTCTTACTTTGTTACCTCACTAAATATTAAATCTTCACTTGCAGGGAAACAAGGCAGTCACATGAGGAATACTGGAGAGTTACAGGCTGTGTGGTGCAGCATTTGGTCTCTGTTCACTTTCCCATTTATCAGTTTTACAGATGGTCAGAATGAGAAAAAATAGAAAGAGGATCTCAAGACAAGAAAAATACAGTGGGGTAGGATATCTCCTTGCTAAACAGGAAAAACTGTTTCAATTCACACAGCATTTAAAACTCCTCGGTAGTGAAAGCTCTGTCATGTGCAGAGGTAGAGCAGTAGAACACAGAGAAAACTTCTGATCAACAAAATGAATAATTTTGATGCAATACTATTAGATCATGATCCTCTTTCCTTTGAGGTCAACACCATGATTCCATTGAAATCTAATTTCACTCTCAAACTATTCATCCACCCCAGTTAAAGAGAGAACAACACTGCGTTAAATATGCAGCTGCACTTTTAGCAGATCTACAGTCAAAACCAAACTTCCTTGATGCAGATGTAAAAAATTTAATGAGCCAACATAAGGCTGAAAAATGTAAAGATTTTAGTTATGACAAAAAAGTAAAGTGGGCTGTTTTGACCTCTAGCAGACCATTTATTGAACTGAGTACTTGCAATTGAAAAGGGTAAATCAAGGAGTAGAGAGAAAAAGAAAAAACAAAAAGGTTATTCAGTGTAATAGTTAGACTAAAGGTTTCTTATTAACAATGTGTTTTTCTGAAAAGCATGAAATAGACTAAGCAGAGAATCATGACAGCTATCAGAGAGATCCAGTAATGACAGAAATTCCAACACTGTGCAGATTTATTTTTTGGGGAAATCTGAGATTCTAACATCAACTGTTTTTACTGCATTATCTCCTTTAGCATCAGCTGGAGTCTGACACGCATGCATCTGCAGAAAATCTAGAATTCCTACACTGTCAGAATCTAACAATATTAGTCCCAGTAGATCTTTTACAAACAGTTGTCTTCCATGTTGTTCCAATATACAATAGAAACAATACTACTTTCATGTTGAAACAAGTACTTTTTATTGAGGATTCTTTAAGATTTATTATTTTAAACTATATGAAACATAACAAATGTTATGTACTCAGTATGTACTCAGTAGTACTGCTGAAATAAACTATCACAGCACCAAATTTAGTGCAGTGTGCTATGTACCAACCATTCACAAAGTAATGTCCTAGTTGATTTTTTAAAAAATAAAAATATCTCTAATATCTTCTGGGTCTCAACACTTTGCTCTCCCTGCAAACCCCTGTCAACAGCTCGAAACAGGCCATGCACACAGAAGCAGATAATGCATGTCAGATTTGTCTTCAAAATAGTCTATGTAATTCAAAATAACTGTTGTTTGAACTACTGAAAACAAGTATGTGCTTAAGGAACAGTTAGAAATGTTAGCCTAGAAAGTTTGCTTTGGCTAACACAGTTTACCTTAATGTGATGGATGGAAGGCAGAGGGTATAATCCAAAGCCACCTACAATTATGAGAGCGCTTGTTAAGCATTTCTTTTTCATGAAATATATAGTTTGGTTGTTCCTTACCTCTGTTTTCCCATTCCCTGCTGATTTACTGCATGGCATTTATATAGGCAGCTGTATGTTGTTGTGAAAACAATGCTGAGCTTGCAGCTTTAATTCTAAAGCTGAACTGGTTTTAAGATGGAATTTAGCCAGCCTCTGAGAAGAGCTATGTGACATGACTCACTGTGGGAGAGAGAAGGGGACTATGGGCTGTCAGTCCCATCCTCTACAGCAAAACTAAAGAATGGCTAGAATGAGTTCTTTTACCTAAAGTGTGAATTTTTCTTTTCCTTTTTTTTTTAATAAAGAAAGTTGCCTATGATGCTCAAAAATATTTCAGTCTTACCAAGAGACAATAGTTTTGAAAATGAATTTAGACAAGAGCTTGCTGCTATCTAAGTTTTGCAGGTTTTTGCTTTCCAAACCTCGCAGGAAGCCATTGACTACAAGCTATGAAGTATGGGCATATTCTCTTGAAGGACCAGGGACTCTGCCCTGCTGCCAGAGATCGTGGGGAGAATCAAATTGGTTGGTTGTTCTAAACACCTGATTTTGACAGAGCCATCCGCTTTTCACTTATGTAAGGCTGACTCATTAACTTCATTAGTAGTTTGCTAATCAAGACATGCCTCTTGCTAGAGTTTCAAAGCTGATTAAAACAATAAAAAGTGCAGGAAGAAATATTTTAAGCTTTCTGTGAACATCAGCAGAAATTAGCTTTACTAGGTTCTTAGAAAAAGCTCCTTCTTTGTTTGGTACATCTCCAAAGGTTAGTAGGATAAAGTTCAAAATACCACTAACTCTTAATTTCCTGAGAGAAATCCAAATGTGATAGAAAATGGTATATAAATAATACTGTGGTCACAAACAGGATGCCATAAAAAATGTGGTGGTGGGAAAAACTGAGGGTAGATGACAGCTTTGAACAAGAGAAACCTCACTCTCTTGGTGCGTGGAATTTCCAACTCGGAAAATTACACAAGTTTTACACTTACATAATTACAAACTCCTCTCTGCATTTGATTCAGCATGTTTTTCCAATAAGTATATAATGATAATGATAATGATAACGATAATGATAACAACAACAATCCTAGGCAATGCCAGAAGTTATATCTTCTTGAAACTTCTTATAAATGTAGAACTGTCACCCAATTCAGATTACTTATCTTAGGCTTCACCTTTAATGAGTACTCCTTTATTTATATAATTTCTTAGACATAACTATAAAAGAATAAATATGTAGGTTCCCACTCCTTTTACCCATTTGGTAAAAAAGCACAGCTCTTTAGCAAGACATCCCAAACACTTCTTCATAAAGAAATACAAGCTACAGAATGCAATGGAAAATCAAACCATTAAACATAATGTGTACCTGCAGAAGTAATCTCTCAAAGGCAAGGAAATTGTCCCATTTGGAAGTCTGGGGGTGTTTCAAAGTCTGGACTGTGGCCAGCACAAGCTGTAGAAGACCACAGTGGTTCTCCAAAGCTTTGAGATTGTTTCGGAAAAGCTGAATGTATGAGCTGAGCTGTTCGGGGGTGACTCTGCCTGTAGAAAGGAAAACAGGACACAGCAATCAGTGGAGACAAATGCA
The DNA here is from genome assembly GCF_014805655.1 of Passer montanus. Lineage (NCBI taxonomy): Eukaryota > Metazoa > Chordata > Aves > Passeriformes > Passeridae > Passer > Passer montanus. The sequence continues at coordinate 2,569,720 of NW_024359832.1, read as the reverse complement.
AAACTAAATTTTTTAAATTGCAGTGAAAAGGTTATAGAGAACTTTAGAGGCCTCTCCACTATGGGCCTGATCTTAGTTTTGCTGCAATCACTGGGTGCTTCAGCTGCAGCAACAGTTCAGGACAAAGACTTACATCATCCATGAATTGTGCCTTGAGGCATGTAATATGGCAGGTTTTTAACAAGGTACAACAGATGGTGACATAAAGGGTAATATTTTGTTTTCAGACAAAGAGGAACATTCATTTCAGTTAGGGAAATAATATTTGATGACTATTTCTAAACAATCTTTCTTTTTTTTACCAGAAGTCCAATGAGAATTTGTGAGCTTTTTACCTTACAGCAAATTCAAATCTTCCCATCACTTCCTGAGGGCACATTTTTTGATTAGTCTTGACTCGAGAAGCAGATATAATGTTAGTGACACAAGGAACTGATTTCTGGAGCTCTTCTTGGAAGGGACACTTCCAAGGTGTGACCCTTCAGTTTCTGACATGCAGTAACCACAGCATGATTTCACCAGCTGTTTGAAAATAAACACCCCAATGCCCACACACAATCCTGCAGATCTCTTCTTATTAGAAGAGCATAAGGGGCACCATTTGGGCCTGATGAACACTACAGGATTAGCTGTTGTTCCATCCAACATTAAAATGCCAGCTGAACTGCTCAAGCAATTTATATTTTGGAAGGGATTTCTTTCAGGAAGGAAGGCAGCTCATCTATCCCAAGAAAATCACCACAGATGGCAATTACACATGATGGCAATTGCCATCAACAGACAGGCAAAGATGATGTCAAAACACCATCCTAGTTGCAAGTCTGGATTGCCACCCAGTCCAGGGCTGGTTCCTGGAGGCCTCTGCCAGTAACAAGTCATCTTCCTCAAGCAAAGCAGACATAAAAAGCAGGGATAAATGAGATAGAGTGAGGAGGATCCTTTAACTTAAACAGGACAATCTTTGGTGCCAGGAAGACATGAGGGTGTCTTGATGCTAAGTGGTTCATAGCTTACAACACTGATCATTTCGGTCGGAATTTTTCTGTAAAGGAAAAAATCTTGTAAAACTGCCACTGTGTTCCTTCTCTGTGTTTGGTTATATCATCACTTAACAAGGCTCCCCATCTGCCTTCATCCCTTCAGTATCACATAAATGGCAAATAAACTATTCCAACAGTGAAAATGTTGAAAGCTCTTCCTCTTAGTTTCAGTGATATCAAGGGCGGTCTTTGGAAGAACATTTAGATTTGGGAAAGCTGCTAAATAAAGCGAAAACACACGGGCTCTTTATGTGAATTTTAATGGAAAGCATCAAACCAAAAAGTCAGCAAATTAACACACAAATCAAGCTGACACCACTCAGTAGGCCAGAGGGCTGACAAAAGGCTTCCACGGTTAGCCCACATAGGCTAAAACAGCAACCACGGCCATGTGTGTTTTTAGACTAAACACTGGAGCTTTCAGTCTTGTTTTATTTCTTTTAAAGCTGTGTCAGGCAGATTTACACGGTGATTTGAAAATGTCAGTCCATGATGCCTTGCAGCATACCTTTGATAATGACTGCATTATTACTCAGAGCAGTCCTGATATATTGTAGCATATTCAAAATCTGATAACTTGCTTCAATTGAGAAAACGTGCAGTTGCCAGCCCCTCCCTCATATGCATCAGAAAAATAGGAGGGCTTTCAAGACTTCTGATTTCAATTAAAAAAAAAAAATCAAGAGTTTTGTTCCACATTGTTCCTTGTGAAAGCAAATCCAGATGAAGCACCGGATCAGTTTGAGAGCCATTCAGCACCATTTTAGATAAACAATCAGATTCTTTCCCACCCTCAGAATACCACCAAAAGAAAGTCCAACACATATGTGAGTACAAGGAAAATCCTGACCTTAGCAAGTCATTAACAATACTTTACTGGCATTAAGGAGCGCAGCATCTCATCTGTGATATTTACAATACCCATAGAACCACTCAGATCCAGGGTTTGAGAGTTCCAGCCAACTTCTACACAGCAATCTCCCTGGACAACTGGCTGATAAACACAGTTCCAGTATTCTACTATTCCAGTAGCTGAGGAAAGGAATTCGGGAAAGTAATTGGTGGCAATCAGCAATTAGATGACTTTTCCTGAGGCCTAAATCCTCATCATCTTCCCTGCTGCTTGCTCAGAGGGAGATTTCAGCACAATAGACTATGGTTAATCTAATTTCAACCCTACCAGCCCTTTGGATTTTTGAAGTCCCTCTGTTTTTTCAAATAGTTTCATTGCAATGTTGTACATAGGTCCTAAGAAATCAAGAGGAGATCTATTTCAACCACATCATGTCTCAGCTCTCATTTTGTTCTCTTAAGGCATATTTCAAGGTTCACAGGCAGAATATGGCAACTACTGCCAAAAGGACTTTAGTATAAGTGTCTTGTCCTACTCTCTTCTTCCTGCTCCATCTCAGTCATATGCCTCTCCAAGTTCTAGATGCATGCATAGTCAGAAGGCTGTGTGAGCATCAAAGCCTGACCTGTGAGAAATACATTATGCTGACAAAGCACTTGATAATTTTTAAATTCCTGGATGTGGAAAGGAAAAGCTTGACCTCAACCACTGTTAAGGGATTTAAAAATACTGGTAACCTTTTTGCACTAATGCCAGGAATTCCATATTGTCTAAAAAATAACCTTTGCCATTAACAGTTATTAAGCAGAATGTGTGAAACAGGTACACTTGTCCCAAACTCAGTCAACTACATTAAATCCCAATTTAGGACTTGAAAAAATGACATATACTGAAAGCAATATTAAAACAAAACAAAAACCAACCACACACATAAATAAAAACAACTACAAACTTCAATAACAGCAACACAAATCACCCCAACACTTTGAAGCCTCAAGCCTCTTCACAAGTATAAGAGAGAGGATGAAATCAGTAAGTAGTCACTGGGAAGTACCAGCAAAACCCAAAACTTAACAGAATATAGGAGGATGGGGAGCAGGTAAGAAAAACAGACTGATGATATGTGAGAACTAATTCAGCTAAATAACAATGAATGGCTAGTTTGGCACAATTAATATATTTGTGCACTAAAGAAAAAATCTTGGGAAACAGAATGAAATAATAATGCAGGATATTACAGAAGTAAGAGAAACATGACAGAGTAGTGACCAATCTCACTACTGAGGGACCTGTCCCACCCAAAAACCACCAAACATCAGTGTGATGAAGCAACCCTGTGTTTTAGGGCTCTGATAAATGGAAGATAAAAAGGTAATACATAACAGAGACTAGACTAGCCTAAGAAAAGATAAATCTAAAATTCATGTCAAAGAAATGGTGAAATTAGCTACGTTATTTAGCTGATATCAAGAGTGCGAAAAGCTTCCGGACAAATACCTAAGAAAAAAAAATCTTACATCACACCTAAAAATGGGATAAAATGCAAAGTACATTTATCAAAGAACATCATGTCAAATTGAGATGTAACCAATTAACAAATTAATTACAATGCAAATGGATTTAACTTAGCATTAATTGTGCCATAACCATATTTGAGTGGGAAAAGACTAGGATTACAAGAATTGTAAGATACCTAAGAAACACCCAAAACCAGATGGCAGGTCATATGCAATAGAGAAGAACTACTATATAAAAAGAAAAGGTAAAGTAAGAATGTTCTTCTTCGTGCTTGTACATATTAATAGTACAAGTTTTGGTAATAAATGATGCCAAAACGGGTGCTGTCAGAAGCTTGGAACATCATTAATAGGGAGAAAGAGCAGCCAGCAGATCTGGATTGCTTTGAGTATTGGACAAATGTAAGTGGGATGAAATTTATCAGTATAAAAATGATGCATTTTGAGGCCAGGGTAAGAGTTGTAAATGTACAGTTAAAATCTGGAAATGACAAAAGAAGGAAATAATGTCTAGGCTTCTTCAGTGTAAAAGAGCAGGTACGATTCCTTTCGAGTGATACAGTTGTAGTAAAAACAGAGGCCATAGAATGCTTCAATAGGCAGAGGACATAGAAATGCCTCAATACAAAGCCTCCCTCCAGGAGCACTCTGTGCAGCTCAAATCACTCTCATTCCTGGAAGTTTAACTCAAAACTGTGATGCATGCACAGAGAGGTCACTATAACAATTAGGATGATGGTGAGCTAAATGATAGGAGTGCAAAACAGAAATGTCTGTTTTGGCTTATATGGGGTCCCTGCATCAGCTGGAAAAAAATCAGGTCTCTTTGAATACATAAAAAATATTTACATGAAAGTTCAATACTGGTACTACAACCAATGGGGATAAAAAATACATGAATATATTTATACAAGATATTAAGAAACATCACTTATCAATCAGTCTTCCAGTAGTGGAGGCAAGAGTGGAGGCAAACAAATGTAACTTGTTCTAAGGTGAGGTTTGATGAGTATCTAATGAGCAGCTGCATAAATGTTCACAGACTTAATTCACTATAAATGGCCCCCTTCAATCCTTTATTCCTATGACAATTAATTTGTAAACATATTGGTTGAATTCCACCGCAAACTTTCAAGAATTTAGAGCAGATCCCAAAAGAACAGCAGAACAATTTTGCCTACTTTTCAGTTACAGAAGGCATTTCTTGGTTTTGTTGTTGTTTTTGTTTTAAATAATTAATTGAATAAATAATTTTTGCTAAATATGAAAACAACAGCATTGAATATCAACATTTTCAATGTTTTACCGTATAAAATATATGCAGTTCATAATACATGTACAAATGATTACATGCACAATTAGTCTGACGGGAAGAAGTATTTCTATTACTGGCAAAGTAGATCACTCAACACAGACATACTATAGCAGAAATTACCAGCAACTGATATTAAAGGTCTGTCAAAAATCTGGGTTTGAGTAGCAAGAGTAGACTAAGTGGAACAGAAAGACTTTCACCTTAACAGTTAAACAAAAAGTCAACTGGACAAACCACATTTATAGACATTAAGAAAAAATTTGAAAACTATTACTTTTTTCCATTTGAAATTAATGCTGCAGTCTATGTAGTGCAATGTAGGCATTGCTTCAAGAATATAACTATTTTTCAAGATGGATTTACTGGTAGAAGTACTTTTTTAAAATTCAGAATCTAAAAGTGCTTATGCATCCAATAAAAATTTATGGATGAACAAGGTGTTTAAAGAACAAAGGTCAGAATTATCAATGCACTGTTCCAAACATCCAGGCCTTATTTTTTTCATATAACACTTAGTTAATTACCTCCACAGGGACAAGGAAACAAGTCAAGGGGAAAGTACATTTTGAGACCAACTGAGTAAATCAGTGGATGCTCTTCCAAGACTGCAGGAACCGCCAAATACACACAGCTTTTAACTTGGTTCCGTTTTATGCAAGAACACAGAGCTTCACTGGCTGGAATCCTTTTGCTGAGGTCCATTTTCCACTTGAAAGAATGAAGAGTAAGAAACAATCTTGGCATGCTTGTGCTCACAGATGAGATTTTTCAAGTCAGTAGAGGGCTGAAGAAATCCAGACAAATTGTTTTCCTTGTCCACAGTCTGAGCAACATAGACCTATCTGTCCCAGTAGCAATGCTGGATACTTGTGAGGAATGTAGAAAGCTCTTGTACTCCACAAAGCCAGCTGGGCAACTGTGCTGCTAAGGGAGCTGGATATTTGATAAACTGAGTCAGAGCAGTTTAGCAGGGCAGATGATGCCCCTTACATCTCCTTGTTAGTCTAATTTCCAGATGTTGTTATTAACGCAAAATTCTTTTGTACTTCTTGGGAAGCTTCAATAACAATCTTTAATAACAAGCGCCAGGAAAACAATTTAATCTCAAATTTTGTTTAGCTTACTTCAAAAGTCATCCAGCTCTTGAACTGTTAAGAAAGAAAAGAAGAACATCAACTAATCCCTAGTTCTTTGGAGAAAAGGAAAGTAGGCCAGTACGGGATGCTGTTTGGCTGGCTTCTCCAGAATAAGGCTCTGGACCTGAAGATCTCTAAACCTTACAGCAGAGTGAAAACAGATGTCTCAGGCTTATTTCTAACAGCACATGCTCATCTCCCACCAAAAAACATCTCTCCCTTTTTTGTGGCAGAAACACCAATACCCAGGTAAGCCCATGGTCACATGTATGAGTACAAATAGCAAGTCCCCACTACAGCAATGCCAGGATAAGTCCCTTTTGGGAGTCTGAGCAGTCCCTGAAGTACATCCCAAAGTACACTGCCACAAGGCAGGGGCAGGCTCCTGCTGCCTGCCCCCACAGCACTCTGTGCCATCAAGGAAGAGCTGTGACCGGCCCTTACTGAGTCCCATTCCTTTTGCCACCTTGACAACATCTGCAGAACACAGGCACTGGAAGTCAGCCACTCTTCCCTGTCTGTCATAGGCTTTCTAGTATACCTCAAGGAGCCACAAGGCAGGGGCAGGCTCCTGCTGCCTGCCCCCACAGCACTCTGTGCCATCAAGGAAGAGCTGTGACCGGCCCTTACTGACTCCCATTCCTTTTGCCACCTTGACAACATCTGCAGAACACAGGCACTGGAGGTCAGCCACTCTTCCCTGTCTGTCATAGGCTTTCTAGTATACCTCAAGACCTTGAGGGAGGCAGAGCCTGCCACATCTCACATCTGAAGGTGTGTATTGCAGTGGCTTTCATGGAGCCACAGACAATGGTGACAACTATGCTAATGTTCAAAAAATTCTGGAATAGAGGCATACACCCAGAACAAATAAAGCTGAATGCTATTTATTACTCAGCTAGCACTTGCCATGTGAGCTTGAACATCTAACATGACTTGGCTTCAGTCCCAGCAGCTGTAGCATTGAGCTAGTTGTCCCAAAAGCAGTTTATTTTCTATCACTAGATGTGTATGGTACGATTAAATCCTTGTTTTAACACTGTTCCTATAGAGCCCAACTATATTCACATAAATGCCATATGCTTGCTGTTTTAGCTTTCTCTCCTAATAAGCCTTAATCTTTTATTACAAAATGGAAGTCACACTTAAATATGAGTTCTGTTGCCTATACTTCTGAAATTCTTTTACATGCCTTAAAACAAATAAAACTTAATCAATTAAGTGGGAGAAATATAACTAAAGCACTCTAATACAATCAAGATTTTCGATTCTAAGCATCTGAATCCAGATGTCTAAATATGACCCTAGTTATGACTTATGACTCCTAGACCATCTACAGTTTCATGTTTTCAAATACATCCTGAAGGCTTTGACAAATTTATAGTTTAGGTGTTTCAACATGAGTTGATAATTTTTTTCTTTTCTGTCTTTCAGAACTTTGTTTTTAAATGTTCTGGCCCTTCAAATGATTGTTTCCTTCTAACATGAGTTGATAATTTTTTTCTTTTCTGTCTTTCAGAACTTTGTTTCTGGCCCTTCAAATGATTGTTTCTTTCATTGTGTACTCTACCATTTAGTTTTCCCTCTTCTGATTGTTAAGTCAGTATGCACAGAAAAGTAATAATCATATCTAGCTAGTGTCTACAATACGCTCTGATTGCCCTCCCAAATATTAAAGCAAATTTAAAAAAAACACCAACAAACTGTGTGAATAAACAGGTGAAATCTTGACTTCCAGAATTAAGCTTCCCAGGAGTTATCATCAATAATAAACTTGTAATTTAATATTAGCATACCAGAGTTTACCAAATGCTCCTCAAAATCCTGAGTAAATATGCATAGGGGTTGGATTTTATTACTTAGTTTTAACCACTTCCACCAAGTCAATAAATACAGACTACTAGGCCAACTCCCAAACAAAGAGCCTCTAGCCCTTAAAAACAAGTAACCCCTGGAAACAGTAATTCACTGTTTCTGCAAAAGGACTTGAAATCTACAAATTTGGCTGAATCATATCCAGAACACTTTAAACTTCTCACAGAAATGAATCAACTTGTTTGTCTTAAAAAAAACACTCCCAAAGGAATGTCAGGTGGCTGGCGCATGTCCTCATTTAGCCCTACGACATATGTTCTCAGACACTGAAGCACTTCATTGTGTTCTTGGCACACTGCCCCAGAGAGAAGGAGGTCATTGTTCTTCTTTGGTACACTATTCACAGGACTTAATATTTCTCTTATGATTTCTGGAAGACTTCTGCAGCTGAGAATATCCTAACAATTATTTTGGGTGGTAAGCAATTAAATAGGGATGGAAAACATGATGATATATGAGTATGTACATATGTAATTCACCATCTCTGGTGTAACGAGTCAGCCTTTGTGAGACTGAATGAAGAGGCTTACACAATTATACTTGGGAGAAAAAAGCATTGGGCAACCCAAAATGCCACGTTCCACCTAAGTTTTAACCTACAGCTGTTGCAAGCACACCAGCATGTATTTTATCTTTGCTTAAATCCTTTAGCACATGCTTTTTGTGATAACACTTTGGTTCTTTACTTCTACATCACTTTCAGCCACTTGAAGTTTGTTCCCCCTCCTTTTTTAAAGTCCTTTCTGTGATTGTCAGACACACAAAGCACATACTTTGTGTTCCACCAAAGTGCATGTGTTCCCACTGCATGCCAGAATCAGCATCTCCCAACCCACACTCATCAACTCTTCCTTGTGTAAAACACAGTCCTTGTGGCTGATGCACCCTACAAAATGAAGATACCACAGCACACATTACAGCAAGTTCTATCTTATTTTCAACCAGGCTGCTTCCCCACAGATATAAAAGAACAGCAATTGCAGTGAATTTCATTTTCTGAACTTGAATTATTTTTTCACCCAGATACAAAGAGGCTTAAGGGACTTGCTCCTGTATTTTTAACCACATCTTGATTATCACAAATGGCCATTCTACTGTATAGTGTTGTTTTTTTTTAAAAAAACCTTCAAATTAAAAAGTCAAACTATGGCCATTCTACTGTATAGTGTTGTTTTTTTTTTTAAAAAAAACCCTTCAAATTAAAAAGTCAAACCATATACTTTCAAGACTGAGATGGAACATAGAACTCAATATCAGCAAAAAATAAAGAAAGCTTAGTGAGTAAAGACAGTCTGTTTTTTACCTGAAAAAACCCCACCAAATAAATTTTAGCAGAGAACAGAAGATGGTAATACAATTACTTATTTTCAGGAAGTTGCATCAGCATTCATAACTGATACTTTACAAATTTATATGTGTGTGTGTGCATAGATATTGCTTTTCTTTTTGATCAGCTTATTTCTGCAGAGAAGGACTTTTGATCTAGGTGTATCAGAACTGACTCACTGGTGCTTAAAAAACAGAAGAAGCATTTCAACCTTTTCTGGACAATTTGGTTTGTTTGTTTAGAGATGTAAGAAACTGACTTACTATCACTACAGATCGCAGAAAATGAACAAATAAAGTTAGTTGTGAAATCCCACAACACAATACCAGTTGCCAGTATATGTGCAAGTAAAAGCTATTTAAATTTTTAATCCTTTCACTCAAAATAATTTTATCTTGATTTAAACAGTACAAAAAAAATTAGTAACAATAATACCAGTTGCCAGTATATGTGCAAGTAAAAGCTATTTAAATTTTTAATCCTTGCACTCAAAATAATTTTCTCTTGATTTAAACAGTACAAAAAAATTAGTAACAACGTGGATTTTCATTAAACCTTTGTTTCCAAAGTTCACGAATGTTTATCTGCACATCAGTGTTTACTCCTAACTATTGTGAACATCACTGAAATTGTCTAGAGAAAGACATATTGACATAGGCTTTTCCTTATACTTTTATTAAGAACAAGATTTCATATTGAAGTTTATATAAGCTTTGCAGTATGACATTAGGAAATAATACAAATAATGAAATGACATATTTACAGACCTTCTGCAAGAGCAACTTGTGTTTACTTTTACATTTTTAAGTATTATCTTCGATTCTAATCACAACCAGACACAGAAGGAGACTTGGCCCCATGTTTATATCTCAGTGATTTGGTTTATTTTCTACAAAAATGTTGATACAAAAATAATGAAAAAAGTAGAACTTTATCCAAAAAAATCCAGGATCATAGAAGAACCAATATCACACCAGTCCCTTCTTAAAAGTAACAGTAAGGTTTGCCAAACAGTCCTGCACTCATGTGCCAACCACAATTTAATCAAAACAATTTTTGTTTCCCATCACTACACCGGGTTCTGTGTTTCACTTCCATCTGCTAACTGTTTCACAGCAGTGAAGTGCAAAGTAGAAGAGGTATGAGACACAAATATGATAGGCTTTGCAATTTTATTAGGGCTTGAACCATTACTGATCTTACACCAGAAGAAACTACTTAACATGCAGTACATTATTCACAGAACAATGAGACACAATTGAGACAAAAATACCTTTACTGATACTTCAAAAACTAACTCAATCTAGGTTTATTTTGCAAGAATATGAGTCACAGAATTAGAAATAAAGTAAATAAAAAATTCAACAAGACCTTATGGTAAAATGTGGTATTTAGTAGTTCAGAACAAGCTGAAATTTTTCTTTGAACTTAAATAAAGAATGAGTACTCCCAATATTACACTTCTTTTCTTAAGGTAAATTCACACAACCCATATTTAAGTAGTCATAAAACATTCAAACAAAAAAACCCTAACTCAAACCAACCCACAACACACAAAACAAATGTGAAGAACATTTGATCTGCTAAACAAGACCAGCCAAAAGCCATTTACAGCCACCTGCAGGGAATACCTTCCTAAAATACAGAGGGAGAAATTTTGCCTTCAAATAAAATGCTTGCAATAGAGAGGCTACAGAATGTTCCCCAAGATTTATTTTTTAAAAATTACAATACTATTCTGGGTAGTTGCAGTTTTGGATTAAAACATCTCTGCTTACCTATTCTGCTTAAAATTTATTTTTGTTATGACTGCACTTCACATTACCAATCTCAGTCTCCTTTTATAAACATACTTCCTTGAAAAATAGGGCAGGACTTAACTCCCAGGACCCCTTCCAAACTCATTCTCAAATGTTGTGGCTGTTGTTGCAGTAGCAGAAGCCAGTGGGATTGCACATTCCAAACCCTTCTTTTCATCTCTACAATTCAGATGAGGATTTGGTACTCCGAGGTACTTTTCCTTCAGACAGGCTGTATAAATGACACAGATGTTCAAGTATCCATTTTTAACTCTCTTCTCACTTCAGGTGGATTTGAGTGTGTACATTTCCCAGAAAAAGAAATCCTGTACTTTGAGGGTCATATTGACACTCTGCCGTTAAAGATAATAAAAACCAGTGAACAAGTAACAGGTAGATGTGAAGTGGTATTTTTCCCCAATTTGTGAAGGAACATAACCTACTGAAAGACAATTCAGTAGGCAAAGGTGGGAGGGGAGCAAGGAAAGGTAAGAGACAAATGAAAGAAATTGGTAAGTACTTAAAAAAATAAAAAAAAAAAACAAAACCAGAAAGAATAATTGACTGAATCAGCTGAGCAGCTACAAGATTGACAGAGTTGGATAAGAACAAGCTAACTACAGCTGCCTTTTTCATTTTAGACTTCTTCCTCATGAAATACACTGTATTGCTCTGCTGGTTGAGAGTTCCTCCACTATTAAACTCATAGAATAGTCTAATAGTGGATCTGTGGCCTAGGTTCTTCGAAGCTCAGGATTAAATGTGTCTAAGGTGTGCTTGTTTTTTCTTTTGTGTAACTATTTTAACCTCTCATGGATGCTATTCTGAGTATGAGCAGGTGAGAGTGGAAAGAAAATGAACAGGCACAATATCAAGCTTGAAAGTATAATGACTAGCACAAAGATGGCTCCTCAGCTGGTGATGCTCCTAAACAACACTACATGCCTATGCAGTGTCACTTACTGATGAAAACCAAACTTCTGCTCATGAATGTCTCTCCATCTCAGCTACTTTGTCACATCTCCTGAAAAACACAGAACTTTGTTGGCAGAAATATGAGTATCCTTCACCTTTTCTGTTACATCTAGTGAGTTACAGAAATTAAGTGAAAAGTTTAGCTGTTTAAGAAAAACAGCATACGCTCTGCACATGTGGAGCTTGGAACATTTCTATCCTAAACTGGCAAATCCAGATGACTGTCAGAAGATTGGATCTATTTAGTTAGTTAGTTGATCCCTTAGCAAGGCTGAAGCTCTGAACTTCAGCCTGTTGTAACACTGCAAAGTGAAACAGCCATAATATCAATGTCTTTCTACAGTTCTCAATGTGGTAAATACTGTTCAGAAACCACCTTCATCAACAGTTACCAGGGAAAGCCTATCCCCACAATACTCAAAGTACATTCCCCTGGAAATGCAAAGGCCTATACAGAAACCTCTCAAATAGGAACATTTCCAAATTTTACAGAAACTTGACTTCAAAGTCTTCAAAAACATTTAGCACACTGAGAAGCAAAAAGCCTTCCTGCCTCCGGGGGTGAATGATGCAACAAAACATCTGCTATATTGACCATCACTGAGGTTGGGAACATTTGCTTCAGGTCAAGACTACTTTTCAGCTGCACTACAGGGAAAAATCAGGAACTCACTATTGCAATAGGCTGGAAAAAAAATCCACTTGGCTAGAAAGTCCCACACTGCAGGACTCTTGTTACTTTTAAAGAGACAAGGAGCAGACTAATTTAACTCAAGAACTGCCTGTTCAAGATCCAGGCTGTACAATGGAAGGAATTCTGGTCTGAGAAAAGCAGCATTCCCCCTCTCCTTGGAAAAACGCCCTGAGAAGATCAGGGAGCCCTTGAAGGGGCAGCATGAGACCCACTATTAGACATTTGGGACACCTCAGGCTAAGCCAGGCTGGTGTCAGTTGAGTTGGTACAGGAAACCACTCACTTCATGAGGCTGCCTGGAGGAGAACTTTGGCAGCTGCCTTACTGATCCTGCTTCTTGCTCTCCCAAAGGATTTGCAAACCAGGTAAACAGGCATCAGAGAAACAGAACAAGCATCCCAAGAACCAGTCTACTACTGTAGATGTCTTCTCTGCAAAATGAGGGGCCATAGTGTCTCCAAACTGAGCTGCTATCCAGGTACCTATCACTTAGAAAGACATGCTGCAGAATGGATGCAAACCACACAGACCACACTGAGCTCTGCAGAAATGACCTTCTTTCTACTCCCTTGCAAGGACCTCAAACTCAGACTGGGATGTCTCACCACTTGTCACCATCACAAAATTGTCCTCATGATTGGCCAGGGTGGATTTTAGATAACCAAGATCAGACTTGTTTTATCTACCTTATTAGCTCATCATCTTGGCTGGTAGCTTTTATCCTCAAAATTTATTCCAGAAATTTATGGTATTGAATATTTTTATATTGGTCTCATAAAGAACAAATAGCATGTTAAATACTGTTGCAGTCCAACGCAACTCTTCACTTAAAAGAAAATAGTGCACATTTTATATGCTTTATGTTTTTAGAAAAAGTATTGATCTACTGTATTGATTCTGTCCATTTTAAGCTACTGCTATAAACTCAAAATATTATTTTGTATTGTCACACTATAATGTCAGCATCTTCCTATTTCTACCCAAACAAATAAAAGTTCAATTCAACCCATACAAACCACCTAATTTGAAAAAGTTACAGCACTCATTTTTTACTTCACAACGACTAAGACTTTGCTAATTTTATAGTGAGCTTGATTTTTAAAACTGTATTTGTACCATTCAAATCGAAAGAAACCAAATGGCTTTTCTCCCGCTAACAAGGGCTTGTGGAACAGCACACTGCTCTTTGTTTCTGTTACTGTACCAGTGTTTCGACTTTCACCAGTCTCCATGCCAGTAAAAAGACACAATAAAAGAATTCAGACTCAGTCAAGGTTTACTGTGTTCTTTTCAAACAGAAGTGTAAGGGTGCTGCTAAAGCCACAGAAGAACATTTGTAGCAAAGGTTTTACCACTGCCAAATACTATGCTAATAGTAAAGCTTTCAAAGAGAGAGTCAGGGCTGGCCATGCTCAGAGGATGATTAAGATATGCATCAGACTTATGAAGAATAGAGCAGGAAATTCAGGAATGGAAAAAGCAGCAAACTCTCTGCTGCTCCAGAGTGGCTTCGTTACAGTCACTTACCAAGAGGTGGGCAGAAGTAATCCCTTCCCAGTATTTACAATTTCACTTAAATTTAGCACAATGCTATAAATCTTGCCCAAAAGCTATTAAGGCGATCTTTTCTTCCAAAGAGCTTTTCAAAAGGATATTTAATTCTTTAAATAAAATACATTTTAAATGTGAGGATTTTTATTATGTCAAAATAATTTACACCCATGTATTTACACCTACACCACAGGACAACTGACCAGAATTTGGCAAGTATTTACCAACCCTCATCTGGGTAAATAACACAGAAATGCAAATACCTCAGAGGAAAAATGGAGCCGATGTATTTCTTTAAAAGTATTGTTTGACGGCTTTTGGGTTTTTTGAAGTGTGTGTGTGTGTGTATAGACTGACATGAAATATTTTAATGCCTCTTTATTTAAATTAGAAAAGGACAGCTTCACCTATTTACATGCACACAAATACTTCAGATACCCCTCCTACCCACCTCCCTTGATACAACTAAAACAATGAATGTGTAAATCAAGAACACCTGAAAGCAGAGTCCAAATCTACCCAGGTCAAAAAATGTAACCATAATTATTGTATCCTTTATTTCTCTTTTTTCTCCATCATCAGATCTCTTCTCCTCTCTTCCTGCTGATCTCAATGGAAAAAGATGGAGTTCCCAGTGGCCTGCAGACATTTGGAGGTGCTGGAGTGAAGACATGTGTCCCCTTCTACAGTTTTCGTACTCTCCTTCCTTCTCAGGAGGAGGAAGACACATTCAGAAGATATCAGAAAGCAAAAACTTGAGCTGTGTGTCCTCCCAGAGCTGTCATTGCTCCTGCCACATGCAGGAGGCAGAGAAAGAGGAAAGCTGGCATCAGGCACATCCCTTGCAGGGGAAACGTGGGCAAGCACATGAACACCTCAGAGCAATGAGCAGCCTTTCAAAGCCCAGAGAAGAACATAATTTCTTTTCCTTTCACTGAAAATACAGAAACAGGATGTGATTGAGTTTCCCATCACTGCAAAGGGCTCCCATGCTGCCAGTGTCACAAGTGATGCAGTTTTTCAGGCAGGTGGCCACTGCAGGAGGGCTCAGCTACACCAAACGGAATTCAAAGCTTTGCTTTCAAATGTAATTCACTCCTTATTTCCAGGAAAAAAAAGAAGAAAACAAAAGAAATACTAAGGAAAATACTCTTACCATCTGACACAGCTGGTCTTAGTAAAGAGAGTAAGAGGAAAGTTTCATGCTAGAAAATCTCTGACATTTAATATCAGGGCCATAAAAAACTCAGAAAATACCCTAAGTGTTGAGAAAAACAATGTGCAATCCACCGAGCTCTTCCAACACCGGCAGAACCTGAGGTAAAATCATAAAAACCCAAGTCTAAGCACAGAGCCCAATGAAAGCATTTCCCTTCTCTCCAGCCAGTCACCTCATATCACAGTTGCAGTAGAAGGAGCCTTTCAAAAAATCACAGCAATTAGGACCAGAACAGGCCACTGCAATTTTTTGCTTCTCAGCAAATGCAACAATTGATAAAGAGCACAATTTCCAGCTTCCCTGCAGAAAAACAAGATGTTCTGCAGCATGGTGAACAAGCAGTGAATGCTGTATAGATGCCCATTTTAAGAAGTCATTAACAAATACGTGTCATTGCACAATATGACATCTGAGTGTGAGTTTCAGGTTTTCTGCATTTCAGCTCAATAACAAATGGTTTATTTTGGAGACTGTAGTGCTCCCCTCTCCTTGTTTCTGATTTTATCCCTGTTTATCATTTACAAGACTATCTCAAACTTTACTTCACCCTTTCAATTTCAACTACAAAGTTAACAACTGATTATGATTCTAGTGCAAGATAAATATACAATTCACAGAAGAACAGAAGTCTGTGAATATTACTTCATGCTACATTTCAACAACAACAAAAAAAATCAGGAATTTGTTTCACCATCAACTCCTCATGTTTCCATATAGCAGTGTATCAGGCCCATGTATGCAAGATACTCAGCAAGTGTCAGCTACTGTGATTAAAAACTAGGTTACTGCAGCCTTCACTGGATACCACAGGAAGGGGACACAGAGGAAAGGGTGGCTAATCTAATCATTCACACAAAGGAGCAAAGGTCACAGATGGATCATTACCTCTTGAAGACAAGAAGCAATTAGTTTTATAACAAAGATGAATTTCAACATTAATAATAATTGCTTTTAAAGTGTATGTCACAGAAAAATAGTAGGGGCTTCTTAGCATTATTACGGTGAGTACTCACACACATATTAAAAACTTAAACAAGATTTTGTTGTTTACTGAACCTTCCCTCCTTCAAACAAATTTGCAATAGCCCTTTCTGAGCTACTCCTTTCCATTTCTTTAAAATAGCTTACAACATTATTAATCAGAAATTCTGGATTTCTGCAACAGTAATCTATTAAATCCATGCTCTAGGTATTTGTAACGACCATACAATATCTTATATGTTATAGCTGTAAGGAATTCATTAGTTTGTTGTAATCAAATTCTACAATATCTTGGCAGTTTACTCTGCAGTCACAGATAAAAGTCTGTTACTCTTATTCCATGAGGACCTTTCTCTCTTGATGAAAAGTTCAGCAAGAAGTAGACCTAAGAGTATTCAAAATACAAAAAATATTGCTGAATAGAGGCAATACCAGTTTTTACTCCCTTGAGCCAGGCAGCCTTACTTGACATTTTAGAAAATGCTCTGTAAAATAAAGACAAGTAGCATTGCTAACCATTGCACGCCTTTAAAACCCTCCAATGCTCCTCCATGGTTCTCAACCTTTCTAAGGTTGTTGTATTCTTTTAAAAACATTGTCTCTCACTTATATACCAGAAAGATCCTATGGTAGCCATGAAGGCTACCTGAAACCTGCTGACAAGGATGGGGATGAACCAAGAATGGGTGGGTTTTGCCCAAGAGAGTTATGTGGAAAAAGATAAGCTGACATCTTACACATCAGTACTTTGTAAGGGAGACTATGTCACATCGCTCACCCATGCTCATCTTAATAGGTAAATTTTCTCTGCTTGCAGCCTCCACAAGGTGTCTCCTGGCCTCCATCACAGCTTCCTTTTGTTTGAGGTTCATGAAGGACTCCCACAGAGCTTTGGCAGCTGGATCACTGTAAGAAAATGACATGACTATACTAAACATTGCTTGAATAATGGAGTAAACTTACATCAACATTTATGTTTTGAGATGAATGCTTCTACTTACTAATCTCAGGTAGGCAGGATACAAGCAAAAATAAAGTGATATAAAAGCTTGATTATTATTAGCAGAATAGTTGCTACAGTGTTACAGAAAAGCTAGATTTTTTTGCTACCAATTATAAAGCATTAGAATTCACATATAATAAATAAGCATGTCATTCTAAAAGTAAGCACTACTGTTCAACCATAAGAATATCAGAAACAGTCCAAACTTCTTCAGTTACTAAAAGGCTATGGAAAGGATAGGCTCCAACTTCCCCACAAGAGTTTATATCTCAAAGCTGGTACTCCCAATGCAGAAGGCTGTTGTTATAATTTTGATGAACTGCTGTCACTTTGGGTTTCATGGATTCTCCATGGATGAATTCATGGATGATTCTCCATGGTTTCTCCTGTGGATTGTTAATTTCTGTATGTGAAATGAATAATCCACAGCAGAAATTATCTGTCCTTACGATTTCTGCAATTACAGATCTCCTTTTTGTTGTTGCTGCTAAACTTAAATTAGGCATTTTTGTAGTTCCATCTGCACTCAGTTTCCTGTCATTCTTCTCTTTCCTGCAGGACACTGCATTTGTTGCTAGAGTGAATGAATTCAGTGTTCTCTCAGTGGCAAGGGAGGATAAGGTAGGAAAATCCCTTGCTTGGGGCTAAAGCCACATGTTGGGATTAACTATGTTGAACTGTTTTTTCAATTTATTTTTTTGTTTTAAAGGAAAAGCTTCCCTCTGTTTTCTCCTCAGGAGACATTTAACTCCTAAAGATATTTTGATGTCATTTACAACATGCTTATAAACATGCCAAAACAAGCTTTGTTTCATGGAAATAGAAACTCATAATAATTCATTTGATACCCATTCCAGAGCTGTTCTTATGCTCTGCTGCAACAGCAGGGCTGCATTTAGCAAATCTGTGCTGTCTCCCAAACCAGGTAAGAGATCACCAAGCCCTATTTCTGACATCCAAGCAACCCACATCCTCTGTCAAAGCCTAAGTGGGTGGAAGGACTGTGGGAAAAAGGTTGAGTTACCCTTCTGACCAAATCACAAATGAACAGGAAGTGTTAATTTCACCCTACTGCCAAGGATGGCAAACGAAAAAAATAATCAGATGACCTAACACAGTACTTCCCTTTCTCCTTCTAAACACAGAGGCAGGAGGCAGTACCTCCCAAAAGCAGCTGGGGCACCTGCAGCAGCTCCCTCTACTCCATCACTAAGTGCTATCTGAGCACTAAGCACTTTTCATGGGCACCATCTCCAAGAAGATCCCTCACAAGAAAAAGCTACAGTGATATGTAACATACAATAGTGCAAGACATGAGGGATTTCCAAAACAACTAGATACTTCATTACAATGTAAGAATTCCTTTATGGAAAGTGTTGTCAAGCACAGGCACCCCAGTTAAGTGGTGGAGTCACCATACCTGGAAGTGTCCAAAAATTAGTAGATCTGGCACTTTGTGGTATGGTTTAGTGGGCATGGGAGTACTCAGTCAAAGGTTGGACTCTGTGGATCTTGGAGGTCTTTTAATAGCTCAGATGCTGTAATCCTCAGGTATGCTATCTTTACAGATTATCTACTCAATCTACTCCCCACCCAAGATCACTTGTAAATGCACTGTGTTGATCCTGTTCACATCACATTCACAGGGTATGTCTCGCTGTCATTTACAACTGTGCCTGAGGTTTGGATTTTATAAGGCCACTGCATTGCCTGATAACCAATCCCTTCCTGGATATACCATTCCAATACCAAATCTATAGAGATCAGGAACTGAACCTGAAACAGCAAGAAGCTAGGTTTAAAAATACTTTTCCCTCATTTGGAAGGAAAACAAAGTAAAAGTTTCTGTTTAAGATCTTTAACTTGTTCTCATTCTCACAATTCCCTTCATCGCCCTAAATGTAAGCAGAGTCTCACATAAACAAGATACCAGGAACTAAGCCTTGCAAAGGAAAACAAGCAACATAAGGAAGCTAAAATAAGCCTACCAGATTTTGCACAGGTTTTTGTAGTCCCATTTTTCTAACTCCTATACTTCAGAAAGATACTTAGCAAATAGTAAAGTGTGAAGAACTCATCCTAAAAGCATCTACAAAAGTCAGTAAGAGTGCATGTGATAATTTTACCATAACCTTTGTTTGCTACTCTCCCTTCTCACACCATGTGCGGATCAGTCCTATCACTTTGGGTGGCAAGGTCTTTGAAAGCAACATGTATCATACTATATTGTATCATCACTACCAGAAGTACCTGTTTCAGCTGGTACTTCTACTTGTTAATAAACTATAATACCCCTCCAAAATAACAGACCCATTATTTTAAACTAAACAAAGAAACAAAAATTAAGAATGAGTCATACTAATGCTTTAAGAAAACGAAAAAGGGGAGGGGTGTGGATTTACTTTTTGCTTTGTATATTCTACCTTCCTCCTTTAGCCACAGTAAGTTTTTCTTTAATCCCAAGGACGAAAGTTTGCAGGATCTCTGAGGGTTGCTTTAATGCATAAAAAAGAGCAAAAAGGAAAACAACTACAGTCCTAAAGGAGAGAAGAGTCAACCACACTCGTGTATGCTACATCTCTGTCATCCAGATTTTCTGTAGACATTTTTCTTCCCACTGCTTTGCACAATAATTAGTGGTTTAGGTATCATATATATAACTATATATAAGCAGGATGAGGTCAGTGTATATCAATAGCTAACACAGTCAACTAACTAGGTCAATTCAGAGAAAACAATTTTTAAGCTCAGTCTTTCTTTTTTTTTCAATGTAACGGGAAAAATGAGCCACAAAAGTACTTGTGTTTTTTTGTTGCTAACACTTTTCCTGTTCCCCCTCTATTACCCTTTCCAATAAAGGTTTTTGCTTTGAAAAACACCCACTCTTAACCTTCAACAGTAACAAGACAGGAATGACTGCTGGGAATGAGTCAGTAGGACACTGTACAGGGCCCTGGTGTTGCCTCCTGCCTGATCTGAGAAGTTACCACAGCATTTTCCTTTTAGAAATTTCTAACACTCGGAAAATATACTATCTTATCTTATCTTACCTTTTCGACATTTGTCTGCAACTGCCTTCCAGCTCTTGTCATGGTGCCCTTCCCCTCCACTTTTTCCCATCTGCAGTTCCTCTGCTTTGGTGCAAATGTCCCAATCTAGTGACACTGGTAATCAAAGATTTCTACGGAATCCAGCACTCAATTCAAATTCCTCCCTTGTCTTGCATTCCTTGACTTCCCACGAACTATGTATTGATTTTACATTTTATCTTATATTACATAATACACATTATCTTATATTATATTTTATACATTAAAGTCAACCTTTTTATTCTGAAAGTAGTTTTCTGAAATGAAACATTTGGGGTTTTTTAAAATATTCAACATAATCGAATATTTTAAATATTTATGTTTAAATTTTGAATATTTATGTTGAAAATATTCAACTAAAAATATTACAAAACCCTTAATTGATATTGTCTGAATGATGATGGCTTGGTCAAGAAAAAATAAATCCTTTACAGTTACACCACAGTACATCTCAGGAATTCAAAAACACCCTTCAAAATAACTGTCACAAAAGTAGGTAAAGATTACAGTATACACTTGTGTGCTTTTCTATCACAAAATGTTTTGTAGGGCATGACAAACCTGACAAAGAGAACACTAAAATTCAGGGGCCTCTCCAGTAAGTCAGTTTCACCAACAAGGGTAGAGTTTCACTCACAATTTGATATCCTGTCCATTTCTTTTATCACTATAGTCATTGTATTGTACCTAATTGACCAGTTATATCAGAAAACAGAATTTAATAGAAACAACTGTAGCAGTAACCTGGCAGAAAATTTATTAAACAAAAATACCACATTAAGTCCTGAGAAAAAGCATAAGTCTCTGAAAAGCCCCATTGGACAGAGTTATACCATTCAATTTACATAAAGCAGCCTTTGACAGACATCTCAAAATTGCAAATTTCTCCCTTCCCCTCACATACAAACTTTTTTAATGGGACATTCTCTGTTCCAAAACTAATTAAAATTTAATTGCATATAATTTGTACTTGAAAACAACGATGAAAAAGATTATAAAGAAAGAGGGATAAACCTAGACAACTAAAAGATGCAGCTCCCCTACTTCTGGATTTGCGTGCCAGTTTTCAAAGCTGAATCAGGAAGACAGAGAGGAAAAGGACCAAGTCATCAGATCCATAATCCATATGATGAGACACCAGCTGGCAATTGTGCCAGGAAAATGGTGCTGATGAGAACCAGTCAGGAAGACTGGAATGTTCCATGCTGACTAAAGCTTGATGCAGGTAATTCAAGGAGACATAGAAAAACAAAAATCATAATTGATAATAAAACGATTTAGCCATGAAGTGGCTAACTAGCTGGCTTCTCAAATTTATAATATCCAGAGGAAATACCACACAATGAAATCTGATGTTTACAAGATGCAGGGTGAAAAAGCCAAAACCCTGAGCAGAAGAAAGGGTACAGTATGGTAAGCAGTTCTTTTGGTGATGGTGCAGTAGCTTCAGCAATGCTTGCTGTGAGGAAGCTTGCTCTCGTTCCCATGGAATTCCTTTCAGTAACGCGTTCTGATAACTAAACTAATTTATTTGATCTAGACATTTACAGGTTGATTATGAAATGCCTAACCTTGCATCAGTTAAAATAACTGTAACTTACTCTCTTGATCTGGTCTGGTGCAGTCCCGCTAGGACAACACTGCCAAGTTTATCTGACAGACAGAATGTACCCCTACCCCTGATCATCTGTAGCCTTAGAATCAAAGCTATTCATTTTGAACAAATTTGGGGAGACCAGGGGAGGTTGGTGGCACTGGGATGTGCTATTACCAAGCTGGAGGCACTAGTCTGGAAATAGGTGAAATCAAGCACCAGTCAATGGAGAGCAAACTCTCAGAGCAGATGCAAAACTAGAGGCATAGACAGAAATCTGGGGGCACTTACCCTGAGGGCGCCAGTGCACAACACCATAATTCACCCTTGGCTGAAATGACGTGTTTTGCTTGATACCACCAGCACAGAAAAATATTTACTTCCCTTATTGCTTCAGGTCTTGTCTATTATTTACAAATTTTTAAAATATGGTCTTCCTGGTCCCTAATGCAGAGCAAAAGGTCAGGAAGTAGTAAGCCTACACTAGAAAATATGTTCATTCAATTACTAAGTGCTTCTCATTTATCATTATGTTTTCAGATGTATGAATAGACCATTCCCAACCCTCCTAACATTTATAGTATTAATTTGGCAATACATTTCTTCAATCAGCATGAGTAATTAACCAATGAAAACAAGTCAAACACTCTTGTCCAAGAAGCATACCATAATTACTAGAATTATCAGCCACATATGTAGTCTCTGGCAAGCTATTGCAAATTATTATGATGTGATCTAATTTCCAGTCAAGGCAGATAAAAGTGACATGCACATTATCTATTACTGGATTTTTGTCTGGACTTCTTTGCCTAACAGGACAAATTCAGGTCATCCTGCTTTCTTCTTATAAAACACTGGCATTTTTTTCAGCTACATGTAGGCCCTGCCATGCCCCCAGGCCTACTGAAAAACAGATCAAAAGTCTCTTCCACAACCTTTTCAAAGGCCAAATAGAGAAATTAGTATCTACATATAGTTTCCTTTGCAGGTCTCCTGTAGTTTAAATTAAGGCAGAAAAAGATGACTTTTTACAGTTTTATTTTGGTTTTAAACCTCTTGGCATCAGGTGAAAGCACAGCCTGTATCATAACATCATATACAGCAAATAACCAGGAGGAGGACATCATATGAGAAAGATACTAATAAGGAAGAAAGAATAAGCAAATGTTCTTATTTATACACCTGGCAAAGGACACGGGATTTCAAACAGCAATTTGCTGACACAGACTCTGAATAGGAAACAGAAAATAACTGTGAGTGGGCTTCAAAAATTAATCAACTGAAATGACAGAATTTCAGCATAACAAAGTAGTTGTGTTTATACTTTCACAGATAAAAAGAAAAATCAGAAGGAAAATTGTGGTAGTCTCAATATGTGACAGATTCTGTGGTTATTATATCAGCAAAGCTTTCACCTTTCGTCTCTATAGCTTTACAACTCAGCTGCATCTGTATATTTTCACAAGAGGAAGGGAGAAGGGAAAAATTCAGTAAAGATTAAATTAGAGAGTCATTAATACCACAAAGCTGCCCAAAACTGAGTGACTGCTAAAATAAAAGGGTGTGCTGCCAAGTATTGTCTTTGCAATAACACATTTCTTTAAAGACAACACAACACCCACGTTAAGTGCACAGCACTTCAAAAAACACCAGGTGGTCAGAAGACCATTGCTACGAAGGACAAATCCATGGCTGCAATATGTCATTTGAATACTGATAAACCAAAGAGAAGCACAAGCCTGCGATAAGATGCAAAGATTTGTCTTTGAGCCTGGAGCAAAGGGCCACGTATCAGGAGACATCCTCCCTCCTCCAATCCCTGCTGTCTCAGAGACAGCAGAGGCTGTGCCAAGGCCACACTGGATGGACTGTGGATTCCTGGGGACAAGCGCCAGCCTGACAACCCTGGTGGGGACAGCAATGTCCCTGACTGCACCCCACCACACATAGAGCAGCCCCTCCCTGGAAACAACAACAACATCTGGAATAGCCTCCCCAGAACAGCAGCTCCTCCATGCCACAGGGATTGTGTGGACATGCTGTGGGGAATACCAGGTGGATGAGAAGAGCTCCACATTGCCATGTTCCCAGAACACAGCTGGGCTCAGAGAATGAAGCTGCTCTTCATTTCACCCTTCTGAAAGTCACCAAACAGCTCCAACATAATTTATCTAAAATTTTCTACATAGAAACAGCTATCAGTATTTCCAGGAGCTCAGTCTCTAGCATGGATGCAATTTGAGCACATCCCAAGCATGTGCTCTTGATGGGCTAGGCCAATTTGTGTTCAACTAAAGAGTCAGCAATACTTTATTCAGAAAAAATACAAAATCCACAAAACTTTTTGTTTTCAAATAAATATAAGTTGCACATTCCCAGAAGGGACTAACAGTATTTCTAGGAAAGCAAAATAACATTAAGTTTTAAAGTAATTCCTAGCAGTGGGCTGTCATTGTGCTGTTGAACATTTTGTACAGTTGGCAGATCTGCTCAGCCAAATTAAATGCACTTCAGACAGTAGAAACTGGAACTGTACTCCAATGCTTCCTAACCTTAGAAAAAAAAAAGCATACAAAAAAGCTAATGTCATCTTGGTAGTGTGCTTGCAGAAAACTGCAGGAGAATGAAAATTACCACCTCTGCCATAGATTAGTGAAAATTTTGCAAAATAGCATAACACACAAAACCTTTTAAAAAACAAGTTCTTTGCAGCCCTTCAACTTAGAACATTATGCTCACATCCTCACTTAGATGCATGTTAAAATGCTTCCATGTATTGGTTTTTATGATTAGAACATGAAGCAAATAGTACCAAAAAAAGTGTCCAACAGCCAACATTAAAGAACATAAATATGTTCCTGAATAATTTAATGGCTATTCCCCAGTTTCACTCCAAGCCCTCAAGCCACTCAGTGGGTGTAATCTGTCCTAGACTCAACTGTGGCTGTATACTTTGGCACTGAGTCAAAACAGAGAGGTTATTGTTTGATTCATATGCCAAGGGCCTCTTAGATAAAGGGCTAATGGCAGGCTGATAGCTTCAGCCTTTGCATATGGTGTTTATACAGACCCTTCTTTCCCCTCCCTCCTTTCTGTGTATACTCCAGGAAGGCTGTGTCACATCAAGATCAAGTTAATTAATTAACTCATACTAGCATAATTTGATTGATAAAACAATTTGATTCACTAAAGGTCACACAGAGTGCTGTTAAAACACCAACTTTTCTGCCTCAACAACACAAGGTTTTGAGGCTTTCATTTTTCCACGCTGCAAACAGGAATTTTAAAGAAATAATCTCACTAGAAAAATAGATGAAAGAAGAAATTAATCTGTCAATTAAAGCATACTGCAAAGTTCAGAAAATAATCAGTGCTTCATGAGATAATTAAGCAAAAAATAAATCACGTCCTACAACAGAAAGAGAATTCATTTATGTGACCCTATGTTGTTAGTTCTGCAAACTATTGAGCTTCCCTCAAAAGAAAACTAGAGGTCTTGTATATCTGATACATTTGCTATTTAGTATATCCAAACAAGGACAATTTCCTAGAATATAAGTTTCTATACTGTTAAAATATTTCAGAACATAGTCCTGTAGTAGGACCAAGTTATTATTTATTAGATTTTACGAAACTTCATTATCAAATTATACAGTAATTACTTTTCTGCAAGACAAAAGCACCATCAACTTTTAATTTAAAAAATACAATCTAATTTTAAAAATATAGACAAAAATCATTATAGTAAGACTAAATGCTTAAGAGCCTTTTGTCACCAATTTATTTTAAATAATTTATTTTAAACAACAGACATATAAAAAAGAAGCTTCCAGGCATTTTAAAAGCAGTTCTAAAATAATATTTAAAGTGTTGCAAATCAGCTTGCAGCCACTAAGGCTGAAGTGCTTTGAGCAAAACTGGGAGCTGCTTATCAGCCATCAGTTTTACAGTGGATTCTCCCCTGGACTCCCTGAAATAGCTGTGGCAATATAAAAGGTGACAGGAGTTTGTCAGTTCACTGTATGTTGTTCAATATCAAGGTATACATTCCAAGGAAGTACAGTATTCACTCGACTAATACAGTAGATTCATTCATAAAAAGGCAAGATTTGCCAATAGCAGTCAAAAATTTCCTAATATTTTGGCTCCTCCCCTGTTTTTACTTTGGCACGGGTCTCCTTGTGCCAGTAATACTGACCCAGCATGCAGAATCACACTGCAAACCAAATGAGGGGCAAAGAACTTCCTTTGCCTGCTCCTTGACAGCTGGGAGGTTCTGCCAGGCAGTTCCACAGGATACAGCCCACGTTTTCCTTCATCACTGGTTCTGTCTACAGCTGACTCAACATGGCCATAAAAAAACCCCAACAGGCAGAGCATTCTTTGAAAGCTCTGGCCCACATAAGAAGGGTACATTGTGGGGTAAAACCAGGGGAAAGTTGGTTAAAACACACCAGTAGGACAAGGAACAGTTACTGTACACAAGTTATTATATTCAAGCCATGATATTTAGCTTCATAAAGGCATACCTACAGATACTGATACTTCAGGGCAATGCCAGTCAAGTAAACTTGAATTTTGCAATAATTTTCAGACATGGGATGATAAAACAGATTATTGCTTACCATTAGGAGAAGAGAAACTAAGATACACAAGACACAACCAATGACTAAGACCAACAGTAATAGGAAAGTGTTCTTTGAATTTGTTATTGTACATCATGAGAGAATAGGTTTCCGTTTATCTTACAAAGAAGCATATGGAAGTGTGGGACAGGATTTTTACAAACATAGTAGCAAGGTCTAAAATATATTGAGAAAAAAAATCAAGAAAAAAATAAAAGAATCAAAAGTTTATTTCAGACAGACAAAAATTTTGAGAAGAATGAGATCAAACCAGTTTTTAAATATCATCATTTTAAGTTGCAAAACTGCTGTTTTGTACAAACTATAAACCACCATATTCCAAGAAAACCATGACCATTATACTCCAAACCAGGAAGAAATATGCTCCCTGTTATCAGCAGAGCATGGGAGAACTTAAAAATAAACATTTCAGGAGGTACTTATAAACACAACCACCACAGCAACCCCAGTATGTCACAAAACTTCCCTGTTTACCTACAGTTCTTTGCTTTGGGATGAACTCCTTTTCCTTCCTTTATAGATAATGGAAAGTAAATCAGACTTATAACATTTGACATATTTTTGGTCCCACAGGTGAACTGAATTACAATAAAATTTAATAAATAAGTATTAAAAGGTTGGCAAGGATTCAGTTCACATCAGGAATTGATTAAAAAGAAGAGAAACAAAACCTCCCAACAAAAGTAAATTATAAAATAGCACCCTACATTTTCCCTTTTCTTTCTTAAATAAAAAAAATAAAACAGAAACTTAACTCTATTTGGCTCATTCATATATCTACTTTACAGATGGCCATACTTATAAATTAAAATATGTACATAAGTCTGATGAGTGTGGTCAACCACCATCTGAAGCATGTTCATCTTGTGCCAAACCCACCATCTTCAGTTTTATCAAACATTTCCTCAATCCAAGTATCATGTAAACTTGTAAGGACAAGCATTTTAATCACAGTCTTGTTTCATGTGGATCTAAATATAGATGAATTTGTGTATATATATATAAATGCTGTGATACACATACAGTAAGTATTTTGGCTTCAGAAAGCCAAAAAGTTTAACATACACACTTAAACATCTATGATACAAAACAACTTTACTTGCTAATAACCACATGCAGGAGACAATGCAGCTGTGCACGAATGATGTTATTAAAAAGTAATGCAATTCCACTCATTGCTTCCAATATCAAAGAATTACTGTGTAAACCAATGACACCAGTGTGCATTAAACCAAGACAGCAGAGAAATAATCCCTGCACTGTATTTTACCATAATACAAGTCATATAAGTCAGCACAAATGCATGCATGCACAGGTACACACAGAATACCTGAAAATTGATTAAGAAATCCTCTTATTCTATTCCATTTATATAGATTAATAATATAGAATTTCTGTTTCAGCTTAATAGTAGAACAGTTAGTGAAAAAATTCTTATAAAATATTCAGAGCACATATAAATGTAGAATTATATATATATACACACACACACACACACACACACATATATTTGTCAAATGATTTGGTCGTAATAATCCTCTAGCCAGACAGCATTTCTACAAAGTTTCAGCTTTTTTTTTGGTTTGTTTTCAGTTTCATAGATGGCAAACACAGCACTTTCCTTAAAAAAGAAAACTACACAGTCCAACGAACAGCTTGGGGAGCTATGGGCTCTCATCTCTTTTGAGTTCTGTTTATTCTAGCTATTCCCAAGACCATTAATATCCATTTGAACCTGTAAACTTGAAGGTCACCAAAAGGTGAAACATAAGGAAGCAATATAATATGGAATATTCAACTAGATTATGTACTGTGAGACATTAGCACAGTTTCCTTCAACCCCAGTATTTTTTTTCCTTAGTAATAGAAAAGATAGGAAGATAATCGCCATATTAAACCAGTGTTTAATTTGTAGGATTTACATAATGACTAGCAATTTCTTTTAGTTAATAATTTTTAAATTAACTAACTCCGCCTTTCCAGAAAATGCTATGCAATCAGAATGAAATGAGTAGAAAAAATAGTTATCAAACAGTCCAGAGATGGAATAAAAATACACACCCAAAATTGGATACTATTATATAAATATCTTACCACTGTCAAAAGCAACACGAACCTAGCCTAAGACTGCACTGATTGTTGTTGTTAAGCTACAGCAGCTACGTTACATGTCACATTACATGTATAAGCTTGTGACCAGCAGCACTGAGAATGCACAAAAGCCTTATAAACACAAGACCTCCCAAGATCAAGAGGGATCTGTTTGTGGACGAAATATCAAGCAAACACTCTGCAATTCCTGGACTACCTTTCCTCTCACAGCTATCCTTCTGCAAATGACACATGCCAACACTAACAAAGCTATACATGCAGATAAACCAGATCACCTCTATTTGTGACATCAGAAGAAAATACAGATATAAATCATCATGCCCTACATGTGCTGTGGCATCCAAATACATCAAATATAATCTAGTATAGTACATCAAATATGTAAAATCAACTGACTCAACAGAAGAGGCTGACATTGCAGGGAGAAACTGCTTGGATCAGGACTCTTCATCTTCACAAACTACCCTGTGAAAAGGAGAAGTAGTGCCTAATTCCATAAAGCCCTATTGCCTGCAAATGATAAAATTACTGGATTTAAGTTATTGACCAGCACACCAAAGCTCCCTTTGGAAAATTCTGATTTAAGTATAACACTGTCACACACACACACTGGAAGTCATGTAAGCAAGCTGACGTAGCTTTCCAACTTCATAAGGCAGCTGATACTGCTACAAGATAATTTCTGCATCAGCTATCAAATGTTTTGGGAGAAAGAAAATTCCTCTAAACAAATAGGGCTACTCCAGTGAACTATTGGAAGAAGCAACAGCACCAGCATGAAATGGCTGGCAAAGAAGCAGGTTCAACCTAAATAAATTCCTGAAGACAGCTCTACTCACATTCTACAAGACCAACAGCCAGTGATGCTTCACACCTTTATATGACTATTGTACAAACTGCAACGTTTTTTGTCATCATGCTTATTCTGGAAGATGTTACCCTGAGGCAAGTCTTGAGGAAAGAAAGGCACATTTAGGACGGTAAGGAGTGTAGGAAAAGGAACCCATGCAGAGCTGTCACTGCTCGCCAGGCTGAAGCATGAGTGGAAGGGAAGAATTAGTCATGCAAACAGCCTGAAACAGAAGCCATGCCTGGCAATTGTATCAACAAGAAACAGATCATCATCCTCGCCTGAAGTCCTTTATGACAGTTACTTATGGACTTCAAGAACCTCTGAAGTCTATAATCTTGCATGATTATTACCCTGCAACCAAATGCCTCTGAATATCTTAAAATGAATTTCAGTGTGTCTTTTTCAAAAGTTGGATTATCTCAAAAACTTTACTGAAAGTATATCAAGAAAAGAGGGATTTTATTAATCTTTTTTTAAGGCTTTTTTTTTTTGATCTACAGCAAGTGTACTTAACAAACAGAAGGTTGGATCATTTTAACCCTATTTGCTGACAGCTGAAGCAGAGGGAGCTAGCAGTTTACTTTGAGGGTAACGGAGAACAAGCAAGACACATCTCAGGAAAGTAGGGCTGGTCTTGACAGACGCCAACTGATCTTTAGGTCTTACTAATCCTTGAAGTACTAAATCCCACTAAGCTCCATCTTGTATACAGACATGATTTTGAACATGTTCTGTGCAGAGAAAAGCAGATTAACTATCCACTGGGCGAAGTGTCCTAGCTCTAAGATGTGGTCAGGACACCTCAAACCAGTTTACCCTTCCTCTAACCCCTAGGCCCTAGCTACTCCTTTTAAAAATTATGTTATTTAAAAATACATAATACATACTGTTAGAATTTGTATCTGTTAATCAGCTGGTAAGGTTCCTTCCCTTCTGCAATAGCTTCACAGCAATCATCTCTGCAGAAGAGCCTTTATTACAGGCCACAGAACTAGCTATTCTAAAACTTTTCCATTATTAAGTAGTACTAAAGGGGATCTTAAACAATTATGGTGATACTGAGGCACTCTGTGGATAATGATACATCACACTTGAGCTTGGAAAAACAAGTTTCAGTTGCAACCAAACATATGGTAGTGTTGTCACTTCTTGACAGGTATTCAGGACTA
Source organism: Passer montanus (assembly GCF_014805655.1). Classification (NCBI taxonomy): domain Eukaryota; kingdom Metazoa; phylum Chordata; class Aves; order Passeriformes; family Passeridae; genus Passer; species Passer montanus. The sequence continues at coordinate 2,538,972 of NW_024359832.1, read as the reverse complement.
AGCTTCTCTGCATTGACTCACAGTGGGACCAGGTCTAGAAGTGCTCCTTCCTACACCCACCCCCACAGTCATAATACATTCCTTGGAAGTCTTCAGAGATTTCTCAAAAGGGTCTCCTGTAGAAAGAATAGAAAGGTAAGACGCATAGCCTGGAATAGCATGTGGATTCATTGTCAAGTAGAGTTAAAAGCCAAACAAACAAAAACCCAACAGAAAGCAAAAATAAGGAGGTTATTCCAGCTGTCTATCACCATTCAATAGCAGAAATGACACCTGATCTTTAGACCCCAGAGCAACAATTAAATGCAGACTGGTCCAAATAAACAACCAAGCACAGCACAGCAACTGGAAGACTGCCAGAAACAAAACAACTGACATCCAGATGAACACTTGCTTCCTTCAAGACAAACAAATGAAAAAATCACTGAAAAGTGAAATTCTTTCTGTCAGAAGTAGAATTGCTTCTTGTGACCTAATCCACCCTGTTTTGCAATTAGTAAATCTGGATATATACTACTTCACAAGATAAAGGGAACAACTGATGCTGATAGGCTTCCCAGATACTTCACAGGTCTCTCAGCCCTCTTGCCCACTGTAATAAAACAGGCTATCATTCCAGCATTACCCCAAAAATCACTCTTGCTCCTCTAACAGTGGACAAACTCTGCAGGGGTGAAGGAAAAAAAGTGCATACAAATAATTTCTTAAAATTTTCTACACGTAACCATCACTTAACCCTGTCTGAATTTCAACTGGCTGCCTTTTTGTCCAACAAAATGTTTCAGCAAAATGTTTCATTCCTACAAGCTGCAGGACAGCTTATGTAGAATGCCAGACTGAGTTACTGCATGAATCAACTTAATTGAAAGCTTCTGAGTAGGATTTTGTGCACTACAAGGTACAGCAAAAGTCTTGGCAAGCATCTCTTTAAAATGTGTATATTAAAGATTTACTTGTCAGGGATTTTAATTTCAGTTTTGGACAAAGCAATGAATTATACTAAATATAAAGTCTGATCCTTACAACAAACATATTGCTTGAGAATATTACATGTAACACAATAGGTTACTTTAGAACATTCTCCCTGCGTTTTAAAGCTATTGCATAAGGTTACTTTAATAAAAATGATTCCAGGGAAAGAGCAGTTAGTAATGAGGTGCTGACAATTGAATCTACATTTAGGGATTGCACTGGAGTGCCAAGTCCACTTTTACAGATGCGCTGCTTAGCTATCCAGTAGATGTCCTCAGGGCATGTAAGACCAATGTATTTTGGGTCACGTTTGGCAGCAGAGACAGATGAGACAAGTGAAAACATTTACCAAGAACACATCTGACGTGTGTTTTTCTTATTAGAGAAATGTAAGAAAATAAACCCAGATACCATGGAATGCCAGGAATTCCTTCTCCTCCATGTTTTTGATTTACAAGGCAAATTTTTGGTAGTCTCCTTTGACCTCCCTCCCTCATTTGCTTGCCTAAGGCCTGGAGTCATCAATGCAACCTCTTGACCAAGCCATTTTGAGGGCTTAATATACAAAAATACATCTTCATCACGGATGGAAAGACAACTCTTTGTATAAATTACTCGGTTACCACAAAAATCACTGCACAGTACGTTTTATGGTATAAGTAGTTAAAAGAGTCAAAGATACTCTTTTTAGGAGTTGAGAACAAGTATTCAAGTAAATACTTTGAGATCCAAAATAAACTGTGAAACAAAACAAAAAATCTAAAGCAGTCTTTACATCTTAAAGATGAGATCTTTGAACATCCAGAGCCAGACTCTTTGCTAGCATGTTGGTGAAACTTAGATCAACTTGAAGGCAGAATCCTGCATATCTTCATTATTCTCCTCTCTCCGTTCAAAGTAGCATATTTGTCATAGTTTCAATGCAAACCTAGAGCCCTAGCTTCCTTAGATCTCATGCAAACCTAATATGGACAATTCCAGCCTTCAAAACCAAACTGACAGCTATTCAGCAAGAATAAAGCTCCAGCCTCAGGCTTTCATTTTTATAACCATTTCCATACTCTGGTTGATCTGTCATGAGAAACAGTTATGGACTTCTGTTGACTGGGTATCTTCTCACAACTCCTTCCTAATACACTTCTGCCTGCCACAGAATGAGTGATGAGAGCAGAATTTTGTCCTAATCCAAAATCTCTGCATTTTTGGTCACTTTTTGTAGTCATTCAATATTAACTCTGCATCCTCCTCTTGAAACGGGCTTCTGCAATCAGTTTGGTGCCATCTAATTCCCTCCTCCTCCACATACCCTCCCTCCTTACCACCAAACCAAGTGTATCATTGATGGCACCTTCTGACCTATCAAAGAAGGTCTGAAGCCATGACCCATTCCTATCATCAATAAGAACTGCAGCCTTTTCTGTTGAGGTTAACTTCCCTTTTTTTTAAGGGGTAACTGGAGCTTAAGCAGCCACATGCAGCATACACATTTAGCTTGTGTTCTGTGGCTGTTTCCAGTTAGTGAAAATGACCCGATATGGATTTCTTTTTCTTGTTACTCATTTAAATAAGTAGTAGAGTTGTGCAGAGAATTAGGTAAGGTCATAAAATGTTTTCTCTCCCACAGAGGCTGGAAATCTTTCCCAGTTGAGGATCATTTAAAAAAATATACTCACAACCTATGGAAACTAAGTGGTACTTGGTGGAGCACAGTCATCCAGAACCTGTAGAAGGACTGCTTGAGGGTTGCAGTTCATCAGGGCATAAGAACTGGCTAGGCTTGGTCAATATTCACAAGCACTTTTGAAACTGTGAACAATTGTAAAGTAGCAATAGCCATTTCAGCATCCCCTAAAGACACTTCAGGAAAAATAACACACACACACAAGTAAGCTTTAGACCTAGGGATCATGAATTAGATTCCAAAGATCTGACATCTAAATAACAGAAGCCATGCTAAATATTATTTAGCCATGCTAAACAGCAGAAAAGAATGTTGGATTTCTGGTTCAATTAAATTAAAATCTATAGTTGTGCATGTATTTATTTGTATAAAACCAGAATATTTCTCTGTGCAATATTCCATCTACTTTTCAAAGTAAAAGCATCTTCAAGTGCTGACAGGTAAATAGCTGACTTCACATAAATTTAAGCCTGTGTAACCTTTGATTCCTCGTTCATATTAAGTCTGGAATCATGAAATAACCCAAATCATACAGTCAAAACTTGCAATCAGACCCATTGCCAAGATAATACTGTTTCCTTCCCAAACATTACTTCGTCATCCAAATGAGCAGCTGTCATTTGTTCTTCTCATCAGTCTATTACGGCACATTTCTCTCTGTTGTAAGATAGAGCAGGCTTACTTTATAGTACAAAAATGATAAACAAAAACACCCCCCCAGGTCACTCAGTCACTCTCTGTTCTGGCACTATGGCTGAACAGCAAAGGAGTAATTCTGCAGTATGTAATAAGGCCAATGCATATCACTGCATTTTAAAACCTTGCTGTTGAGGTCATTTAGGAGGCAAACTTGAAGGCAGATGGCCAAACAGAGTAAGAGCTAGTCTTAAAAAAATCTCACAACATCAGCCAAAGCAATAGTCTCCAGGAGATTGCACTAAAACACACGAAAGATCAGAGCTCACTTTGGAGAACTACAGTCTACTTAAACAGACACAGTCTTCATGCTACTATTAAACTCTGAATACATCTGCAGGAAAATGCACTGTGGCCACACCAAGAGAAAAGCACTTTGCAAACTTACACTGGGGAAAAAAGAAACTCACAAAATTCACAAACAAAAACATTAAGGGAATAAAAAAAGTGATGTCAGTTTTAAAAGAGACGCTACAGAGACAAAAAACCATTGCCTCTAAGCAATGTAAAGATCTTCCCACTCTGTCCTGAGTGCAGACAGAAGTTAAGTCTTTCTGATAGGTCATCAGAAAGAGATTTGTCCTTCTTTATATCTTGCAAGGAATGAACCTGCAGAACAGGGCACAATAGTAACAAGGGAACAGCTAGAAGACAAACTACCTGAGGGGTTTACTCACTGAAACTCCTTATAACCAGGTGAAGATGCAAGTACTCAGATGTGCTGATGGCTGGACAACATCTGGGTAAGGTTAAAATTTATTGAGTCTGTCTTCTTCAGAACTAAAAACATCTTCAAAAAATTAAGCAGGAAGGGTCCTGATTTTGCTATTTTCACCAAACTGATTCTACAGGCAACAGCATCTCAAAACTCTTGATCCTTGTACTCTGAGGACTGCTGTGATCATGTCAGAAGGCCTAGGAAAAACAGTCTGAATTCCATCTGAACACTTTCATTACTAAGCCTGGGTAGCCTAGACAAAGAGGGCAGTTGGAGGTTCTCAAAGTACAAGAATGAAGGCTTGAGCAGTCCAGCTTCCCACAGCCCCCAGAAGTGCTTTTTGTGGCCTGAGAGGCATAGATAAGGAAGAGCCACCTAGCTGATGCCAAGAGTCTGTCAGCCCAATTCATTCTTTATCTCAAGGAAAATAAGTTTCAAACTTCCTCTTCCTCTAGAAGACAACTTCTAAGGCTTCTGAGCCCTGTCGTAACAGACAACTGACAAAAATGTGGCACCTGTTAAGGAGGAGGATGGTTGGACAAAGAACCTTCATGAGATTCCTCTGCTGCCTACCTCAACAGACTCACTACTGCAGCAACCTGGGGCTTTGCAGAGTGGCAGCAAGGTCTTCTAACAATGCTGCATGTTACATAGCACAGGCAAGCTGGAGGTCCTGACCTCTTTCCAGAATTTTCCACTCTCAGCACAGCCTTCTCACCCCTTCATTTTTTCCATTTCAGTGAGGTCCCATGTTGAAAGGATCTGGGCAAATATACACATTTATTGTAAAATATAATAAATCTTATCAGCTTGTTCATCTCATCCTGTGACAACAGTCAATTACGTTCATTTGATTCCGGCTGGTTTGAAACTGAGCAGAAAGCATCTCCTGGAAAGCTTGTCTTGACTGACAAACCCCAGAACCTGATCCAGCCTGGGCTCTTATTTCCAACAAGAAGATGCCCTGAGAAATTTCAAACAATGAGGAAACTCTAAATAGGCCTTGACTCAGGACTGTGCTCCAAGCCTGTATGAGTACAATAAAGTGGTGATCAGGAAGGCTGCCAGTCCAGGAGCATGGAGGAGAGAGGAAGGAATGCTGTGTTTGGGGCATTCCTACTGCCCAATCCACCACTCTGTCAAGCATCTCCTGGTTGGACTGCTGAAAAGGCAAAAAAAAAAAAAACCAACATAAAACCCCTCAACAGCACAATTCATCTCCCTGAAAATGGACCTCAGCAGCACAACAGGAGTCCTGGAAGCACAGGGCCAGGCTGTAATTTCACCTGTCATTGGTGAAAAAAAGTTTCAGAGTTTTATTTACTGCAATGGGATGGCTGCTTTTCATAAATTCTGCAGTTACAACTTCCTTCTCTCCCCAAAGTGCTGCTCACCTTGCTCAGAAAGGCAGAGAGGAAACAGCTGTACCATGGGTGGTGGCTTCTTTTGGGTTGGTTTGGGATTTTTTTGTCTTGGGGGTGCTGCATTTAGGTTTCAAACAATCTTTAGGAGCAGAGTTCAGCAGAGCACTGCAGCAGGGACAGGAGGCTGGGTCCCGGGAGAGCAGGAGCATGCAGCTTCCAGCAGGGGGAAGTGTCCAGCAGCAGAAAAGCTGGAGGAACACACCCCCGCCCCTCCAACAGCAGGGATGGGCAGGGAGCACCCCGCTGCTGCTGAGCCACCACCAACATACCAGGCCAGATCCAAAAGCAGTTTTTAGCACGAAGCTGTCTCTCTCCCTGTCTAAAAGAGCCTTGCCATCCTTTGTTTTGGCTTACCCTTCCTCCTCTGCAAGACTTGCAGTGGATATGAAGCAATATCGTTGTAACATCTGGATTTTCTTACTGCAATAGCAATATTTCCTCTTTAATATTAACATTCCAGAAAGGAAAATTACTCGTATTTATGCCATAAATTTCCAGCTCATTCAAGAATAACACTGTCCCAAATTACCTTCTCAAATTAGCTTCCAAAAATGTATGCATGCAAAAAAAAGCAGTGGTTTCATTCCTAATTAATACCTACAGCTGACGTAAAGGAAATATTTTTTTAAAAGACTGAAAACACCAAAAAGATCCAAGAATCATGCTATTAAAAAAAACCAAAACAACAAAACACCAATATTCTTCAGATGCTTGTTCCCTGATTAACAAAACAATCAAACAAAAAAACCTCAAGAAAATAAAATCAGCCATTCAAAAAAGTTTATTTCCCAGATTAAACAGAGACTTTAATCTCCTCTTCAGTTTTATTTCTTGTTGCCCTTTTCTTTGCCATACACACACAAAAATCTTTCATTTGAAATTGACATCATACATGTGACTGTACAAAGAATACTGCATGTGTGTTATACTGAGATCACTGGAACTGCTGTTCCATCAGTTCCCAGGAAAGGGGGCCAGGTGAATGCAACCCAAAACTGTCTCCCCTCCCCAGGGGAACACAGCACAGTGAGTAGGAGTGGGAAGGACACAGTTCCAAAGAAAGCACAAATGGAGATCCTGTGTTCAGTAGTCCTGACACCTTAACTCCCCTTGTACCCACCTGCACTGTTACTTGCATTCCCAGAGATCAGATCCCCTAGGATTTTTCTGCTTTCAGTATGCAAACTTGTATCCTAAGAAAATCCCTGTTTTCCTGGTTTAGAAAACAAGTTCCTTGGACAAGAACTACAAGAGGAATCAGAGGCAGAAAGGAATTAAGTGACCTGAGATCATGCTGCAAGCTGAAAGCAGAACCAGGACTGGAATACAAGTCCCCTCACCTCATGGCCTTCCTTTATGTTTGGGGTTATTCAAGTCCCACCAGTACCAGAGGAGCACTGAATCATCACATCACACCCAAATGCAAAGATGCAGCTGGAGCAGGGCTTTCTTCTCTATCCAAACTGTATCATTTGTAAAAAGTACTGATCAGTCCAAAATATGAATAACAACTGCAGAACTAAGAATGATTAGGAGAAGTATGTATTTTCAACTGCCACTACCATGAGACACTGAAATTTTATCATTCTATCTCCAGGAATGTCCTACTTTTTAACCCACTCCCCCACCACACCTACCTTTCCACTCCTAATACAAGACATAAAGAAAGATGTTTGTGGGTGCTGTGATTCAAACATCTGGCCTGCATAAAAATGCTTTCTGTATCACACCCATCAACATGGTCACTTCATTCTCAACTTGTAATTTCTCCCCCCAAAGCAAATACAGATGATTTAGAGGCTCCACCTGTTCTGTCAAAAGTGCCCAGACAGCTCAGCTATATTGCTTATTGAATTGCTTTAGGCATAGCAGCCCAAACATGAACTGTGCTACATTAATGTATTTCATTTTTATGGAAAAACACTCGTTGTAGGAGTCCAGTGGTTCTTTGTATATTGCATTAAATACATATATTTTTTTAAATAAAAATCTGGACTTTTTAAAAGATTTTAACACCATACTGAATTCTAAAAAGCCTGCAAACTTCAAACATTGGAGAAAAGAAGCAAGAGTGCAAAAACAGACAAGAAACCTCCATTCAGAGAGTTCTTAAAATGTGCATAAGCAAATTAAATATTCAGTCTATTCAGCAAAATAGGCGAGCATATCAAAAGTGTTCCTGGCTAATAAAAGAGCGTATTGAAAAAGAGGAAAACAGATATTCCTTTGGTTGCCCACAGTGTATATAAATATTTATTTCTCACACACCACAGGCCTGTGATTAGGAGTCAGGCATCTGAACCCTCATTTGGGGTTTTAGGGAGCCACGGGGGCTTCATGCACCTCAGCTCCCAGCTCACAAGAGTCAGAAAAGGTAAATTCCATCAAAATAAACTAATTACTGACAGCAAGATGCTTCAACATGCTAAAAAAAATACTTAAAAACACAAGATGAGTGCTTTGAGAAACTCCACTATCATCCACACTGGAACAGCAACATGTCAGTGACTATAGTAGGGCAAACAATGACTCCGTGAGATTTTTGAGGCTAATAAAACTAAAAAAATCAAGAACTGTAGAATAGTTTGGGGTTTTTTTATAAGAAATTCCCTCCCTCACAAAGAGAGCACCTTCAAAGTACAGTAACTCAAGCTGCATATGGCATTTACATTTTCATCTAAATCTTTAAAGAAGCCCATTATTTCCTTAGATTTGAGAAAAGAACCCTGCTTTATTTCACCACACCAACCATAAATTATTCATTAATTCAGTTTGCTAACTCTGTAACTGAGCCCAGATGTTTCTGCTGGAGTGGCATGCCATAAGAGAAGTTAAATATAGCAAGCTGTATGCAAGGACCAGACTCTCTCTCTTCCCTCACTACAGCATGCTCAAATATTACTTGAGAGAAAACAATGAAAACATTTTAAAAATATTCTGAATATGTGAGTCTGAAATGCCACAGTCTGATCACAAAATTTCATGTGAAAGAGCCCCCACACATTTCATCTGGGTATAACTGAAGTCGCTGGTCCTGTCTCTGGAGAAAGGGCTGGCACTTTCACTCACCAGAGTAAACAGAAAATTTACAAGCAGAGGAACACTCCTTGCCATGCATCATTTACAAATACAAATGAAGACTTAAGTTTTCAATTATAAGAAACACTTCTGAGCCAGCTACCAAGGGCAACAAGCTGATGAGGAATTGAGAGCGTCCTAAAGAATTTCTCACGGAATTGACACAGAAACCTACTGGTGAGAATTTTTAATCCATTTCAGTGCTTCAGAAAAACAACCATTTTACACTAGCAAAGATGATTAATGCTAGCATTTATAAGCCAACACTGAAAATATTTCTGTTGAACAGAATGGAAACTACCACCTTCAGCCACACATTCAGCCACAGTTATATTTCAAGCACCCTTCATCAACTGTCTTAAGCTAGTTTCAAAGTGCCTATTTTAAACTAGGAACTATTTCTGATCATTATATAGTTGGAGAAGAAGTGAAAAACAGGTTGAACATCACACTGTCACTTGAAGTTTGGAGACTCTTCTAAGGCCCACAACTCTTCTTCAGTTGTTGACTGTGGCAACAAGAGAGATTTTCAGAGGTCATTGTGTCCCTTTGCTGTGCTACAAGGCAAGATTAAGACTGTTTAAAATATTTGCTTGATCTATTCCTAAAAATTTCCAGTGTAACAGATTCTGTACCATGAGTTTGCAGAGAGAGGGTATTTTGGAGAAGCTGTTATAGACCAGTGTGTTAATGGCACCACTGCTTTGGTACCAGGTATCAGCTGCTGTCATCCAACTTTGCCACCACACTTGCATCTTGTAGCCAAATCCTGCTGTTCTTTAAGCAGCTGTGTCCACATGAGACTGCAAAATATGTTAAGACTAACTACTGTTAACAGAGGGCACCTACCCATTAGCTAGCAAATAGGCAAACAAACCTTGATGTAAATATATACATACTAGCCACCTCAGAACATAGTAAAACTCTGTCAGCTGTTACTAAAAACACGAATCCATGACTGAAGTAGCAATTTAGCCATGGGAAGGCATACCAGCACTACCTTTAGTCTCCTCAATGTCAATAATGTGAGAAAAAATAGAGTGGTAGCAGAGGTCAACAATATCAGGGCAATAAATATTGGGGTTTTTTTCCTAGTCTGCTCTGACAGAATTTTCTTTATTAATGATAGCTACTCAAAGTTAGCACAAAAAGCTACCACAAAGTTCTACTATGGACAATGACCTCTTCATTTTACTGTGTAGACAGATCTTTAAGGACATTTAGCTTCTACTTCAGGAATCAGTGGGAAAGCAGACAGCGAGAAGCAAACCAGAGCAAATGTTATTTAAGCTAGTCACCCCTGCAGCAAGTTACAACTGAGTCCACCTCTAGGAGGAAACATTTCCTCTCCAGCTTCTATGGAAGAAAAGAGGTGTGCAATGCAAAACCTTGAAACTGGACCTAGTTACAGCACATGTGAGAGATGGAAGGTGACAAAGGATCTGGAGGCTCTCAGAAAATAAACACCATATGCTGCTAACAGTGGAAATCTGTGAAATCTTTGTTGGGGGGGAAGGGAAGAAAAAGGATACAGTGCAGGTGCAAAATCACAAAAGAAATCAAAAGAGAAGCACAGAAACTATATTAAACAGCCCATCTCAAAAAACTATTTTCTAATATATGAGGAGAGCATTATAGTAAAAGAGAAAGAAATTTTAATCCCCTTTGCACTGTATAAATTTCTAAACCACTGCTGAGAAAAACATTTATTGAGAAAAAACATACCAGCACCTGGTATGTTTCCTTGTTTTTGCATAGTAACAGAAGTTGCAGGAGAGTTTTGGTTTGGACAACTAAATTTAGAAAGTCAAACATCAAATCTGATGCACTTTACTTGTGAAGTCTTAGCTACACATTATACACAGCTAAGTACAATTGTCTAAAGTTACTGCTTTTTGGTTGCTCTTGTTTAAGAAAAAATCAAGCCCCCATGAAGCTGTCTGTATACCTGAATTTGTGCCTTATTATCCTTCTCCATAGGTACTGTGTCTGAAAACAGGGATACAACCTTAAATTAAATTCAGCATCCAGCTAACTTTATAAAGAGGCTTATGGGAAAAGGAAGTCACCATTGAGACCTACCTGTTTGCATGACCTTTTAGGCAGAAAAAGAAATGTCACAAGGAGAATTCTTGGTGTTAATCTATTCTGATTTCTGCTACAGTAATCTACAGCAATTTAAACAACCCAAATCTAAAAGGTCTTGAGATTCTTCTACTTTTGGAAGTCTTATCTGGCCAACTCACTTAATGTACACATATAGACTATTACATTCCAGCAGAATTACAACCAGATGGGGTTTTGCTGTAAGCTTGACTGTTTTCTTTTGTTTTGTTTTTTTAAAGACTTGTTCTTTGTCCATTTGTTCACACAGAGATAACAAACATACTCAACATTTAAAAACAGAAATTAAAAAAAAAAAGGAAGAATAAAAGAATGTTTACTTTGGTTGTGCTAAGCAGCCAGGTGCTATAATACTGCAAGTTTCATCTCTAGTCTGCAGAGCTGTAAGTTCCACCATGTTAACCATTACATCAGTCTTGTGGCCAGGAAGTTTAGGAAGCACAGAAAGAATCTTCTCTGCAAGATTGTCGCCATGATGACCAACTGCTCCTGAAGAAAATGGAGAAAAACAAAAAAAGACCCAAAAACTATCAGGTGAATAACTAGAAAAACAAACAAAATTAAAAGAAAATAACTACATGTTTTGAGGAGAAGAACACTGGTACTCCTAATATCAAAAACACATTTAACTTTTCAAAAATAATTTTTCTACAAAAGTAAAATTAATTTCTAGAATGTGTAAAGTTAAAAGCACTTACAACAGTTCAGAAAGATTAATTTAAAAAGTACTATTACTACCACAACTATTACCATTAAATTAGACTTAGTTTTACAGCTGTTAGATATTCACTGATTTTACACTTAGACATGAAAAACATTTTTCTTTGCCTAAGGAAGTTGTTAAATAATATTTGTAATGGTTATTTAAAAAGCAAGCAAATATTTATATATACACTCACATGCATACTATACTTTTCTACATAAACTAATAGGGCTGTGCTTAAAAGGACTATATACAAGTTGCAAAAACAGCTACCCAGACAGGCCAGCCCAATATTAAAATAAACAATTACCAATGGCATGCCACAATCAAGATCACATCACTTTTATAGGAACTGAGGGCAGCTCAGGTGAACAAACATGAAACAACTAAACCAACCCAAGTTACAAAGTATAAAATGTGAATTTGACCGTATTCCAAGAGAAACTCTGAACTCCAGCTGGCATGTTTTCTTCAATTTTCCTGATTTCAAACACACATGCTTTTCTTTCCATTCATGAACTCTCAACACAGGCTCTACAACCAACTTTAAAAATATTAGCACTGTGAGCCAAGTCAAAGCAGAAAAACATGACACACTCTACAGATGAAAGTCAAGACAGAGGGACCAAAAACTAAATTGCCTTTAGGTCAGGAACAAGTTGAAGGTATTTGTAGTCTGCCACTTAAGCTACAGTTCAGCCACCAACACAGGGCTGGACAGCAGTGCTGAGCTTAGTTTTGGTTGTCCTCACTTTAATCACAGAAAAACGGGAACTTTTGAAGCACCACTGAGAGGCAGGAAAGTTCTCTCAGGATATGGTCACACTCCATCTAAATCCATCAGTGTGGCAGCTATCTGCTCTTATGTTTTCATCACTTCCAAAGACAGAGAATATCTGTTTCAACAGCTGAATTAGCTTCACATGCTCCATAAATCCAAACAAGGCCCTTACATCAAGTACATTGCTAAAGTCAGATTATTAAGTGCTCTTGGACAGCAGAAGCAGAAGACTGTCTCCAGCAATCCTACAGCAGCCAGGTATCCAGGCTGTAAGCCATGGTTTTCCATGGGTTATCCACTTTTCTGTATTGCAAAAGAACTTGAAAAGAGAAACAAGGACAAAAAAGGAGAAGTGAAGCCAAACTCTGTGCTGACAACACCTTTATCCACAGAAAGCAAAGGCAGCACAAGTGTTCAGCGCAGGGTGGTACTGCAGTGTGGACACCTGACCACTCAGCTGGTTTATTATCCATTTGTTTCACCAAAACCTGCAATAATCACAGAATAACAGCAACTCCCTTTTCTACCATTCTCAGCCAGAGTTAGACCAATGAAATACAGATGGAATGAGCTGGGCTGTCTTTGTGACTCCCTAAGCTATCTTGTTCTCCAAAATCCCTACATTGTTCTTGCTAGAAAGGTCACCTGTAAGGCACACTGCAACACTTGCAAAGTTGCACAGGAAAACCAGCAATAATCTCGTGAACCTTCACCCCAGGTACTGGAAGCAACATCTGTCTCTCCACACATCCTGCATGTGAGCAACATTTAGTTAGACAAGACATTTGGTTAAACTAGAAACACCTCAAACGCAAACAAACCCGCATTAATTATTGACATCCCTCCTTTCTTCTTGGCATAGGGGGAAGACTCAGAGTACTCGAGCTGCTTCCATGAACAGCCAGTGAGAGCCTCTGCCTCTTTCCCACAACTGCTACTTCTTGGAGGTCTCCACTGGTCCACCAGTGCTACTGGCCTTTGCCATGCCTCATCAAATCAATCACAAAACATCTAATGGAGGATTTAAAAGTCACTGTCACCCCAATCAACTGCATAAATTAACCAAGCCTGAAAAGATTGTTAAACTTCACAAGACTAGGACAAGAAATTGGAGGGAGTCACTTTCAAACTGCACTGACTTCAGAAGAGTGCATGGGACTAGTTTTGATCCTCTCTACTCACCACTTCTGAGGACAGTCAACAGACTGCTCAGCAGCTTTTCATGAACAACAGTGTTCAAGGCACAGGTGATGGTTTTGAATGCTGCCAAAGTACAGACAGACTGAGCGTTCATGTGACAACAAGTTATCTGACCATTGCAAAATAGAAGCTTTCATGCCAGGCTAACATCTAGTTTTCATGATACTCTTATGTATCATGCTGTTCTAATTTCTTTTCTACTTTTTCTTTACATTATAACTTACAAACTCAAATAGGTGACATTTGATACAAGTTGTAGCTGATACAATTTGCAAAGTCAACTAACCAGTTCTTTAACAGCAGCTAACTACACTAATTACACTCCGTGCTTCCCCTGTGTATTCTTTACTGTACAGTTTTTAGCAAACCAATGAAACAAATCTTATTGTGTGCCACTAAATTCAGGTTCATATACAGCTTTACCTCTGAAATGCACCAGATTTTTCTTCCTTCAGTTTGCATTGTATTTGATAGCATGAGTCCAAACCGTGGGAATAATTCAATGAAATTACCAATGAATTCTGGAGGCATTTGTTGGTAACAAAAGAATGGTTGCATGCAGGGATCTTAATTTCATTTATGGACACTGAGAATAGAATCGTAAAAACAAATCCTGTAACTTCTCATCCTTATTCTGTGAGCTTTGCCATTTCCTTCCAGTGCTGCTCACTACAGCCCTAATGTTATCTCAAAAACACCTTCTCCTACTGAAGTACAAGATTCCACACTTCCCTTCCCAGGTTTCAGCTGGTACCAAATATCTCTCTCCACACCTCAAGTCTCCTTGTCAGGCAGCTCCCTGTCATCCCACATCTGATTCTGCTTTTTGTTTTTATTTCTTCTCACTATCTGAGTGCAAAAATAAATCCTTTCCCCATTCTCACCCCAAACCAACACTCCTCTCACAATTTCGTTTTAAGTTCTTTATCCAAGTCCACTTTCCTGCAGTCTTCTGATCAATCTTCCCAACCTCAGCACAGCATTAACTGCCTGGATCCATAGCTGCTCTTCAGCACCTTGTTGATAGCTGTGAACAGCAGTTGAAGGATACATATGGGAAATTATGGGAGGAAAAAAAATATGGAGGAAAATTTAGAAACAGACAAGCTGCAGGGTGCAACACTGTGCCAAGTACTTGCTACATGACATGTGGTGGCAAAAAATTATGACACGAATTATTGACTACAAACCAGGCTCACACCCTGTGCATGCCAGCAGGAGTTATGTATGACTGGGACAGCAAATGCAGTCATTGCTATATCAACACACATACCTACAGAAACACTTTCAGGCATATAGATATGGCTAAGGGTTACACAGGGACGTGTATCTGCCTAGACAGACATAAAGATAAGAGTGACAAATAGATTCACTGGATACTTCACAGCAATCCATAAGACTTAGTCTGAAACATGCAGACCCTTTCCTTCACACCTCAAGGTGGTACACAGTCACAGTTAAGGTTTCTAGTTTGCAGCAAAATGGAAGTGCTAGAAACAAAATTTTGGATTTCCAGCAGAGCCTTCTGCCTTACTCTTCATTTCTGTGATCCACCGGGATACAAGGGTGTGTAAGCAACCATCATGGCCATGGGATTAAACATGCTGTCTGTGTTGTCAGATGAAGAACTGTTTGCATACCTGGTGGCTTAATACAATGACTCTTCAAACCACTAACCTGTGGAACGGAACCACACACTGCTTATTCTGTAAGATCATGTTAAACACGAACCAAGAACAACAGGAGAGTAACCAGCTCAGCTATGTCAACTTTTCTCCTAATCTGGAAAGCAGCACCAGTTCATTGGGCAGTTGAGTATGACTTTGGGGTCACTGACCCCCAGGGACCACCACTTAAGCAAACCATTTGAGCTATTTCTGCATGAAAGGATGCACCTGGCACTAGGGGTATTGGCACAGCACTTGGGATCATGGAAGCAGCTGTAAGATACTTTTCCAAACAACTGGATAATGTGAGCAATGGATGCTGGACTGGAGAGCAGTGGCTTTTAATCCAGGAAGCATGAAACTGACGCTGGGACAAAAGATTACCACATCCATATCCCCCATGGAAATAGCTGTTTTGGAACAGAAAGGAGGACATTGGGTATCACCAGCAGAATGCTGGAACACCAAGTTTTCCTACTGAAGCAGGATGATGTGGAACTTGCAGGAACTACTGCTTTGAACCCAGCCACGTTTCCCCAGCTTCAGGAGAAGCACAGAGTTCTACCATCACTGCCTGGTAACCACTGAACACATGCATTCTAGCAGACAGATCCCAAGAGCAATCCCACCCAGGACTCGGAAATGGAGCTACATACCCACGGGAGGACACGGTATAAAGTGGAATATGGGTTCCCACTATGTGATGCTCTCCTGGTGGGGTGGGTATGGGCCCTGTACAATGACAGCCCATACCACCTGAGGATTTCTTACCAGCGAGGTCCAACGTCCTGTCCACGAAGATGACAGAGGCCTTGTTGGTGGCTGTCCTCCTCCTGTTTCTGGCTGAGGCGTAGCTTGCCAGCTCAGCGGCGACGACCCTGCTGAGGGCCCCCACAGCGAAGCTCTCCTCCCGCAGGCCCAGGGCGGTGAAGAGAGAGTCCAGCTCGCCCACCAGGGCCCGCACCGCCGCCCGCAGCTCAGCAGGCAGCGCAGCCAGCCCGACCTCAGCGGAGCCGGGGCCGCCGGGCCCGCGCAGCGGCGGGAGGAGCGCTGCCAGGGCGGGCAGCAGGCACAGCTCCGCCGAGACGGGCGCCAGGAGCGGCGGGCCCCGCAGCACCACCTCGGCGCAGCCGCCCTCGCCCATCCACCGCCGCAAGGTCTCCTCCAGCTCCGCCGCCCCGCCGCCCTCCGCCTCGTCTCCGCACAGCAGCACGCAGCGCCGCACGCGGCACGGCCGGGGTGACACGGCCGGGGTGGGCACGGCGGGAGCGGCCGCCTCACGGCAATTCACGTGTTCGGCACCCGAGAGGCGAGCCTTCAGCCCCGCTCCCTGCCCCACTACTGCCTATCCGTTGTGTTAGTGGTAACAAACGCTTTGGTGAATGAGCTCCTGCTCAGTAAATGCGGCTTTTCTCTGTACAGGTAGAGACGTATGACAAATTATTTTAATTCCACTTTCCCCTTTAAAAGGCCTTGATCTCGAAATCAGTTCCAAGGCTAACGAGACAAAACGCCACAAGAAGCACGCAGTTCGTTCTCCCCAGAGGCTGGGCGGCCGCTTGCAGGTCTGTGTTCTACACAGTACTCGCCCGGGCAGCCTCCTCCGGAAGCACCAAGGAAGGCACACAGCGGGATCATCAGCTTTAATAAACAGATAAAACACTCAGTGAGTTGTTCACCCTCCAGCTTAACTGCTGTTCTTAGGTCTCTTACAGATACAAATGGTTTCAGAACACTGAAAAACATGAGTAACACCAAATTCACTAGATTTCCAGTAATTAAATCAGATGCTTCCCTTTTAGTGTTCTCCACTGACATTGCTCTTAGATGCATTCTTCCCTTTCTTTGTACTGTTCTAGCACCAATCTGTTATTTTAACCTTAGGGCATATAGCTTCATCATGCTAGAAAAATATGTAAGTTAATACCCTTCTGGACTATTTTGATTTGAAAAATGAACACTAAGAGAGGATGGGGGATAATTAAAACTGCGCCCCTGAGTTTATAAACAAGTAGAATTATTCTTCTCTCAGACTGATTATGCATCTCTGAGTTTTTGTTTTCTGGTTGAGTGCCACAGACAAAATCTAGATAAATTATGGCTTGCCCGACAATTTAAAAGGGGTTCTTTACCTTTAAAACCACTAAGGAAAAGGGGCAAGGGGGGGCTGACCTCTTTTAAAAGGTTGAGAGGTTTTTTACAGATGTTATTGTCAAAACATCAGATGCTTTTTTAGAAAGGTAATAGTTTTTTTTTTCTTTCTTAATACTGTATAGATTGCAACTAGTTCTGCATATGCCAGTGTTGAAAAAAGAAAAATTACTTGCTAGAGGACAGAATGAAGTTAATCAGTTTAAAGCACAATGGTTAAAATACAGAACAACATTATCTAAGTGGTTTTTACAGCTTATTTTGTCCCTTGTGCAAGGTGACAACTACTGTGTCAGAAGAAGAACTGTACTACTAAAGGGTTCCATAACTTGGTATCTTTGTGTGCGTTTGTGTGGTGTAACCTGTGAGTGAAGATGGTGATGCAGCTTGCAAAGATGCGTTCTCTCTTCAGCCTTTCAGCTACTCAAAGCCTTAGAAGAAACTTTTACAGGCCACAACTGTTCAAAGTGGGTTTTTCCATCACCACCAGCTCTCTGTGATTTCTCTAAAGGTTTGTACAAGGAAATGTGCTTGCAGGATCTGCATCAAAGTATTTTAAGATATTTTTTGTTCTTAGCCTGCTCTTGGTTTCTACTTTTTGCATTTTCCTCAAACATGGTCTTCATTCTTCTTTCTTTCTTTCTTCGGTCTGCAGCCAAAGGAAACTATTTGAATTCAGCTGTGTCATTTAATGTCAGCCAGAACTGTGTTAAATGGCAAAGTAAACAAAACAGGAATGAACATTCAGACACTGATGTCTATGAAGAGGTACTACATGTACACATTTGTCTTATGAGAAGTGACTCAGTGGTGAAAAACCATTTGCTGACTCCACAACTATCTGCATAAAAAATTAAATGGCAAGATGAAAACCTACCCAATTACACCACATAATTCATTACCTGTACACAATACTCAGACATTTAATTTTAGGCGAAAAGAAATTTTGAGTTGGTTGGTTGTTCACGAGAACCTCAGTGAAATATCATGCCGTATATGAAACTTCCAAATAATCTTCTCTATGCAGGCAATTCAAATAAGCTCCCCTCACTGAGAGTCGTGTTTATGTTACAGTCAAGTCCTCTAGTCTGATTTTTCCCAAACTGACCCGCTGAAAAAGCAAGTCCCTGTTTTAGTTTTCACATACATCCTGAAACACCACAAGCTCCATTTGTACACAAAAGTGGTTGAAACTTATTTGGACAGTTGTTGGTACTTAACCTTTCTAAGGCATCTTGCACTTGTCTAGCATTCACAGATGTAAAGTGAGCAAATCACCAGGAAAAAGGGCTCACTACTCCCCACCACATTGAAAGCAGAATTAATGAAATTCATAGAAACATTTTGAACATAGAAACACGCTGGAACACTCACAGCACACTACGAATGCTAAACCCTTACTGTACCTAAAAACAAAGTCAGGAAATTTATGGAGGGAAAAAAAAATCTATGAAGAGTTGTTAAACCTAAAATAGAGCATCCAGCTGGGACAGTCCCTGAGCCGAGGGACAGTTCTAGCAGAGGCAGCGGCGTGTTTACCCCGTGCTTACGCTCCCTCAGCAGCTGCCATCAGCCGCCAGTAGATGCTCGGCACTGGAGTGTACGTGTGTTTAGCCAAGTCCTGCTTCTGGAGATAGGCAAGGATGTTCTGGAGGAGATCGCCATGCTGCCGGTGATCCCTGCTGAGGGGACGGACGGGCGTCCAGGGACGCAGGAGGGCACAAGGACCGCCGAGAGCAACCGGCAGCCAGAGGAAGGGCAGGCGGCTCTCGCAGCGCGCCTCGGGAGAGCGGCGAAAGCACAGCCGCGGTGAGTGGCCGCGCACGGACGGTGCCCGGCCGGCCCGGCGGGGAGGGCAGTCCCGGGGCCGGGGCCGGGCCCGGCCGGGCC